>NW_008343207.1:889268-1003576 GCF_000622305.1 Nannospalax galili | reverse complement strand
AGCACATTCCTGGGAAGATCAACCTGGCGTAGCAGTGGGGATAGCATAAACTCTAATAGAGCAGGTGGCTAGGGCTGGGCCACCTCTCTGAGAGATCCAGACCCTTCATCTATGAATGAGCTAAAACCAGCCCATGCCCACTGGCAGACAAGCCTCCCATGGAAGAGCATGTCTGCCATGTAGAGCTGGCATGGAGCCCTTGCCTCCACTGCCTGTCCTGGAGACCAAGGTAGGGCTGGCAACATGCATTGTTCTTGGTCTACAGCAGAGTCGGGGCACCCCTGCGCCCCCACACTGGCTCTGCCCGGGAAAGAAGGTGGGGCAGGAGGGCCTGTGAGCCGAGTCCCAGGTCAAGACTCCAGGCCAGGCTGATCTCTCCCTAGGGAACCTGAGTCCACTGGCCCAGCTCTGCGGGCCTCTCCCTTCCAGCGTGGCCCGGAGTCTAAGGCAGGCATACTGCCAGGTCCCTTGGTATGCCCAGTTCCTAAGGAGGCAGCTTCTGGGAAAAGCTCAGGTACCAACCACCCAGTGTGAGCCCAGGCAGGAAACCCTGTGTGCTAAACACACAGCGTGCACGCAAGTCTAAGGCAGGCATACTGCCAGGTCCCTTGGTATGCCCAGTTCCTAAGGAGGCAGCTTCCGGGAAAAACTCAGATACCAACCACCCAGTGTGAGCCCAGGCAGGAAGCCCTGCGTGCTAAACACACAGTGTGCGCGCACGCATACACACACACACACACACACACACACACACACACACACACACACGGAGACCCTGGATCATCAGGCTCCCAGATTCTGCCCCCAGTCCCTTCCATCTTCTTAGAATAACCAAACTCTACTCCTGCCACCAGTGGCCCCCTCCACTCCCGCCTCTCACCCGCCTCATTCTCTGTGGTCTTGCATGACCACACTGTCTGTAACAAGGAACTATCCACTGCCTCCATTATTTGGAAAACAGCAGCCCAGGGACCATTTAATCCTCCCACCACTCTAGTCCTTCTTTGCAACTGGAGGGCCTAGGTTCCAATCCCAGATCACCTAAGTAGGAGCTTGTGACTTGGTGGGACTAAGTGTGCTCCTTGGCACTAAGCACATCCTCCACCTGCTACTGTAGACCTGCTTGGCAGGCCACTGCCCTCTATCCCAGCTCCCTGGCACTGATGAGGACCAGTCCCCTGTTACAGGTACCTACTCAAGCCATACAGCATAGGAGGCAGGACTCTAATCCAGCCTGCATACCGACCTGCAGTGTGTCACCTATGAATACCCACTGTATACCAGAGGCTGCACACATCTGGCTCCTTCTGATGACAGAACTCCAGCCAGTGAGTGAAAACAAGGCAAAAATGAGAAGGGTACAGGATGCAGAGGGGAGGGGAAGGGGCCTAAGTCATCAGAGCATCAAGCTCTCCTGTTGATCAGGTTGGACAATATTCCCAACCCAAGTTTTACATCCACTCAGAAGTTATGCATGGGGCTTGATTTAGACAAAAGGCTTTGTGGCCATGATGGAACCAACACAGGGTCATTCTGCATGAATGGATCTGCGTAAGAAGCAAACCAGTGGCCTGACCTGGTGGCACACACCTTTAATCCCAGTACTTAAGAAGTAGAGGCAGGCCATCTCTATGAATTCAAGGTCAGCCTGGTCTACAGAGCACATTCCAGGCCAACCAAGGCTACATAGTAAGACCCTGTCTCCAAAAGAAAAAAAGAAAGAGAAGTACAAGGAAGAGGCCACGAGAGGGTGGAGGCCAGCAGAGCGGAGCTAACTCTAGGGGCTGGGTGTGGGGATAGAGCCCTCCTTGATCCCTGGGATAACATGACCCTGTTCACCCTTCCACTTTGGATGTATCACCTCTAGAACAGTGAGAGAAGAAATTCCTATTGCTCTGAAGTCACCCAGTGACCATTTCTCGGGCTATAGATGTAAACAAGGCAGAGAAAGGCTGATTGACCATCTCTTGGGCTAAGTCTTTCTGTAGCTGTTCTTTACAGCTCGGCTATGAAGATGCTCCAGTGACTCTGGGAATACCTGGCTGCTTATCTGTCTGGATTCCCTGAGAGCAGGGGGCCTGGCTCACTTTAAGCTTCTACGCTGACCCAAAAAGATGGGCAAGTGCCTTCTACCTGGGGCACAGTTGGCTGAGGGTCATTTTCCCCACTCTGAGTTGTCAGCACTAGCTCAGCAGAGGGCTCTGGAACATTCCTAGCCTCTCACCCCCACTAGCTGTGGAGAAGCTATGGAGGGCTATGTGCACCTGCCTCCCCACCCCCGCTGCCGGAACACTGCCATCAGCAGCCTCTGTGAGTGAGCGCAGTAATTGTCCAGATTGCTGTAATTCACAGCAGTGCGCCGGCGCATAGCCTTATTTCAAATGTCACTGAGCAGGGCTGTACACACGGCCCCCAGGATCACTAGGGATGAGCTCCTGGCCCTCCCTGCAGGCCCCAACCTTGAGAAAACAGCAGGGCGCTCCATCCCAGCTGGTGAGTCATCCCACCCTCCTCCCACCTTCTCATCTGCCCTTCCAGAATGGAGAGAGCAGCTCCAGGTGTCAGGCAACAGGCATGAGACAAGCAGAGTGAGGGTGGCTGGGACTGCAGGACATACAGAGGGTTGGAGGGACACCCAAATGAGCGCCTGCCCTGGGCAATTGCACAATCAGTACACCGAGACCCCAGGACTGCATGTGGATAAAAGCAGGGGTGCCTACAGCAACATGTAATGGGGGGAACAACCTGCCTATCTGTTGCCAAATGGTGAAGTGGGGGCCACATTTGACACAGTTCACACAGCCCTGCAGTGCTACATGAGGAAACCTAAAAACACTGTGCTAAGTGAGTCCAGCCAGGCATAGCGAACACAGCGGCACGACCCATTCCTGAAGTACCAGGATGACCAGTCACAGACCAGTAGTGCATTAGTACTGCCACACCCTAAGGCTGATGGATAATGGGTACAGGATTTCCATCTGGAGTGATGGAAAGTTCTAGCACCCCACCACTGTGGGTATGTGTAGGTTTCTGGCTTAAAATTTTTTTTTTTTTTGAAACAAGGTCTCCCTGTAGCTTCAGCTGGCCTAGAACCCACTATGTAAATCAGGCTAACCTTGATCTCAGAGATCCACCTGCCTCTGTCTCCCCAGTGCTGGGATTTAAGGCACATACCACCAAACCTGATGGTTTTTTGTTTTGTTTTTTAAAGACAGAGTCTCATGTAGTCCAGGCTAACCTCCCACTTGTTATGTAGCAGAAGATGACAGGTGTGCACCATCATGCCCAGGTTAAAAGTTCCCTTTCCAATGGTCAATCCTGTTACATGTACTTTACTGAGATTAAACCAAGGAGAATCACATCATCACATGAAGTCTCTTTTGGATTCACACCATTGAAACCACACAAAAGACAAAGAACTGATGACATGCCCCCTGGGGTGGGCTGACTGCACACTGTGCCCAGCTGGCTAGAGACACTGCCTGGGCCCTCACTTTCATGGAACCCTGAGAACAGATGCCTTCACTCTTCTTTCTGAATGGGTTCTGCCACTAGGCCAGGTCCACCTTTGGGCTTCAAAGGGGAGGAACAGCTCCAGGTGAGGGAGGGATGCAGTCAGGAAGGACAGGGATACAGGGGGAAAGTCAGGGCCATTGAGCATTCATAGTTTAGTGGCTGCCTTGGGTGGTGCCAGGCTGGCCCATGAGACTCTCAGAAAACCCCTGGGATGGGGAGGAGCAGGCTTCATGACCTGAGCTCCAGCTAGCAGTGACAGGGACATACCAATCCTCCTGTGCCAGAGCACCTTATTAAAAAAAAAAAAACAAAACACTGGTTTCCATCAGGCACATCATGGCCTGGACACAAGCAGCTGCACATCACACGGCAGGTGCAGGGCCTGGGCAGAGTCTCAAGGACAAGGGACAGGAAGCCTGGGCTGGCTCCTGGTCCCCTGCTCACTAGCTCTGGAACTGCAGGAGACTCTCAGCCTTGGCTCAGTTCCCTGTCCATGGTACAGGGACAGGGACAGGACCTACCTCTCACAGAGGACAGGGACAGTCAACAACTAAAGCAGAACTCAGATGCAGTTCTCACAGCCCAGCACTGTACCCAAGTGGGCAGATGACTATGGAGTTGTGGAGCAGGGACAGACATTCACAGCCCTGAGTGACAGCAGCCTACTCTGGAACCCTCAGACAAAGTCACCCATCCAACGACCCTCAGTCTGACTCTATAGCCATCCTGAATGGTGCTCCTGTTTTACAGATGGGTAAACTGAGGCTCAGAGATGGGTCACTGAGCTAGGAAATGAAGAGGTCAGCCATGCCAAATGTGGTTTCCAGGGAGGTCAATAATAATGTCACCAGGGAATGGCCACCTCCCCACCAACCCCCATCCTACTCCCAAGAAGATGTGCTCTCTATGGTCTGGTCCTGTTGTCAGGGCTCAGGTGCTGGGCATAGGTATTCTATCTAGCCAGCAGGGGGAAGCTGTGAGGAGCCAGTCCTGGGGACTGCCACAGCATAGTCCAGCTCACCATACCACATGTCATAAGGTCACCAGCAACCTGACACCAACACCAGCAGCTCCCTGAATTCAGAAATTCAGGGTCACCCTTGCGATGTGGACAACGCTCATGACTGTCCACAAGGATGCAGTCTCATGCACTGTGGACACACCAATGAGGCCCAGGCATGGGACCTTCAGAGCTGCACTTTGTGTAAGAGTTGCATTCTCGTGTGAAGATAAAAGCCCCACAGTGCCAGAGACCTGTGGCCCTGGCTGATAGCCAGTGAGGCCAACCCCCACAGCCACCCTGACAACTGTCCCTCAAGGTCCAGCAGAGCTAGCCACTGGTACACCCAATCCACAGGCTCCTAAGCCTTCTTGACTTTAGTCACAACCCACCACTAGCAGAACAGATCCATTCTCTGGAAGTTCCCACTGAGGATCAGATGAGCCATGGCTCATCTGAGAACTTGGGGCCCTTGCTCTAGGCTAAACGCCCTTGGAAGACACCCATTCTAGTGCATAGGGACAAACTCAGGTGCATCTCGCAACTTGTGGCACCTTACCTTTCTTGGCTGTCTCCATCTCCTCCTCAGTCCAGCGGGAACTCTCATTCATCTCCATGGAGGCTAGAAGGGAGATGAGGTAATTGGCTGGAGCTTGCTTGGACACTCCTGTGGTCTGCTCTGAGCCCCTTAACACAGCACTGATGCTCAGGCTGGTGGGCTAGGTGAGATGCTCTGCTCACGTGCCCTTACTCACAGCCCCCCACAACCCACTGTACCAAGAGGACCAGCCACCACCACCCGTTAACAGAAAAGGAACCTGAGATGGCCAAAGTCTAGGTGGTGACAGCTGTCTCTATACAAACTTTGCTGGAAAGGGGGTGGCCCACCTGGGAACATGGTCACAGTGTAAGGGAGGAGTAAGAGCAGGGGCTGTAGGCAGACAGGCCCCAAGGTTAGGGATAGAGCCAGATTGTGCAGAGCAGGCCATTTTGCCATCCCCGGGGCTCCACCCTCTATATGCCCAGAGTGCCACCCCAACTGTGACCATCAAAACAGCTCCCCAACACTGCCCATGGTCTCCTGGGTGAAGTCACTCTGGCCAGGGACTCCTGCTCTGCTGGTGGGTGTTACCAAGTCTCCCCAGCTTGTCTGGGGACAACGGGGCCCTGTTTGAAAGGACACAGTCAGTTAAGGGTTGAGCAGAGATGGCTTGTCTGGGTTACACACTACTCCAGGGTCTCTCCCCAGATGGCCTGTGGGGAGTCAGGCTGTGCTCTCCTGCTTGCTCAGGGCTCATGATAGGCAAGTGCCTGTTGAGGGATATCAGCTTTGCAGACAGCACACGGAACCATGCCGGGCACAATATGCTCCACAGAGCCTTAGGAAAGGAAATACAAGCAAGTAGCTATAGGTGGAGAGTGACAGACAGAGGTCAGGGCTGCATCACAGCAGACTTTCCATTCCTGTGGCTGAGCCCTGGGCATCTCCAAGGTGTCACCAACTCCCCTTTCCTTCTGAGGGCACTTATATAGGAGACTTTAAAAGCCAGGGTTGAAAGGTTCTGGAGCAGCCTGGGAGAGGCCTGGAGTGTGTGCTCTACGCTGCAGCCTAGTCCCAGCATGGGGGGCCGTAGAAAGCTGTCCCCAACATGAGGTGTGCCTGAATGCTTCTGAAGGAAACCTCTCACCCAGCCCCCAACCCTCCAAGAATACTGCTACCAAGAGGTAAGCTGGCACATGCCTATATGAGCCACATAGGATTCATAGCCATCAGGCAGAATCCCAGCTACAACTGTGACTTGAGAAAGCAACACTGGCTCCCAGCAGTCCATGCACAAAGTGAGTCCATACCACCTCTTGTTTGAGGGCCCAGGCAGACTCAGGGAGCCCCTAGTGGGATCTTGAGAAACAAAGTAGGTCCTGAATCACCCCACTTGGGAAGAGCCCAGACAGCCAAGTTGCCTTTAGCAGTAACAAGAGCAGAGATTGGGTGCACACCGATGCCCCTGGTGGTTGACCTGGGAAACTGCAGCTCGGTTCACCCCACTGCCTCCTCTCACTTTAGGGAGGGGAGCCTGGATGAAGCCCCTCCAGACAGGAAAGGAAACTGAGGCCCACAAAAGTACCACCTAAATACCCCCAGGGCAGAGGGCAGGTGCAGATCCTCAGCTGTGTCCTCCTAACATGTGTACCAGCTGTACCACCACCCTGTGGAAACAGTCACATGGTTCAATCTAGTTGACAAGGAACAGGCCTATGGATTTCTCAGCTTCTTCCTGGGCTGGAATAGGCATGGCTGCTAGCCCTGAGCTCTGCCCACACTCAGATTCTAGGCTCCTTGAATCCCTTACATTTTTGTTGGACATAACTTCATGATTTTTCTCTGGGCATGTGTGAATGTCAAGGCTCAGAGAGGGGAAGAACTGGTACTGGGGTCACACAGTGAACTCAGTAAACACCAGGATCTGAACCTCAGCCATGGCGACCCATGCCCTCAGCTGCAGGCAGTTAACTCCAATTTCATGGACTCTGCAGAGGCCAATCCTACTGTGTCCCAGTCCATCCAGCCCCCGCTCACCCAGTTCAGCACTCTGCTGTGGGGTGGCAGCCTCCTCATGATTGGCCTCATTGGCCATGGAGCGGGTGATGCGGCCTTTGCGGCGGCCTTGGCTATTGGCAGTTTTACGACCTTTGGAGGCCACAGCCTCCTTCTCATCGTTGTCCTCTCCAGAAGTGTCATCGGTCTTCTCCCTACAGTCACAGAAGGGAGAGTGGGATGATCAGCAGAGCTAGAAAGCTTGGGGAAACTGGAGGAGACCTTTGGGTCTCGATAATCAAGAGCTGGAGAGGAGAAAAGCTGCCCCCAGGGCTGACGGGTAAGGGCTCCGCATCTACCAGAAGAGGGCACTATAGGCAGCCTGTGGTTGGCAATGGCATCTGTGGTGTCAGGAGGAAGGTGGGAGCTGTGGACTGTTCTGTGCTCTAGGTTTAGGTAGGGATGGCAGTTATATAGTTATTTGATTCTGCAAGTTACCAGCAGGGTGATGCTTCCTAATACCACCAGTGTACACTAAACAGGAGAGACCTGCTAGGGGCCTTCCAGACCCTCTGCAGTCACCATCACCCACAGAGGACATATTTCCAGGGCTCTGTACACAACAACCCACTCAGGGTACCCAGGGCTGCATGCCTGGAGAATGGCAGCTCAGCCCAAGTATGGGAGCACATGTGATCTAGGGACCCAGAGTAGGGTCTTCTCAGAAGTCGCTGGGATAGATTTATCACCTCTGTTGCCCATTCATCTTTCTGAAAGAGACTGGCTTGAGCCATGGAAACAGGGAAGGTGGGTGGAGGCTTTGAGGCACACAGGCCCATCACAGGCACCTGCACTCCCTATAGCTGGCCACTCTCCCACCCACAGGCTGGAATATTGGGCGTTGATGGGGTAACTGTGAAGGTGGAGGCCCCCAGTTGCCTGGGACCACTCTGTCTGCCCCAGGCTCCTCAGCCTGCCTACCTCCTGGACCACGGGGAGGCAGGGAAGCATGGCTTAGCTCCAAAGCGGCTGTCTGGATTTATTAGCCCAGAACAGAGCTCAAATGAGCAATCAGTCTCCTACATCTCTGGAGGCTGTGGACAGAGGAGCAGGGGAGGGGAGGGGAGGAAGTAGGGGCCAAGGCTTCCAGAAGGAAAGGCATGGGAAAACTGGTCAGAGCTCTAGGCTGGCGCCATGCTGGACTCCCCAGGGCCCAGGTGAGAGCTGAGCAGCCTTGGGCCTTACTTATTGAGCTCCTCCTTGTCGTTATCGGCATCTGGCTTTTCTTCCTCCTTGTCATTGGCTTCCTTCTCCTTCTCCTTCTCCTCCTTGTCCTCCTGGCTGCTCCGTGCCATCTGTTGCTGCTGCTGCTGCTGCTGTTGCTGCTGCTGCTGCTGTTGCTGTTGCTGCAGCCCAGGGAGCAGAGGCAGGAGGGAAAGTATGAAACAAGTGAAGATGGAAGGGCTGGTAGAGGCAGAGACTGGGGAAGCTGGGAAGCTAGCCAGGTGGGGAGGCAAGAGTTGAGCTGAGGTGTGTGAAGCATCAAGATCGAACACCTGAGCTCAAATCCTGCCTCCTCTACTTACCTGTGTGATGATCCAAGGTGAAGGTTTTAACCACTGTGCTATGACCTTCAAAAGGGTATTCAATTTGCTAATGCTGGGCCAGGGGCTGAAGGGAGAGAACTTTACAGGAGGTTCCCCTCTACACCTCCATCCTCAGTCTGTTTAATCAGAAGGAGAGGTCCCTGGTTCTTTGGGGCTGTGGGAAGGTGGATGTGGCAGGCCCCAGTATACTTGCCCAGAACAGGGAGACAGTAAGAATAGTCTCCCACCCCTGGCACTGCTTAACAACTTGATTTTGTGCCTTCCTGATTTCTTAGAAGGGGTGCACTGGGTTTTTTGGCCACCCTGGGTCCTCTCTGGAGGCAGCTGTCAAATCAGACCATCTTCTCAGTCAACGGGGCTGAGTGAAATAATATGCCTGCCAAAAGTCTTAGAGGGAGAGGGTGGGTGGGGTATAGTCAAACCAACACAAGCAGCCAAGCAAATAGAACGAGGGGTGGGAGGACAGCTCTCTTTAGCCCCATTGTTCCTTCTTGTCAAGAGCACACAGCAGTCTGCCATGGTACTAGGGACTTTTCCTTTATAGGATGAGGCTAGGCCTGGGACAGCCAGGGACATCATGGCATATTGGGACACAGAGTGAGAGCTTGAGTTGTGTAGGGCTCTTGAGTCTATAGCTGTCTACCCTGAATCCTCTGGATCACCCTCCCTATTACCAGGAACCCCATGTCCTCTAAGAGGAAGGGTCAGGATAGCCAGCCTGCCTCGAGGCAGCCACGCATGACTACTGGCTCCTCAGTTAGGCACCAGCTTTCTATCAGGCAGCCTAGGTCCCTACTCTCAGATCATCATCCTTCATACAACCCAGGGGAGAAGCCCCAATCAGGCAAAGCCCCTTTCAGCAGACACTGCAGGCAGAGTTGAGGAAGAATGAGTTTCCAGTTCAGTCTAACAGTGTCCCCTTTCCACATGCACAAGTTGGCCAGAGGTGACAAGTGAGAACCAGGACTTCCACAAAGAGGGGCTGCAGCCTGTGCCCAAGTCCAGGGCCCAGGACCTTGCTGTCCATGGCATGAGCCATATCTCCTGAAAGGCATCCTTGCACCCCAAGCTTAGCCCCTGTAGAGGGGTGACAGGAGAGCAGGCATCCCTGGCTGGTGATGTACCTTCCTGCATTGGCCTGAATAAAGCTACAAGTTCTGTTCCTAGCGGCTCCTGGGAGATGGAAGGGGTTGGGGTAGGATCTCTAGAGCCAGCTACTTGGTCCCCTATTGAGCTTGGCAAAGCACAGAGCTGGCAATTCTGGCTGATAGATGCCATTGGCTGTACCTTGGGTCTCAGGCTGTGGTACCCAAAGACTGCCAGAACACAACCAGGACCACAAGGATTCCCTGGCGTGAGGTGGCATCAATATTTTAAATTCCTAGGCTGAGTCAAGAGTGGGGATCCATACTATAACCCCAGCACTTGGAAGGCAGAGGTAGGGGGGCTGCAACATGCAAAAGGTTAGCCAGGGCTATATAGGGAGGTTCTGTTTCCAAAACCCCAATCAAACAAAAATAAATCCCCAGGTTGCTGCAGTGGGCACCCAAGTTCTAAGGGCCAATGAGAAGTAATTGAGGCTGGACAGCCCACAGGCTCCAAGGCTCATGCTCGGCTCTGCTGCTATATGGAGATGCTGTATGCCAACAAAGCTTTATTTACAAAAGCAAGTGCAAATGGGGCAAGTTTGGTTTCGAGCTGGTGCAAGGCTAACCTGGGGCCCGAGACCCCACGTGTTCATCTAGACTCTTTGAAGGCTATTGGTGGTCCTCAGACCACAGCAAGGAGGGCTTTGGGGCTCCTGTCCCACACAGCAGAGCAGATGCCCACATGGACCTCAACCCGAGTTTGAGGGTTCAGAAGCACAAGTGGAATCCCAGCTTCCCTGATGATACCCAAGCTTGTGGCAAGTGATAGGTCCCTGGTTAGGCAGACCAAGCCCCTCAAACCACAGCACAACTATGAACACCTGAAAGGCTCTACAACGATCTGGGAGCATCAATTCAGATCTGCAGGGACTCACTTCAGGCAACATACGTGAGAACAAATACGGGCTGAGCAACATGTCTATGAAAAGACTGTCCTCATGTCTCACCCTGGAGCTTGGGTCCTCCCAACAACTCTAGCATTATCCCTGTCCCACAGATGAGAACAAGAACAGAGAGGTAAAGGAACCTGCCAAAGAACATACAGCATTCCCTAGCAAGATGCTTCACCAGTCACCTTGGCCTTAGGGGCTCTGGTCTCCATCAAGTTAGGAGAACTGCATTGCCCATTTCATGCCCTCGCCGAGCAAGCTCTTGTCCCCAGGGAAACACCAAACCCTCAAAAGAGGTAGAGCCCAGCCATACACAGCATGCACCAAAGATGGCAAGGTCAGGAACTGTGGTGTTCAGAGGGAGGCCAGTGTTGAGAAAACCTTCCAAAGGTTCAAGCATGCCACTATGTAGCAAGAGTAACAGAGACCCTCCAGGGTGAGGGGAAGGGCTAGCAGGACCCAGCCTTGGTGCTGGGTCTTCAAAGGCTCACGGTGGTCAGGGATCAGAAAAGATATTCAGAGGAGGCTCTGGGTTCTGAGCCCAGCAACAAAACCTTGAGAACTTTCCAATTCCCAACCACACTGACTAATGTACAGTCATTCATTTTACAAACACTATACAAGAGAGCATCAGAATGCCACATACCCCAGTCAGTCCTGAGGGCTATCTGTACAGTAGATGGGGATTCAGAAAGTGGGGCTGGGGGAGGAGCAGAGAGTCAGGGGTCAAAGTTAAGGCAGAACACAGGGGACTCATGACAGGAGATTGAGGCTCAGTCCTCAACAGGAGTGCTGAAGTCACTCAAGTTTTGGGAATGGTAAGGGCTGTCTTATTAACAAAGTACACACCTCGCGCAGGTTGAGATCACAGTTTTCTGTTTTGTTTTTTTGAGACGGGGTCTCTCTGTATCCCCAGCTGGCCTGGAACTCCCTATGTAGACCAGGCTAGCCTTGATCTCACAGAGATCTGTCTGCTTCTGCCTCCCAAGTGCTAGGATTAAAGGCATGCACCAACATGCCTAGCAAAATCAGTTTTTAAACACAAAGGCATGAGTGGTCAGATCACACTGCGTCCTCACAGTCTGTGTGCTGGCCATCTTGCACTCCTGAAGTCAATTTTACTGTTTGTCTGGTGGAGTGGGAACTGGACATGGGAGTGTGCTGGGTGGGCCAGTCTTTATTGAACCTGGCCGTGGCCCCCGCAATGGCTGGCCACCTTCTCTTGGTGTGCTGTTCTGCAAAGATATGCACAGAATGCCATGGAGCACACCCATGGGAGAGGGAGGAGGCATGGCTCATGGCAGCCCAAGCCTGTTTATCTGCATGTTAGCCAAGGCTCTACCCTGAGCTGCACCCCCAGGCCCAAGGCCCCAATTTAAATCCTCAACTGGAGACTGGGGACTCTGCGGGTAAGAGTGCTTGCAGCACAAGTATGGGGGCCTGAGTTCAGATCCCCAGCACTGACAAAAGAGTGGGATGTAGCCAGGTGTGCCTGGGACCCCAGGGCTGTGGGAGTCAAGACAAGATCACTGGGGCTCACTGGCCAACGGCCTAGCCAACAAACAGCAGGCTCCAGGTTCAATGACATACCCTGTCTCAAGGGAATAAGATATTTAACATCTTCCTCTGGCCTCCACACACACGTGTACATACACATGCCTACTCATGCATGCTTGCACAAGCACCATGCACTCAAACATACACCCACACATATATATTCACAGATATGCATGCAAACACATATACAGGCATATATGCCCATGTACACACATAACCACACATGCTCACACACATGAGCATAAGCACCCACACACATTCACATACATATGTAAGCACCCACATACGTTCACATACACATGTGAGCGCGCACACGCGCACACATACACACATACACATGTGAGCGCGCACACGCGCACACATACACACACACACACACACACACACACACACACACACACACACACACACACATACCAGTAAACCAGCTCTTGCCTGCCAGCAGAATAAGGTCTCATTTTAATAGGGCCATCTAGCCTGGGTCCAGCTCTCCGGGGCAGCTCACTCCTGGCTCCCCTTTTGCCTCTATGAAGGGGTCACAGGGTTTCCTGCCTCAAGGCCTTTATATTTGCTGTGCCCTCTGCCTGGCTGGTGTTTTCTATCATTCAGATCTGACCCCAAAAACCTTCTAGAGGAGCCCTCGGGTCAGTTCCCTGAAAGCTACTCCCTCCCCCTCATGTAGGACCCTAGAGGTGGTCCTCCACACTCCTCAAAGCATGGCCAGTTTACTGCAGGGTCCAGTTCCCTGTGGCTGCCTGGGGACCTTGTGTATCTTTCTCATTGGTTAAGTCCCCTGGAGTGACATAAGTGTTGGGGCTGCAAAACAGACCCAAACTTGGGTGAGAGGCCTTCCCTGGCAGACTGTACCCAGCCTGTAACAGCTAGCTGGCTCCTGACAGCACCAGGGGTGCCCCAAGCTCTGCAACAGCAATGTGACTGATGGCTATCTGGCAGTGCTCGCACCTCCCTACCTCTTCCCATCTCTGATGTGGTTGGTCTAGGCAGGCTGGGGGAGCCAGGCCTCCAGTGATGTACATATCCTACTCATGCAAACACCTCGAGTCTGTCTCATTTCCCAAAGCAGAGGACTGGCTTGCTCTGTCCACAGGGCATGGCCTCTCCTGCCTTCTGCTCCCCAGACGCCTGCCCAGACCCCCTACTTGCCAGGACTAGACAGAGCCACCTGCTCAGCTAGGCCTGAATTGGCACAATTCTGCCAGGCCTGGAACACCCTCAGTAAGGCACCCCCACACACTCCTGAGAAGTTATGAACCCCAGGCTGGAGAGTAAGACCCAACACACAAGCACATGCTCTCAATGGTGACCAATGCCAAATGGTCCAACTGGATACTGTAGACTGGCTTGGCATGCATGTTCCCACAATCAGCCTTGGTAACCTCAAAGGCAAAAGGTCAGCTGGTCCCCAATGGCCTTTCAGTCACACTGCTCCCGGGCAGGTGACCTGGACCCACATGGAAACAGTGTCATCTGTCCCTTGGCAGGGAACCAGGAGAGGAGGAGGGTTAGGAAAGAAAGGGGGGGCGGTTGAGATGAGGGGGTAATAGGGTCACAGAGACCCAGAGATATGAGATGGAGGACATACACACAAGGACGACCAATGGGGAGATAGGGACAGATAGAGAGAAAGGGAATGGGCCTCGGTACACAGACAGAAAGCCCAACACAGTAGTGGAGAGCATATAGCTGAGGGCTAGGAAGTCCCTTCCAAGAGTAGTGGAAATTCAGAGGAGCAGCCATCAGGAAACCGTTGTGGGTGGGTATGTGGGTTGACAGAAGTAAAATCGTGGGGCCTCAGGTCACCAACTTCCCCCTTGGCCAGGAGGGGCTGAGCTAGAGGCCAGGAGTCCAGGACAGACTTTTCCTACCCCATGTCCTGTCCCCAGGAGACCTAGTCCCTTCTCGGGGCCATTCTTCCTCAGCCACAGGCCTTTTATCACCACAGAAGACCACAGGATCTGGTCATAACCACCGCTGGCTCTGCACTGGGATATAGGCTCTAGGCTTGAGCTGTTGCATGGCACTGTGGCCTTTCCTTCAGAGATCAACACCAAAGCACCACAACCTGTGATTTACCTTGGAGGGGTCTCCAGGCTGGGTTCAGTGGGGTCTGTCAGCCACTTAAGTTACTCAAGGATAGGTGCCAGAATGTGGTCCAGGCCCTGCTTACAAGCATGAGGAGTGGTGGTCACCTCTCCCTAGGTCAGAGGTCAGAGAAGCTTCCGGAAGGGGACTACCCTGTTAGCTAAGCAACAAAGGTAGCCTGCCATTCCAAATGACCAATCACATACCTCCCACAGGCAGCTGAGGCTAGGGAGGGCCTTGCTTTTTCTCAGTCCAGAGTAAAGGTAGCCATGGACCATGTAGGCTGAGGGCTAAGAAGGGAGACTGGAAGCCCTTACTACTAACCAAGGGTTTTTTGAGTTTGTTTTGGTTGGATTTTTGAGACAGGATCTCCCTATAGTCCCAGGTGTCCTGGATCCTGCTCTATAGACCAGGCTGGTCTCCATCTTACCAGTGCCTCTGCCTCCCAAGTGCTAGGATTAAAGGTATATACCAGCTTAACTAAAGGCTTTTTTTTTTTTTTGTCTTTTTGAGACAGGGTTTCCCTGTAGCCTCAGCTGGCCTAGAACTCACTATATAGACCAGGCTGGTCTTGAACTCACAGAGATCCACCTGCCTCTGCCTCCCAAGTGCTGGGATTAAAGGCGTGCACCACCATGCCCGGCTTAACCAAAGGCTTTTAAAAATATAACCTCTGGGTGTTTAAAATATGAGGACTGAAATACTGAACAAGCACTCTGACACAGGGTAGGTGGAGGAGAGACAGTGAAGGGCCAGTCATTGAGGTTCAGGCCAACTCAGATGCCATAGGATGGGTGGGAGCATTGAGTCCCTGGTCATGACACCTCCAACAGGCCTGGCTAGAAGTCCTTCCAGGGTATACTTGCTGCCTGTCCTCAGCTACTGCCAGCCCTCACCTGCCTCCTCAGCCTACTTTGGGGCACCCCAGAAAAGCCCCTCTGCATGTCAGCGCTGCTGCCCAAGGAATGCCATTTCCTCACATCACCTTGCTTAGGGCTTGGTTATCAGCACAAAGGTTCTTGGATCACCCCTATCAGGAGTTCATGAGAAGTGCAGAGACTTGGTTCAGTCTTGCTGGGGTGAGGGGTGAAACCTGGAGCACACTTTCCACAGCCATCCTGGGAGTCCCAGGTGATGGAGGGGCTAGAGGACCAGCTGACCCTGCAGTTACCTCTCTGCCTCCTTTCTGCACCACCCACTGTATCCAACCAAGGCAGGGATGCATGGATGGAAGGGAGGCCCCTCAAACTCTGAGCTAGGCGAGGAGGCAACCAACTCAGGAAATATGTCTCCTGTAAGGTGGTTTGTAAGACATGGAGTTTGGGAAGAGGAGCTGGGACCCTTCAGTATCTGGGAAATCCCACCTGGTATCTAGTTCATAGCCCTTGGGCAGTCAGAGAATGGGGACAGCGTGCTGGTATTCCTGGGATCTTCCTGAATCACTATACTCTGACACCCCTGCAAAGGTAGTTCTACAGTCCTAGCATGCAGTAGGCACTTAATACATGTCCTGAGGAGCACACACGTCCTATCCACCGAGAGACAATTTTTAGGGAGGCCTGGAGGCTACCCTGCAGAGCCAGGCAGAATCTCTGAGAGGTGCTCACTGTGTTGACAAGCAAAGTGACCAGTTCTGGCTGTCCTTAGCAGCAGCATGAACTAGACTGTAGCACACCAGGACCCCAGGTACCACAGCGTCTGTGGGGTGACATACTACAGCCTCTGTAACCAGAGGCTACCCAGAAACAAGGGGGCCTGCACAGGGATGAGGAACAGTACCAAGCAGAGACCAAGGCAGCAAAGAAACGGCACAGAGGGATGGCTTTTAGCTCTCCATACTCCTAAAAAAAAGGGCTGCCAAGAACCTCTTCCCTAAGCTGATGCATATTAAAATGCAGAAGATATTATGCAATAATGAACCACTGACATTATTGGCTACTGTAGCTGTCACAACCATCACCACCACCATCAAAATCACCATCAAAACCATCAGCACCAGCAGTCTCACCACCATGGCAGGTGGCATCATAATGTCCCCGTCTCTCTGTAGGACTGGGCACCCCAGATTTAAACAGGGCCCCAGACTGGGGAGGCCAGTGCCCCCACTCTACCTCCTCATGCTCTCTGCCTGGTATCTACCTGACCTTTTGTCTCTTAGTCTAGAAATTTTCTGAATGCCCTCACTTTCCACAATGCCACAGAAAAACCTCTAGAACCATACTGTTCTGTGCCACAAAGTCATGGTGTCGCACATCTGTCAGAAGCAAGTAGGACAAAAAAGTAGCAAGTAGGGCTGGCCTACTGTGGGCACAGAAAATGAGCTGGAAAAACCACAGCCACAGACCAAATGCAGCTGCCTTTCAAGGACCTAGGAGATGAACAGGGCTCAGTCCCAGGTATTTTACCAACCATTTGAGTGTGTGTGAGGGTGTGTATTTGTGTGCACCTGTGTGGAGGGCCAGAGGTCAACCTCGAGTGTCATTCCTCAGGAGCTATCCACCTTGTTTTTTGAAACCTAGGACCTAGGCTTGCCAATAAGGCAGGCTGGTTGGCCAGCAATCCCCAAGGATCCTCCTGTCTCCATCACTGGGATTACTAACTCATGTCAGCATACCCAGCTTTTTATGTGGGTTCTGGGAAATGAGCTCAGGTCCTCATGCTTGCACGGTAGGCACTTCCCAATGAGCCCTCCTTCTAGCCCAGGTCAGGCATGTTTAAAGGAGTATTTCCCCTGGTCAGCAGAATATTGGCTTCCTGGTCTGCATTTCTCTTAGGTGAACAAGACGGCAGCTGCTTTGTGGGACAGCAGTCCCTGCTCGTGATGGCCTGGCCCAATGTGTGAAGGGGCCTTTGCTAATCTGGGGAAGGAAGATGGGCATTAAACCACCTCCTTCCATCTCCCAAATGCCATGTCCTTGGGATCCCCGGCTATTGTGTGTCAGGCCCCCATGCCTTCGCTGCACTGACTAAAGGTTTTCCATAGCAACCCCTTCTCTAATGGAGGTCAGCCAACCTTTACTAAAAGGTGGACAGTAGCACTGTAGGCTGTAGGCCATGTGGTATCAGAGCACCACCAAAGGTTGCTACAGTAATATGCACACAAATAGCTGTGGCTATGTGCCAATAAAGCTTTATTTACATAGCAGGTGAAGGGCTAAGCCACTAGGTACTGGCACTCTAGGTTCTCTAGATGTTGATGCATGAAGACAGGCAGGGTGGCCCACTGGCTATTTTTCCTCTAATAGATTCACTAAAATGAATAGCCAGAGCTGTTCAAGTTTCAAGCCCACTTGGTAGGTCACCCAAGGTTATCCTGGCAGTCTCTACTTAGGGAATGTGGCCTTTTAACCAAAGGGACCAGGGTTCACCCAGCCCAGAGTCCAGGAATGTCCCTGCTCCCCAGCTCTGTCTGCTGAAAGGCTGGTAGGTAGAGCACCCATGGGAGGACCTGTCCAGTCAGCCACCACAGAGGGAGCCCCCAACTGTGGAACTGAACAATACCAATCACGAGGGATGCTGGTCACCCAGCAACTGGCCCAGGAGCACAAGGATAGGTTGCCAAAGCCAAGCAGCCCACACTTGCCTCTTACCTGACTCTTGCCTCGGCGCCGGTAGCTCCGCCTCACCAGGCTCTTATAGTTCTCGTTCTTCTTGGTCAGGTAGTAATAGAGGACACACTCAGCCACTGTCTGTAGGAGAGAGAGAAAGGGCATTCAGAGGAGCCAAAGCCCAGGGTTCAAATCCAGCCTCCTCCGTAGACCCTGGACAAGTTAGTTCCTAACCACTCTGAATCCTAGCTATCTAATGTGTAACTTGCAGGGACTGATAGACGTGCTTCAGACTGATCATGCTTATCAAGAGGATTACTATGAGTGACAAGTATGAGGACAAAGCCTCATACACAGACACTAGGGAAGCACGGGCCATCAGCATGGGTTCCATGCTTGCTACTCTAGGTGACAGTGATGACATTGCAACAGATGTCCCCCAGCTCTCACAGAGAACAAGTCCTCAAACATATAGCTGTGAAAACCCAACCATCCCCTTGCTCTGGTCCAGCTGTCCTTCCTGACTCCTGGGGTCCTGAACAACCTCTCCCTGGACTTCCATGCACATCAGGGACCCTCATGAGGGGCCTTGATAGTCACCTACAGGAGCAGCTATGCGTGACAGACCCATTCTTGTGATGTTCAACCTAGTATCAAACCATGAAGAATGTGGGGTGCTGAGGTGGGTCAGACCCCAGTTGCCCTATACATCAGGCTACCCCTGGCCCACACACACGACCCAACAGAGCCAATGTGTGCCGGTCAGGCCAGGTGGATGTCAACAGCTCCCTCCTAGGCTGAGTGATGGCAGGAGCCCTGAGTCTGGCCCCCTCATTATCACATCATCCTGTCCCTGCTGGCCTTAGTAGGTACCTCATATCCTAGAGGCTCATTCATGACCTCCTAGCCACAACCAAGCGCTTCCCCTCCACCCTCTCCCTCCCCAGTTACCTTGCTCAATCTCTAATTTCTGAGCCACCCTGGCTCCATGAAGCCCTAGCCTAGGTCTGCTGGGTTGCCCACACCCAGCAGAACACGTCACTGGCTAGGCAGGCTATTTATAGGGTTAGTTTCCCCACATGTCCTCTTTAAGCACTGGGAGCTGTCACCCAATGGTCCCAGAGGGTCTCATTTCCCTCACCTGTGCTCATCAGTCCACAGGTTAGATGTTGGGAATGATCATTGTCCTTGCCAATGGTTGATCAAATTCCTGTCCTGCCTCCCACCTGCTGTCAGTATGCCTGGGGCTCAGGACATGCTCCATGAGGCTGGCCAGGTCGGGGGCAGGTGGAGACACCACTTACCAAGGAACAGCACCCATAAACCACAGCTCCAGCATATAACCCATGCTACTACACACCTACCCAGGGATGCTCACGTGCTGCTCGCCAGTCTGGTATGTAAAGACCAATTGACCACCTTTTGAGGGACACCATGACTCCTTGCCAATAGGAGCTGAACCCAAAGCAGAGGACTCCAAGCACATGGGGGACAAGTTGGATTAAATATCAACTCTGCATGAAAGTTTATTCAGAGTGGTAAAGGGACAAATTAGCCATATGCCTAGAGTGGCATCTGTAGTGTCATCAAGCCAGGAGTGCCCCACAACAGGGACCTAAGAGGTAAGTCTAACCCAGGGTCCTGGATGCAGGCCACACCCGGCCACTATGCCCCAGATAGATGTGGCAAAGCTCTCAGAACTGGTGCCCACCCATGTGCAGGGACTCAAGCCACTTGAGCTGTAGGGAGCTGGACACATGGCTCCAGGATACAAGTCCTCACAGCTCTGCTAGATTGCCTGGGCCTAGAGCCCAAGGCTCCTCCCAATCCTGGGCAGGGCCTATATGGCTACCCCCCGACCGACCCCACCCCAGGAAGGAGGTGGGGGCAAGAAAGAAAATGGTGCAGGCGGGGAGGCAGAGGTGGGGGTGGGCAGGCCCTCTACCCAGCCAGACACTGGCCCTGGGGAGGGGACAGCAAGAGGGTTCAGTGCCCAGTCAGGCAACCGACAGTTAGGGACAGCCACTCACCTTCCTCTCCAGGAATGAGGCAATCAGGCCAAAGTTCTTGGGGTGCTGCATAAACCTGAAGGCAGAGAAAGGTAGGCATGAAGCTGGGTTGAGGCTGAGGGAGGCCCCATAGGACAACCAAGGGCTAAAAGCACCCAAACGCCTGCCACCCAGGCCTGGCTGGGCGGGCACCGCCTCACAGATCCTTGGGGCGTGGGAAGGGCTATGGGGCAGGGACCAGGGTCCAGGGCGTTCCTCCGAGTGACTCACTGGCTGTAATGCCTTTGAAAATACATTTGTTTGTCCTGCCGCAGGCTTCCAGGAAAAATGAGGACACAGCATTCGGATCACCAGTGGTGTGCCTCCCCCCAACCACCCGAACCGCCTTTGTCTCTCTCCCCAGCTAGGTTTGGGAAGCTAGGCCTGGCCTGGCCCACATGGGGCCTGACTGGATAAGGTTAGGGCTAGTCAGACCTGAGGGCCTCCAGAGTGCTAGATCAGAGCTTCATATGCCAGGAAGAGCAGAGAGTGGCTGGAGCCGCAGGGGGTGGCGGGAACTGGAGACGAGCCATCAGCTTCCTGTGAAGCCTGAGCGTTACTGGGAAACCCTGCCAGCTGAAATGTCAGGGCCAGGCAGCCACGGGGAAAGGGATGATGGTCAAGGCCTGTTCATACCCTAGGGGTGCTGGGTGGCATCACTGACTCTATCACCTTGTCTCCAGCGTCCCCTTGTCACCAAGGACCTGCCACCGCTCCAGGGCCTTGCAAGGAGAAGTGGCTGCCAGCAGTACCAGGCTGGTTCCTACCAGAGCCCAGCCAGCCCTGCCTGGCCTCCAGGTGGCTAGGCAGCAGGCCAGAGGCCCCTCCCGCTCCGAGCCAGACGCTGGGGAATCCGGAAGGGCCTCTTAGCTCTTCCCAAGAAGCCTCAGTAGCAGGGTGGCAGGACGATGACTGCCCCACTTGGCCCCCGCCCACTCAAGTGTCAGGCAAGCTTGGGGCACCTACCCCTTCCCCCCCCGTGCCCAGCTGTGTGGAGCCCTTCCTTGTCCCTTCCCAACCCTTCTACAGGGTTTCCCTAGGTAGAGACGGGCCCCAGGAAACCAGGAATCAAACTTGAGACACTCCAGGGCAGCTGTCCCTCCACCACCATACCTGCACCCTGCCAACATTACTGGAGAAATAGGTGGAGCCTGATGACGTAACCTTATAACCCAGCAACCGAGGTTAAGGCAGGAGGGCCGCAAGTTCAAAGGCAACCTGGACTACACAGTGATTTCAAAACCAAACAAAGCAATGTAATAGACCTTGTCTCAAATAAAATAAAATACAATAAAAATGAACAGTGATGTAGCTCAGCAGGAGCATGCCTGGCATGCCCAAGGTCCAGGGTTCAACCTGGCACTCAGGACCTCATGCCAAGGGGGCACAGCTGGCCCTATGTATACAGTTATACATCTGTAAGTTCAACTAACTGCAGGTCAAGAAGGTTCTAGAAATAAGTCAGGCATAGCAGCACATGCCTATAATCCAGATCAGGAGTTCAAAGCTGTTCTATACTACACAGGAAGCCTCACCTCAAAAAATTTTCTTACAAGCCGGGTGTAGTGGCTCATGCCTGCAATCCCAATATTCAGAAGGCTGAGGCAGAAAAGTCAGGAGTTCAAGACCAGCCTTTGCTATACAAGTTTAAAGTCATCCTGTGCTATGAAACTCTAAAAGAAAAAAAAAGCAACACTCTGTGTGTGTTGACCATATTTGGCTACCCCATGTCACGGCTGACACACTATTCATATGGACTTATGTTACATCCGGTATTGTGAATGATCCTGTCATAAGTAGGTATACATAGTAGGGGATACATAGGTCTTATGTAAATCCTCATTCTTTCACATAAAGAGGATGCTCTGGGATTTTGATGTCAGGGGTCCTGGAAGCCAACCCCATACCCCCACCCCCACCCTACCATCACTACCATCAAGGATGCTAAGAAAGTATTGAATGGCTTGTGCCCATTTTACAGGAGGAAAACAAGTTAGGCCGACGCTGGCTTGTCAGACCCATGTACCCAATGAGTACTAAAACCCATACATGATTCTCAGAGGCCCTGGGTACCATCAGCCCCTCAGCAAATAAACCCTTCAGGGAGACCATGATCCTTCAAGGGCCCACACTATGTGGCTGTGTCTTGCAGATGGAAACCAGGACAGCAGATGTAGGCCACCTGGGTCCCCATTTGTCAGCTATGGAGTTACTGGAGTAAAATCATTAGACAACCCCTGAAAGCACCCCAAAATGCTGATAAACTAAAATAGCAAGCCCACTGGGAGAGCTGAACGCTTAGGGCCTCAGTATCCATGTCCGTCCACAGGCCACTGCCCTGGGCCAGGTCATAAAACACATTCAACACAGAACAGGAGTCCACATACTGTCTCCAGACACAAGCCACAAAGGGAACAAGGACAGGAGCCATTGAACCAAACCACCAGAGTCACCTCCCCTGAATACAGCTCTTGTTGATCTCACTTTGTCATCCCACTGGTTATGTTTTAAAAGTTTCATGGTCAAAGGCCACTCTGAAGAGTCACTTCTACTGATGTCCTGTGTAGCCATCAGCCTTGCCTATGACCCATGGCCAGGCTGGCCTCTCCCACAGGATTCCTCTAAGGACAGGGATAGCCTGACACTGGGCTCACATACCCCAGCAGGCAGCTGAAGCTCAGGGGCAGACAAAGGCCTCTCTAGAGGGGAGACGCCAGCCATTCTGCTTGACAGATGCCTACAGGGCAAGGAGCCTCCATTTCCAGTGGTCCCTCCTGGTCTGTCCGTGCCTCAGTCTCTACTCTCCTGCCCCCAGGGGTCCTGGTTCTGAGGGGACTTGGCCTTTTAGTGAGATGTTTACAGTGTACTATCCCAGCAGACAGACCAGATAGGGAGGTATGTGTGTCTCTGCCCCTGATCCTCACCCTGGGCTGTGGTCTTTATCTGCCCAGGAGCTCTACCTCTTACACCCACAGCTTGCTTCTGCTTTCAGAGCTCCAGCTCCCTGACATCTGCTCATCCCCCAGCCTCTCCATTCTGGCTAGAAGATTGAACCCTGCCTTCACCACGCACAGCTATGTGACCTCTGTCAGGTGTCTTTACCTCTCTGAGCCTATGTTACTGCCTATGTGGCGGGGACTACCTGGTTGGCTACTGTGAGGGGCAGCCTGGGATGGAGGGCGCATTCCACAAGTAGCTTCTTTTAAAGAACAAAAGCCAGGGGGCTGGGTCTGCACCTCACTAGGCCCTGGTTCCATCCCCAGCATCACCAAAGGAAACAAAGCTTCTGGCCGCCTCATCCCAACCTCGTCCCCACCCAAGGCTGTGAAAGGCTGAGCACAGCTGATTGCTCTTCCAGTCACATAAGGTTACCTTTCTACTGCAGTGTGTCCTCCAAGCCCATGCCCATCGGAATCCAAGTGAGGCCTTATTTGGAAACAGGGTCTTTGTGGACAGTTAGGACAGTTGTAGGCATAGGGTGGCCTTCAATCAGTGTGTCTGGAGGCCATATAAGAGGAAGCAGGAACGCAAAAGACCCAGGGAGATGGAGGCAGAGATGAGGGCTGGGGACCCTGGTGTACTGGAGCAGGGACAGGAGCAGGGTGACTGAGGTGAGAATGAAGAGGACACCATGCAGGACAGGGCTCCTGGGGACACTCACTTCTCACGGAAGGTGTCCTTCTCCTGCTCACTCCACATGTTGGTAACCTGGCGGTCCTTGTACACCTTCATGGGATCATCCATGAGCCCATTCATGTTGATGAACTTGATCCTCTGCTGGTCTGCATCATACAGCATGGGCGGGATCACAGCCAGTTGGCGCATCTGCTTCTCCAGGTTCTGCATAGAGGCAGAGGGTGGGGTCAGAGGGCAAATTTGGGTCAGGCAGTTTGATGTTTCCTGGCCAGTAGGGCCCGAAGGTCAGACATTCCTTACAGGAGAGTGGATCTGAGTTAAAAGCCAGCAACAGCTGGCACAAGCAAGGATTTAGAGGCACAGGACAGGTTTATGGAGGGCAGGGCTGTAAATTCAAGGCCAAGCAGCCTGGCCTTATCTGCAGCAGGAAGGGCCTCTCATCTCCCCACAAATGCAGTGCCATAAAACATCCAGGAACAGAGGCACTACACAGCCCATCCTGATCCCATGTGCTCAAGGGATGGCGCCTGCCTGGCTCAGATTGAGGAGTCTAGACCACCTTCCTGCCCAGCACTGGCATTGGGGTCCTTCCGTTATCTCTTGGGGACCTGGCCTGTCCTGTCCTCCTGTGGCCACCTGGTCTATCCACACTGTGGAGTGCAGGCTGTGCTGGCTAGGCTACTGGGGATGTTGGGGTGAGCAAGGAGACAACTTTAAGCCATCCCTGCTGTGCACCCTGCTCTGATCAGACAAAGTCTTGGCAGGCAAGCTGCAAAGATGGGCAATCTGCAGCCATAAAGGTGCCACTGGCTGCTCTGTCCAGTGAGAAGCCAAAGCTACAGGGCTACCAAGACAAACCGGTCTGCACCTCACTTTAGTTTCCATCTTTGAAAGGCTTGGTGACAAGGTGGTGGCTATGGCCACACCCACCATTGCAGAACACCTCAAAAAGAAACTAAGACCCCAATAAACAGCATCCTGCATCTTCCATGATGTCAAATGACACAGTAGACACTTGATCCACACACCCAAGAGGAGCAGGGCCAGAATGGCGCCTCACTAGGAAAGAGTACCTCCTCTGCTTTGTGGCCTTCTCTCAGCTGGTGACCACACCTGACGTCACTAAGACTTGCCCCAGGTGTCCAGGTGCCCCAGGAAGGACATGGGACAATGGGCTCAAAGATAGGCTCCTGCAGGAGTGTCCCTAGTCAGAGGCCCCACCAACTTCCCTGCCAGGCCCTCTTGCCAGCTCTGCCAGGCTCAGTCAATGGGGAATATGGACCATAGCCAAAGGTACTTATCGCCACCCCCTGGCTTCTGGGCCTTCTGGGCACCACAGATTGCAGGTCATTGAACTTCCCCAACTATGCCCTGCCAAGCTGCTCCTCCACAGCTTATTGGCACCCTACTGCTGGTCACCCTGTACCCTAGGGGTCCAGCAGTAGCTTCACATGGCCAATAGTCCTTGGTGCCTCATTGGTTCTGACACATCCATCACCAGCCTTTGGATTTAAAGCACCAGGTGGCTTTCTTTCCTGCCGGTACCTGCCCACTGTGGCAGGGACACATATAATGGACATACATGGGTGGTACACACAGAGGCAGTGGGACACAGCCATAGTGGACTCACCTCCTGCTCAGACAGGCCATCGATGATCTCGGATACCTCGTGCTCACTGCGGGCAGCAGACATGGACAGTCCACTGCCACGCTGGCCCACCCTGCTGGGAACCAGAGGGACATAGTCAGGACCGCTCATCCTGCTGGGATGCTGAGCCAACACCATGGGGATAAACATTCTAGAGCATGACTGTAGGCGAGTGGGGTGGGGAAGGCTCAGGCTAGGCCTCCCACCCACACACCTGACAAGAGACCTGGGGCCCAGGGGAGTTGAGAAGCCCCTCAGAAACTCCAAACCCCAAGGCTTCAGGGCAGCAGCTGCCAGCTCCCAAGCTACCCTGAAGAGTCAGAGACCCAGCTGGAGCCAAGTGCTGCCTCCAGCTTGGGGTAGGTGCAGCTTCCAGGGTCTTCACCCAGCACTGCAGCCTCCTGTGCTGTTGTAGGGCCAGTGAGATGCACCTTTTGAGCCTGGAAGCATCTGGCAGAGTCAACTCTGGTGATCTCATGGACACTGGTGACCATGTGTGCTGGTGACCCCATGTACTGATGACCCCCTGGATATGGATAATCATATGTGTTGGTGACTCTGAACACACTGGACCCTGGGACCCCATAGGACTCTGATGACCTCGTGGGCACTGGTAAGTCATGTGCTGATGATCACGTGCTGGTGACCCCTCAGGCACTGGTGATCCCCATTCAATAATCATCTGTTGAGAACCAGCAACCCACCCAGGTTTCCTCCTTATGGCCACCATGGGGACCACAGGCATGTGCCTGGGAGCTAGGTGTACTTATGTCCCTACAGGGTCTCAGGCTCCAGCCTTGAGAGCCGCAGTCCAGAAGGAGCCAGGGCGGTAGTTGGACACTCCTGCTGGGCCAACAGGTCCAAAGGCCCCCGCTGTGGGTCTGAAGCCCTGTAATGCTACTCTGACTAGCACTGGCAGGGCCTCCCGGGGACACCTGCACATCCTCACCTCTGCATGCGCTCCTGCAGCTCGCGCTGCTTGCGGATCTCAGGGAACTGCTTCTCGTAGTACTCCCGCACCTTGCTCTCCTTGGCCCGACGCCTCGGGTTGTTCTCAATACGCTCCACCTTCTTCTCCCATGCCTCCATGAGTTGGTCATAGCGCTGGCAGAAACGCTGCTCCTGTGGAGACACCGGCCATGAGAACGGCACAAAGTGGTGG
The DNA here is from genome assembly GCF_000622305.1 of Nannospalax galili. Taxonomy (NCBI): domain Eukaryota; kingdom Metazoa; phylum Chordata; class Mammalia; order Rodentia; family Spalacidae; genus Nannospalax; species Nannospalax galili. The sequence continues at coordinate 977,177 of NW_008343207.1, read as the reverse complement.
CATGTGAGGTACACAGCAAACACACATGCTCACAGGAACATGCTCACAGGGGCAGATGGAGGATGAGGACAGACACACACACTTGACAGTCATTCAGATAGGGACACGTGTGCATGCACACACAAAGAGGCCCCAGTCCCTGGGAAGTCATGGGTGCTCTATGGGATACGGCCACTCCCTCCCAAAGAATCGTTCTCCCTGAACCTCTTCTGCAGTGGCCTTGTCCACCTTAGAAGCCACCACCCCTACATAGTTGTTCCCTTAAGTCACATAATCAAGTGGGATCATGAGGCACAGCCACACAGCCAATGGCCGCCCTGCACAGCAGACAAAGCCAGGCCCTGCCACTGCATAAGTTGTCCTAGGCAATGTGGTCTAGGAAAGGCATCCCCAGGGGACACTCACTTTCTAGGCAGTTCCTCTTCTCTGGCCCCAAAGCATCCATATTCCCCAAACCCAAGAGCCTCAAACCAAGAAAGCTCTGCCCTCCCCTCCAAAACAGGGAAGCCCCCCTCCATGTCTAACCATCATGCAGCCTACTGTACATCCCCCAACCAGCCACCTGACCCAGAACACAGCCACCTGGCCTCTACACCTCCAAGGAGACCATTTCAAGAACCCACCTCCAGCAGCTACAGGTAGACAAGAGATGTGGTCATTTAACACTCTGTTAAATCAGAAATCAGAAAGCACCTTGGGTCCTTGTGCTGACACCTGTCACGGTGTACTTAACCTCTACCCCAAGAGCACCCGCAGCTCAACAAGAGGAAAATATCCCATGGATGTCAGGCTGGAGCACAGAGGGCAGGAGAGGACTCCCAAATGTGAGAATTGCCCTACAAGCCCTTGGGATAGGAGCCTGCTCTAGGATAATACACATTGGAACAGCTCAGGCTTCTCAGCTCTACCCAAGGCCCAAGGGGAAGGAGAAAATGTTCTCCTAAGACCACAGCATGGTAACAGGTGAGACAAATGCCAGCCAGTCAGCTAGCCTATGGCTGTGCCACACTCTGCAGAAAAGCCACCTAGCTATATTGTGGAGTTAAGGGATACTTCAGGAATGTCCCCAAAAGGAACATTCAGGTATTTTCCACAGTGCCAAGTACCAGCACAAAGGTCCAAGCAGCTCCCCAGGAGGAGGCTCTGTCCAAGATCAAGAAGTCTCTCTCCAGAGTGGCCTATTGCAATCTGTCTACATCCACTGTGCTGGATATGCACTTGGTTCATAGAGGGCCCAGAGTCTGGTGACTACTGCTGTCCAGGGCCAGGAGGACACTGCTCACAGGAAGGGGACTATCTGGGGATGAGGCAGACTTCTGTATCTGTCTCTGCTGGTTGGAGAATGGCCTGTTTCCCAGCACTCTTGGCCCTGCAGGGAAGGAGCCTGATGGGCTGGGCTGGTGACCACTGCTCATCTTTGGGAAGCACCAAAAACCCCAAGGGAGAGGCTCAGTCACAGGATCTGACTCCTGATGCAGGAGGAGTATGGGTGTGGCCCCTCCTGCCACAGCTGCAACTCCCAGCTCCAGAATCTGCCACAAGGAGACCTTTCTCCCTTTCCTCAGGTGGGCTGGATAGGCGGTATGTTTGCCGCAGGTTTGTGAGGTCTCCCCAGGCTCCAAGGATTTATCCTCATCTCCACAACTTCCCTCTGTCCAGATCCCCTAGCCATGGCAGTTTATGAGCTCAAGCCCATCCCAAGGCCTCTGCCCCAGCGCCTCCTTCTGAAAGCTACAAGGGTCATCCAGGGCCAAGGCTGGAAGCTCAGGGCAGACTGCAGGTGGTGGTTAGAGGCGATGTGACAGGATGGCAGATTGTAGGGAGTTGAGCAGGTGGCCTCCACACCTGCCTTCTCACCCATGTTCCTGTGACTTACACAGCAAGCCAGGCCCTTACCAGCCTGGTCTAGAGTGTGGAAGGCTCTCCTGGGAGGCCTGACAAAACACAATACATCCATATTACCACCAAGTTCATTAGGAATGAGCGAGGCACCTCCTGTGCTGAGGCTAAACGTCAATGGTCTCTGCTGTACCCCTGGATGATTCCTTCCCCAGGGCCCATCCACCTGCTGTGCCCTCACCTCACACAGGTCTGCATACTCATAGTGCACCCTTTCCTGTCCCTTGTATCTCAGCACACCAAGTCCTGGTCCAATGCCCAGAACACTTTCCCTTTCCTGAGTTCATCTGGAACCCTGTTCTCTGCCCTGAGCCCAGGGCAGGAAGCTGCCCATGCAGGAGGGTAAGAGCAGATCCAGGAACCAGGCAGCATGGGTGCCAGTCCAGGCTCCACTTCTCAGCTGTGTGATATGGGTCAAGTGAACTAACCTCTCTGTGTCTCGGCTTCCTTACCTAAAATAAGGGGCTAAGAAGAAGCACCTATCTCACAGGACTTAATGTGCTGCTACGGGAAAACCCATCAGGGTGGGAAGCTGTCTGTGGGTGCAACTCAGTCCCTCCCACTGGTGCCCTATAACTGGGAGCCAACCGTACAGTAGGTGTTCAGTGACTACAGCTAAAGGCACCTGACTGGTAAACGCCTTGTTTCCTCACCCACAGCTCAGATGCAGTCATTGAGCAATTCCAATGCAAACAGCACTTAGTTACCACCTACTATGTGCCCTACTCATGCAAGTACCAAGCACCATTGAGCAGCCCTGAAGGTTCCCAGCAGGTGTGACCTGAGAAAGGAGGTGTGACCTGACACACCCAGGCAGGCCAGTACAGGTGAGAGTCCACCACAGCCACCAGGCCAGGCTGGCCCTCCGTGTTCTCTGATTGCTCCCCCAGCCTCACTGTTTCCCACTGTCTCCCAGCAGCCCTGAGTCTGAGTGGAGTTGATGACATCATCCCTGGCCTTAGTGTGAGCCTGGTTTTAAGCTAGTATGGACTGTGGCCTAACCAGAGTCCAGGAAAGGGCAGCTGTTCCATCTGGAACAGAACTACAGGGCAAACAGCACAGACACCATGACATACTGAGCTGCGGAATGGGAGGCCTAATGGAACTATCCTCAAGTCTAGCACTGTGTACACTTGGGGGAGTCAGTCCTCCTCCCCAGCAACTAAAACATACAACAGGGACTCAGCCTCCATCATGAGCCCATCCCGTGGGTCAACGTGCAGCTACTTGGGGTCCCTCATACCCTCACCCCACCTTGGGCAGCAGGACTCAGGAGCAATACCCTGGATGATGCAGCCACCGCCCACCACCAGGGGGGACTGACTGTTGCTTTCCAGTGGCTGGTTTTCCAGAGCCTAGAAGGGGAAGGGGAATGTGAGGGATTGAGTTGCTTCTCAGGGCCCCTGTGCTGGTTGGTTTCTGTCAACTTGACACAACCTAAGACAGAAGGGAAGAGGGAATCTCAACTGAGGAATGACCTTCATCAGACTGGCCTATGGCCATATCTGTGAGGCATTTTCTTAATTGCATGGAAGAGTAAGCCAAATAAACCTTCCCCCCACAAGTTGTTTTTGGTCAGTGTTTCATCACAGCAAACTAGGACAACCCCTCTCAGCATCCATCTCCCCCTAAAACTTCTCTAGGCCCAAAAGCCTGCAGTATACATTTGGGGGTACATTCAAGACCCCACTTCTTGGCCTCAATAGCTTTCTTCCCTGAGGACCGAAAAGGGGTCCAGAGTCTCCATCCTCTGCCCAGGTACCAACCACCAGAGCAGCTGCCACCTCTGTGACCTGTCCTTGGCATTCTCTTGACATGGACATCTGTCCCCAACAATCACAGAGCCAGAGCCTCCAGACCTGGCCAGCATGGCATGAAGTGGCCCCAACTCTCAGATGGCCCTGAGGGAACAGGACAGGACTCACCCATTGCTTGCGTGCGTGGTTCCTCCTTTTGAAATACAGGATCAGTTTCTTGCGCATTGCCTGGTTTCTGGAAAGCACAGACAGGGATCAGTGGCAGCCAGTTCTCAGCGGAAGCCGAGGTGCCGCCTGGCACTGGTCCTCGGTCAGATGGGAGCCCCACTCCCCGAGTCCCTACAGCTGTCCACCTGTCTCCTCCGTGCCCCACCTCAGGTGCCTCTAGCATGTGGCTGGACTGCCAATGACAGCAATGATGACAGGACTCTGAAGCTCCTTTCTCTGTGACTACCCGCCTAAGGTACACACACACACACACACACACACACACACATACACACACACACACACGCAGAGACCACATGGCTGCCTGAGTCAAAACTATGGGTACACACCAAAGTCACAATCCCAGGGCTCCTCAGTGCCCTGAGAAGGTGGTAGATGGACTACATGTCCCCAGGGGCCCTGACCTGCCCCTAGGTCACCCTGGTCTATGAGCTGCTAGAGGTACCCAGGGCTCTCTGGCCCAGGATAGACAGCACAAAGAGGTGGCTTGACCACACAGGCCCCACAAGGTCCTGTAGGCGCCATGGAGGAAGAGGGGAAAGTTCTGAAGGGGAGAGAAAAGGAAGGGAGGTAACATGGGGAAGGAGAGGGAGACAGAGACTCGGGGGACAGGGGGCTGAGACTCAGGAAGGGGACAGACACCTCAGACTGGCCAGACACAAGGGTGGAGGAAGAGACAGGCAGGCAAACAGATAAGACTGGGGATGGCAGAACTCCTGAACCTGCCTTCCCCCACTACACACACAGCTGATCCCCAGATGTCAACATGTCCCCAGCTGAAAGAGACACAAAGAGAAAGCGACACAGAGAGATAGAGACACAGATCAGAGACAGAAAGAGAGAGACAGAGGAAGACACAGTGAGAGAGTGTCAAAAATACACAAGAGAGAGACAGAAAAAGAGAGTGATACAGAGAGACAGAGTACAGGAAGACAAAGACAGAGAGAGAGGCTTCCACCATTACTGGTTTACAGAAAAGATAAACTTCAGTGGAGAAATGAGGGGCTGTACTTTATGAAGATTCCATGAGGGCCAGCTGAGGGCAATCATGGGCACAGGTCTGAGCAGAGGGAACTGAAGTGAGCTGGGCTCAGGGAGGGCCTGACCACAACTGTGCCAGGGAACACTAAGATGGCGCCCCATGCATGCCTGCCCAAACTTGGCGGAGGTGGGGTGCTAAGGCTAGAAACCCCCTGCCTGCTGTGGCAAGGGAGAGCATCCTAGCCTACTGGTGTGCAAAGTGACACAACAGAGATCACCAGGCCAGGGACACAGGTGTGGGGCAGCACAGATGTACAGACTAGACCACTCAAGGGCTTGGCTCTGTGACTCCAGCTGGCTACTAGGTATCCCTGAACCTCTAGTGCAAGACCAAAGAGACATGTTTCCAGTACACTGGGCCTGCCCAAGTGAGATGGCAGGCCTAGGGTACGGAGAAGGAGCCTCCTTCCAGGCCTGAAGGACCTGGGCCCAAGACTGCTGCCTACGAGTGAAGTCTGAGCAAGTACCCAAAGCCAGTCCAACACCAACCAGAAGTGTCCCACCCCATGTCGCTGTGCTTCATGACATGTCAGCCACTGGGCTGCGGCCCCTCCTGAAAGCCAGGTCAGGGACTGGTGGCCTCTAGCATTGTCTCCTAGCATGTTGTTGGGGCTGTCTGGCCTTGTGCAGCAAGTTTAAGAGGTCCAAACACTTGCCCTAAGGCTAAGCCCCCAGGCACTATGGCAGGTGACCTAGCAGAGTCTGGGCAGCTCCTCTAACACAAGGTAGGTAAGGGGGCTAGGGAGGGGAGAAGAGAAGAGGGGAAAGGAGGGCCACACATAGGTAACCTCCACAGGTCTGAAGTAACCCACACCAGGAAGCCAAGCATGAAATTACCCTGAAAGCCCTAGCCAGGCAGACAGAGAAATTAAGGGGGGGGGGGGGGGCAAGTCCCCCCCAGGGAGGGGTGGCTTCCTACCTCCCAGTAATTACAACAGACAGCTGAGGGCAGTGGGGACTCTCCTCCCTTGGTGGCGGGGCTCCCAACCAACCCCAAGATCAATCTCACTGTCCTGGTCTTGGCTGTCACATACCACACGAATGTTGAGCTTGCCTGCCCCCTGACACCTCCGCCCCAATCAGGATCCCTTCACTGCTGCCTGGTGTGCAGCAGATATGCAGAAATGTTTGCTGAATGAATGAAGGAAGGAATGAATGAATGAGGATTAACTCTGTCTCTGCTACTAGAACTGCAAAGAACAAAACCTGTAGCACCTTCCCACATGCCGGGTGCAGACCTCAGTGTGGGGGACATTAACCCAGTAGGCTCTGGGGAGGCTCCAAAGATGGGCCTGTGTTATTCCCATATAGACTGCAACACGGAGGTCACAGGAAAACCCACCTGCCTTCTCTGATCTGCAGCATGCAGAATGTGAACTATGGTTCCAAGCACCAAGGCTTCCACGTGGCAACTGATAGTCTAAAGCCTCCTGCCAGCCATATACCAAGCTGGACACCAATCTATGGTTTGCACATCTCCAACACCACCACTTTTCTATATGAGGTTTGTTTTGTTTTTGAGATAGATCTTGCTAGACAGCAAGCTGGCCTCAAACTCACAATCCTACAGCCCCAAGTACAAAGATTACAGGTGTATGCCCCCAACTGACTACGGTGCTCAGTCTACTTTATAGGACCCAAGTCCATAGTCACATTATTGCAAGGCTCTTGGCTTCACATTCAGGGAATTTCTGGGTTTCTCCTTGTGACCTCTCCCTTCCCCACACAGGCCCAAGCATTCTGGATCTTTCTCACCCTAGCCAGGCAGTAGAGCCTGCCAATCATCAGCTCATCTAGGGCCTGAGCTGCCCCAAAGACCTGGGAGGCTCCTGACTTTCCACCTGGGTCCCACAGCCATCACCTCCCAAGTTTCCAAGGCCTGAATCCTATGTCGTGGTCAGAGCCATCCAAGGCCCCTCTGACAGTCGTCAGAGCCAGGAGGCCACCCATATATTTAGAGCTGGAACTCTGTACCCCACTCTGCTTCTGATTCCCACCCTGGGACCATGAGCTGCTGGACCAGCCCAGCCCCCACCTGTAAGGAACATCTAGAACAGGGGCAGTCATGGAGAAGGAAACAGACTGTAGCTGGCCTTGGCCAGGAGGACACTAAGGGATCCAGGGCTTCCTCTGAGAGCTGCTGTGCAGAAAGAGCCCGTTGAAATGTGACCACCCAGAAGCTCCTGTCATACTCTAAGGAGTGAGCCAATATGTGTGCAAATTCTCTCCCCCTCTCTTTCTCCCTCCCTCCCTCTCTCCCTCTCATAAAAACTGGGAAAAAAGAACACAAAACAGACATCAGGACCCCTGTGTTCCAGCCCCAGACTTGACTGTCACTCAGACTCAGCCACACTTGGGCAGAGGGAACAGATCACAGCTGCCAAGTGAGCCACTGGCCATACCCAAAGACCCCTGGCCCACCATGGGCGATGACGCCACCTCCCTAATTAAGGTGGCTTTGTCTTGTCACACATTGCCCAGCCCTTAGCTGGGTGCCCCAGCCTCCGTGTACTTCCACACCTCACCGCCTGCAGTGTCACAAGCTCTTTCTCCTGTGGCCATCACAGTGAACCTGAAGATGAATTCTCATCTCAGTCTGTCCTGTAAAGGTAACGTCTTCCCAGAAAGTAAAGCCTGGAGGCCAGGAAGCCTGAAGCCGGAAGGCCTAGAGCACCCTCCTAGGCCTGCTCCGGCCTGGCTGCAGCTGCTCTGTGATCACCTAGATCACCTGGCCCCAGGGCTATTGTACAGTCATTCCACCTGCCCGGGAGCTCTGCACAGCAGCAGCTGCTGAGGCCTCAACCAGTCACTTCCTGCCCAACCTCCTGGGCCAGGGTCCCCTTCCCTCTCCCCATTTACTCCCTTCTCAGAACTTTCTTTAAAAAGAGAGTAAAAGCCTGTACTGATCTAACAGTGCAGTGTTGAGTGGCACTGTGGCACCCACAGCAATATGAAAAGCCTGACCATTCTAAGCATGCACAGCTTACAATGTTCTAACAGATGGGAGTTTAAACAGAAAACTCGCCGCTCTGTGAGAAACCTCACTCCCTCAGCTCAGCATGTGTGAGTTAGTGCCTGGGCTGGGTGTCACCCCAGCACCACCATAGCATCTCCCTTTTCTCCTCTTTCTTCTTTGTATCTTTCCTGGTTTTAGATACCATGGTCTTACTATGTAACCCAGGCTAGCCTGAGTGCTAAGCTCAAAGGTGTGAGCCACCACTCAGAATTCAACATCTGCTGGAGTCTGAGGATGTCAAATAAACCAATCCAATTCCTCTCTGCTGAGCACAGTCAGCTGATCTACTGCAGACATTACCTGTGCAGGACCTGTCTTGGCCTTGAGCCCCCATTGTTTTTATAACGGGTAAGGTCCCATGACTCTCTTATGGGACATGAAACGTCAAGTGACAAAGGCTTTTGACACTACCATCCCCACCACATCAGGCTGGGCGTGGCCATGAATCCCTCCTCCATCACTTGGGAGGCTGAGGCAGGAAGACAGGGGTTCTAGGCAAGCTGGGGCCACAGTGTCTCAACAAACTAACAAAAGGAGACCCAGCCCAGGTGTCAGGGCACCAAGGCCAAAGCTTACGATGGGCAAGACTCTAGAGAGCTGCGTTTTCTTATTGAATCCTTCACACTTCTCTCTGCTGCTTGTCAAAAGTCAATGATGGAATAGATCTTTGTTCTGTCCAGAGTCCACAGGGCAAGGACAGGGTCTGGCAAGAGTCCCCAAGGGAGGGAACAAGTGAGTAAATGAGTGAGTGGATGAATGAGCCAGTGAATGAGTGAATTAGTAAATGAATGAGGGGAAAAAAGAATGAGCAAGTAAATGAATGAATGAGGGAATAAATGAGTGAGTGAATGAGCAAATAAACAACCCAACACTGGGCTTGGTGGCTCATGGCCTCTGGCCCCCAAAGTGGCTGTGCCAAACCCTTATAACAGCCTGTTACACCTTCTCTTCTCCAGCCCTCTCCTCAGGGCTGGCTGCCAGGTCCCACAGGGCACAGAGTACAGAAGGATTAGAGCCCAGGGTCAACAAAGACAGCCATAGCAGCTGCTTGACCAACACTGCAGCACAGGTAGAGGGCCACAGGGTGTTAGCAAAGACATCCCAGCAGACACAGAAGGGCAGCAAAGGGTGACTACATTCAGACCAGGCACAGGACCCTCCTGGAGCCCAGCATCAGTGATGCAGAGAACCCTTGAGAACCAGGAGGGGTGCTTGCCTCCAGGGATGGGCACTCAGGACCACATACTCCACACTTCTTCCCCACGGATAGTCAGGTCCCTGCACCACCTGTTGAGCCCACCAAGCCACTATGATAACACCAGCTATCAGACCCCAGAACTGCCTGGTGCCCCACCACACCCCACCATATGGCATTTAAGAGACACTTTCTGCTCCCAGTCTCCATCTGGGACATATCCCATGTGCCTCATCCTAAACCCCAGGATTAGAGCTCAGGCACCCAGTGAGCTTCACAGCAGCCCACACTCAGATGGCTGCTGGACACAGCTGGTTCCTCTCTGCCCAGCCCATCTCCTGACACCACAGCCTTCCACCCCCATCTCTGTCCCCAAGTTTCAGGGTACCATTCCCTCTGACCTAGTCCTGCTCTGAGCTCAGCTGTGGCTCCGCTTGGCCCAGGAACGCACCCAGACTGTGCCCACATGTCTCCTGACCTGCAGGACTAAGCTGGTACCCACAAGGCAATCACTCACATTTTGATGTTCTCATGATACTGGCGTGTGTCAGATGGCTGGTTGTACAGCGGCTGCAGAGGAAGAAAGAAGCAAGTCGGAAGTGGCCAAAGTGGGTGACAGGGTATGGCAGGCTGGTGTCACCAGTCAGAACCTGTGGCCCCAGAGCCTGAGACCCTGGTACCAGGAGTCACCTCCTACTGAGTAATCAGATACTGTTTATTAGACACAAGGACCTGTAGAACCTGGCCAGGAACAGGCTACCTGTATCCTAGGGCCCAGTGTGGGGACCAGGACCCTGCCCCCACCCTCACCCAGGTGGCTTAGCTGCAGGACACTTGGGATCAGCTTAGCATCTAGATCACCATGGAAACCCAGGGTGCTGACAAGGCCCCTTCCCCCACCTCAAAGACAAAAACCACCAAGTGTGGGAGGCAGTGAGTAGTAGCCACAGTCACAAGGCCTCAGGAGACTTTTCAATTGCTGAACAGCCTCTCTCTACTGCCTACAGCAGGCCACACAAGGCCTCTCCAGACAGAGGAAGAAAGCCTAAAATGCTGGGCCACCCCTCCTGCGGCACCCGGAGTGTCAGCCAGAACAAGATGCATGCAGCAACCATGGTGTTGACACATCTAAGTCAATGAACATCTGCCTTGAAATATACAAGGGACTACCTAGCACTCAAGACACCATGCATGCCCCTCAGCAAGAACCCACTAACCAGGGCCACGCCGCACAGCAAGGGCAGAGTGTGGCCATGAGACCTGCTATGGGTCAGGAGATCAGCCAGCAGCCCATGTCCCCCAGGCAATGGCAGGAGTCAGGAGCAAGGCGAGTCCTGAGTTCCAGTTTTGCTTGTGTGTTCTCTGGCTCATTTCTCCGGCATACTGCATCATCTGTGTGCCTCAATTTCCCTCGTCTATAAAATGGGACACTACCCAGGGTTATGGCAAAGATCAAAGGTAGTAACTATGTAGTAACATGTCTTTCCCACACCTCCCCATACCCACCCTGCCCTTCCTGATACTGAAGGCACAGACAGAAACTGAATGAAAGCAGTACTTGGCCAGCATGTGCCTTGGGTCTGCTTTCTCTGTCCAGTGCATGGATTTCACATGGCCTGAAGGAAGTGGGTAGAGAGGTCAAAGGTGGAACAGAGACTCACTCAGATCCACAAGCCACCTCCCAGAGGTCTCCACAAGCTTCCAGATGGCAGAGACATAGACACAGGTGTCTAGTTCTTCAGGGGAAGCTGCTTTGTTACACAGTGCTAGCTCATGATGCACTTACTACGCACTTCACAGATGGGAAGCTCAAGGCTGGTGGGGAAAATATGCCCATAGCCTGGGCAGCAAACCTGAACTCTACCTGCCCTCACGCTGCCATCCTCTGTTTGCCTCCTTCTTGTTTCTTGTTCCTACCATACCCAGAGGAAAGAACTTCATAAGAGAGCAGGCAGAATAGGTAATGGAAGGGGTCCAGAGTACTGGACCTCAAGACGGGAGAGATGGAGGCTCCCAGGAGAATTTCCACAGGAGGTAGAGCATAGCTCTGGACCACTGTGGTAACCACGCCTGCCTCCCTTTGGAACCATAACCAACCAGGCCTGCCATTCAGAGACAAGGAGGGACCTGCAGAAGGGCACCAATTCTCATGCCCCATAACTCCCCAGGGCCTCAGGCAGCCTAACCCTGAGTTCAACTGTTCTCTTGAAAATGAGAGTTCATGCAACTTCATGGACTGTTTCTCCCTCATGGATCAGCACCTCCCATGGGTGCATAGCCTGAAATAGGGGAGGTATCCTGAGCACAGGAAGGGAAGAAGGGCCAGGACAACAAGAGAACCTATAGTCAGACTGGCTGCAGAACTGCCCAGTGGGGAGTTGTCAGCCATTCCTGAAGAAGGTAGTGAGCCTCCCCAGCCCCCCACCACCGGCGAGGAGAGCACAGGGGCCCTGTGAAGATGCTTGAGTGGCACTGGTACAAGGGACAGCTGCACTAGATCCTCTGTGTTCCCTACATGCCAATAAAACAAAGGGCAATGTGAATAGGCGTGGCTTAAGGGCTTGGGCTCTGGGAACGATGAACCAGACTTAAACAAGCTCTGCCTTGTATGAGCTTGAGCAGATGCCTCAATTTCCTCATCTAGAAAATGGGCCCAGGGCAGAGGACCCGCCTCATGGACTTTTCAAATAGCCTGGAGCATTCCAGACCTAGTGACTGTTTTGCTCTAATTTGATCTTAAAGATGGCAAACAGTTCATGGGGCAAGAAAGGATCAGGCCCCAGGGGACACCCAGGCCCAAGAGGGCAGCAAGGGACAAGCCCCAACCCACCTTGCTGGGAAGTCAGGACAATGCTACCAGAAGCACTGAGGGGCTCTGCTGCCTCCTCAACCACAGTGACACCCTGAGGTCACCCTCACAGGGGCCAAGGGCCTGGGCTAAAGGACAAGGACACATGAGGGAGTGTGAAGTATCTGTCCTCTCCATTAAAGACAAGAGGGCACAGCTGCATGCCCCAGCTGTGAGCGCCCTTCAGCCTGGCTGCAAGCCAGGTTCAGGGTGACCAAGCTTGTAAGAAATGGATTGACAGCCTAGCCCTCAGGAACACCGTGCTCTTAAAATTATACCTCGGAATAGGAAGGAAGCAGGTGACTCAGAGCAGCACATACAAAAAAAGCCCACAGCCTCCAGTCGCCTCCCATGTGGCCAGTATGGACCCTGCCCAGCACAAAGATGCTCTGGGCTACACTGAGTCACAGGGATCGCATGCATAAGGCCTGCATAGGCCCCCAGACTATAGCCTGCTTAAGGCAGACCCCTGAAGCCCATGGCTCACTTTCTCCCTCCCTCTGGTGCACAGGGCAGCACCAACTCCTGGCTGCACTCAAAGCTGTAAATGGGAGACCCATGTCCTAGCTGGCTTTAACTGTCAACTTGACACACTCTAGAGTCATCTGGGAGAAAAGCCGCAACTGAGGAATTATACTGGCCTATGGGCATGTCTGTGGGGGCATCGTCCTGATTAGTAACTGATGTAGGAGGGCCTAGCCCACTGTGGGACACAGTATTCTGTAAGCAGGTAGTCCTGGGCTACATAAGAAAGCTAGCTGAATATGAGCCAGTGAGTGAGCCAACAAATAGAATTCCTCCATGAATTCTGCCTCAAGTTCCTGCTTGGGTTCCTGCCTGACTTCCCTGCAAGCCGAAATAAACACTTTCCCCTAAATTGCTTGTGGTCAGAATGTTTTATCACAACAACAGAATAGAAACTAGATCACCAGAGGACTGGATTCCCCATGATGGCCCAGTGACCACAGCCCAGGTAAGTAGCACCTAGGCAGGTGCAAAACAACTTCAGCCCAAGTACACACGGCAGCCCTATGCATGGCTGACCACACTCAGACTAGCATTCTCCTGACCTCATTTCTCACTGTGTGACTGGGCAAAGCACTGCCCTCTGTGAGCCTCATCCAGGAAAAGGGGATGGTAACAATACCTAGAGACCTACCTAACACTAAGTGCCCTATCAGTGTGAGTCCCCTCCCTACCAACACAGTAGGTACCTTGTCAACAAGAGTTCCACCCCTGTTCTCCCCAGGTCACTGTGCCTCCTGACAGCTATCCATCAAGCTTGTAGGCACTAAGTCTCAGCTGCACTGAGTCCCTCTAGCAAGAGAAATCCCCTTTTCGACGAGGGGGCAGAGTTCATGGTGATAAAGCCCTGCCTACCCTTCTTGGCTATGTCCTCAGGTCCTAAGCCAGCAGATCTCCCAGGCTCCCAGAGACCTACCATGAAACAGAAGGGAGAGCCTTGAATCTGGACTGGATGACGGAAAGGAGTAACAAGGCAGCATACAGCTCACTGGTGGGGGCATGAGATGGACAACCACCTTAGAAATTAGTTGGGAACTTCCCAGCAAATAGCTAAACAGGAGCCAGTGACTCTACAACCAGGTGTGTGTGTAACCAGAGAGACAATCAGTGAGTGCTGGTGTGGGGTGAGCTTTATTCCCAGTTGACAAAACCAAAATCCACCAGATGTCACCAAATGAGAATAAAAAGAAAAAATGGAGTCCAGATACACGGAGTGTAATGCAGTCTTGAAAAGAAATGGAGCACTGACATAGGCCACAGTGTAGAACCTTGAGCACAAGATGGAGGGGGAAGAGGGATGGGGTAAGAGAGAGAGGAAGGGAAGGAGAAAGGGAGAAGGAGAGAGAGAGGAAGGGAGAAAGAGAGTGAGAGAGAAAACAAAAGGCCACAAGCTGCATGGCTCCCTTCAAAGGAAATGTCCAGAAAGTCAAGTGCAGCGAGACAGGGCTACTTTGGACTGCCGTGTCCCACACATCTGTGAATCACCAGATAGAGCTGGCTGAGCCACACAAAAATGGCTAAACTGTCCTGTGTGTGGCACATTCAGTGACTAGAGTATAAGGCCCTTACCCCAAGCAGTGCAGGGCCTGGCACCCATCTACCATCTGGACAGGATTGGGGCTGTGGGGGCAGACACTCATTCACCCTCACTGTCTACATAGGGCACGCCAGGGGCCTGGCTTCAGCTTTCCCTCTCCACGGAGCCCTTCCCACTATAGCCAGAAGTCTCCAGAGCCCTGCAGGGAGCACACAGCACCCAGGGCTCACATGCACTCCATGAGTGCAAAAGTACATCCCAGGCCCCTACACCCACTCTGCACCCACAGGCCAACAGCACCTGACCCCATAGCCAAGAACACTAGGGCTGTACCATGGGCAGGGAGGAACCTCACAGTGGACAGTGGGTGGAAAGACACTTCTGTCCCCCTACTTCAATAGCTCCCTAAGGCCAGGGTGCCTCCCACCTTGCTTTGACACAGTGACACCAACAGGGAAACAGTAACAGGAACAGTAAAGGCTGACCTTCTAGCCACAGTGCGAGAGACCTATTGAGGGTCACACAGCATCGGCTTAGGGAGAGGTCAAACCAGCTGATCCGGGATGATTCTAAGGCAGAGCTGGAACCAACGTCCTGGACACCAGCTGACACCACCTGAAGCGGGCACAGGCCGCTTCATGAATGGCCAGAGGCCTATAGGAGGGCTCAGGCCCACAGCAGCTCACTGTCCAGCAGCCTCCCTGCATTATCTGCAGAGCTCTTATCAGAAGGGGTTGTTTCCTGCCTCCTCTTGAGGACAGTACTGGGCTGAAGATGACTTCCTCCTCCCCTATTTCTTCTTCCTGCCCCTCCTCCTCCTCCATCTCCTCCTCTAGCTCTTTCTCCTCCACCTCTCTACCCTGCACTCGCTGCCCAGCCCCACTCCCCTACCCAAAGTAGCCCAGCCCCACTCACCAGCTCCACCTGGGGCCCCAGACCTTCCAGGATCCGATGCGCAGCTTCTGCCTTCTTCTGCAGGGTTAAAAGAAGATGGAAGTAATTAATGAGCACTCGGGCAGACTGGCACCAGCGCCTCTCAGAACACTGCAGCCCAGCCTGCAGGGAGGTCCCCTGGCCAACCAGGCAGGAGCCAACTGGGGGCAGGGACCAAGAATGTGCTGGGGTGGGCCCCCCAAAGCAAGGCCCAGCTGGGACCTGGCTGTGGCAGGCCCACAAGCTCAGGCAAACCCAGACACAGCCTTACCCACCACCCTCTGCCAGGCCTGAAGGCCTCTGGTGTTTGCTGTCCTTGAAGCCAGTGTAGCAGGAGGGAACACTGGTGCCTCTTAGGAACCCATGTCACAATTGGGTAGCTATTCCCGGCCTCCCACCCCTCCCTCCGAACCCACGACTCATTAGAAAAACAGGAGCCTGCAGCAGAGGGCCCTTTGGCTGTAGGGACACCCCGACAGATGACCTTGTCCCTCAGGCCCCAGAATGAAGGCAACATTGTGTCTCTGCCTGGCCACTTGCCCAGGTGGGACCACCAGGACCCATTCACAGGAGGCGAAGGACCAATACACACACCCTGCCCCAGATGTGCTCTGCAAACTGAAAGGCCAGTGGAACACAAGCCACTCCCTCAGCAAGGTGACACAAGCTGGGTTCTGAGGAGTGAACAGGAATGTGTGTGTGTGTCAGGAAGCTCTGTGAGGATCAATACCTACTGTGCATTTAGATAAAAAGGTAGCAGCCAAACACAATAGGGCTATGAGGAACTGTGGCCTCACAGTGGGAATGAGGGCTAAGATGCAGGGACTCTAGGACCCTGCATCCTATAAACCACAAGCACCAGGTGGCCAGATCCACAGACTGTGTGATGCTGTGCTACAAGGTGCTGACAGGTCCACTGTTATTCGTTCGGGAGAGAGGACACCCCCAGGGAGGGGTGGCTGGGAACACAGAGGCAAGTGGCTGGCTCAGTCCCACTCCAAAACCCTCTTACACTTCTGCCCCTGGGGAGCCCAAGCCACACCCATGCCATGGTGGACAGGACCCCTATCCTATGGCTCTGCTGCCCAGCATGCCAGGTCTACCACCTCCAGGTCTTCACACTTCCTCCCACCCACCTGACAAGCCCCACCCAGCTTCTTCCCCACAGAGGTCTCCACCTCCCTCAGGTTATCCTCCTTGTCCCTATTCTTACTGGCCTACAAGGCCACAGGAGGGCCACGAGGAAGCAGCCATCCTGCTAGGCTAGCCTCTGTCCAGGGGTACAGAGACACTGTGGTAGCTCAATCACCCAGACTAAGTCTTCTCACTCCTGCTCCAGGATGACCACAGCCCTGCTAGATAGAAACGGGAGGAAATGCCTCTACCCCAAGTCCCAAATTCCACTCCCGCAAGCATGTATTCTGGTTCCAGGTGCCCATATCCCCACCTTGACATCTTAAGCCTCTGAGTGGACCTCTAACCTTCTCCTCCCAACCTGGCTCCCAACCACCCCACCAACACTGGCACTGGCATACAGCAGGCACCCAAATGCCAACTAACTATTGTAGTCCCCATGTGGAGACAAGGCCAGCTTGCCATAGATGCTGGCACATACTAATTATGAGCCAGCCCTACCTGTGATGTGCTGGGTTTTGTTTTGTTTTGTTTGTCAACTTGACAAAAACTAGAGTCATGTGGGAAGAGGGACTCTCAACTGAGGAATTTCCTCCATCCTATTGGCCTATGGGCACGTCTGTGAGGCATTTTCTAAACTGCTAATTGATGTGAGAGGACCCAGCCCACGGTGGGTGGTGCCATCCCTGGGCAAGTGGGTCTGAGATGTGTAAGAAATAATGGAGCAAGCCAGGAAATGCAAGCTAGTAAAGCAGCACTCCTCCATGGTCTCTGCTCCAGGTTCCTGCTTGAGATCCTGCCTTGGCTTCCCTCAGTGACAGATTATCACTTGGAAGTATAAAATGTAGTAAACCCTTTCCCACTGAAGTTGTTTTTGATCACAGAGTTTTATCACAGCAACAGAAAGCAGACTAGGACACCCTGCATGATCCAGGCCCACACAGGCAGGCTGGCGGTGAGATAGCCTGAGCCCAGAGGGCCTGGGGCCAAGTGGGACCACCAAGTCTTCAGCCACCAGCATACTGAACAGAGCAAGATGTCATGGTCAAGCACCAGCATCTAGACTGACACAGAGAGAGCACACACGTGTCCACATAGCCAAGGCTGTGCATACATAACATATGCATACAAGCAAACACAAAACGTGGTGTATAAATGTGTGGTGACCCCACACACATTTCCACTTGTCACACAGGTGAGCAGATACATAGGGCACAGCATCAGCTCTCACTGCCTGCTCTAAAGATCAAAGATAATGTGTCTGTGAGCTGCCTCCCCCCATGACACGCCCTTCCATACTCCTGAGGGCCACCCCCACCGCACCCCCACCACCACCAACACACTGGCTCCAGCTGTCCCTACTCCTTGGACAGTCTGGGAGGTGGAAAAGTTACAAGGTGGCCTTGGAGGCAGATGTGCTCCAAATGCATAAGGCCTGTGAGTAGCCCAGCCTCTGCCAGCGGAACAGCTAGAAACAGGTCCCTACCCTGCCTCTTTGAGGAACCAGCAAAAAGAAAAGCAGATTAAAACTTTGAGGAACCAGCAAAAAGAAAAGCAGATTAAAACTTAATCCTATTGAGAGCATCAAGGGACACTCAGTCCTGCTGAGGAGCCATGGCTGGCAAGCTAGCCTGGGCAGAGGGACCCCTGCCAGCTCCACACCCCCACAAACAGGGGCAGGATACCTTCTCTGCCCAGTCTTCCTGCCAACTTACACCTCCCCAGCAAGTTCCCTGAGCACCTACCCTGGCTATGATGTGGCCCTCACCTAGTGCAGGGCTAAGGAAAGTGGAGCCACCAGGAAAACGGGTGCCCAAGGGTTTCCAGGGTTAGATGGAGGATGCAGAGGGGCCTCATGGAACAGCGGCAACATGCAAAGGACAGCAGGAAGAGGAGTGAGCAAGGGCCCTAGGTATGTGACTACACTTAGGCCAGGGACTTGTGTTCACTGCTTCCGAGTTACCTGCCCACTCCAGGATCAGGAAATAGGGATGTTACCCTCCCTCACAGGTTCCTGGAGCCAGTTCAATCTTGGTTCCCCAAAGCTCACTTGCACAAAGATGCCCTGCCCTCTCTGAGCCCCAGTGACTTCCTAAGAGACGAGGCTCTACCTATTCCCTGTGGATCCTGAGGCACATGGATTCAAGCAAAATGCCCATAGTCACAGAGGAAGGAAGTAGGAGAGGTGAGATTCAAACCCAGGACATCAGGCACAAGCCTGTACAGGCCTTGGCTCTCCTAATCATTATGACTGCAAGAAAAGATGAGGGAAGGTGTCCTGACTTGGTTCCTGGGCCCAAAGGCTCAGCCCCAACCTGCACTACCTTGTTGCTTCTAGTGGGGAGACATAGTCAAGCAGCCTGACCCAGCAGTCCCTGCCATGACATGGCCAACAGTCCCACATGCTTCCTGGATCCAGAAATGACCACTGGGAAGGGTGACCAGGGGCCTCAATCATGAGGGGAACCAGGTTGCCACAGTAGGGAAAATGGTCTCCCACTTGTGGCACTTTGCTGTGTGATCTCAGGAGATGCCAGTCCCTCTCTGGGCCTTGGTTTCCTGTCTGTCAAATAAGGAGGGCTGGAGGCAGTCAACAGTCACAAGTCCAAAGCTCATCAGGAAATCGGTCAATCACAGAGCCAGATACAAAGGGTAAGCCCATGGCCTCCCAGACGTGGGTCTAGAGCAGGGACCACACATCCCGCTCTCACAAGCCAGTCTCTGGCCAAATCCAAGCCTCCTCTGAACCCAGTGGTACCTCCCACCCTAGGGCCCCTGTGGGGTGCATCCCAGTTCAAATCCCAAGTCTACCAATCCCAGCTGTGTGGCTCTGAACAAGTCACTCCACCTCTCTGGGCCTCAGTTTCCCCATATTAAAAAGGGAAACACCTACCATCCACATCCTCCTAGGACTGACCAGGGGAGCTCAGTGGTAATAGCTGTGTTTGTCAATATCGGTGTCACTGTGCATGTCACGAGGATCTGCCATACATGTATGAGGTGACTACCTGTCCCATGACCAGCTGGCCCCCCTCACTCTCCCCCAGTCCAATGCTTGCATTATCACACAGTATCCCACAGGCTAGCTTTCCCCACCCACTTGGCAGCCCGCCTGGGCAGAAGTGGCATGTATTCTGGGGCTCAGGGTGACTGTCACTCCTGCAGGCCATACCCGGTTCTCGTCGTAGATGATCTGGACCAGGCTGCGGTGCTTGGACTCGATGGGTGGCGGTGACACGGGCTTCTCTGGCTCAGGCGGCTTGGCGGCCTCCTCCTCCAGCTGTTGCTGCAGGAGAGGGGACAGTGTGAACCGGAAGCTGGGGCACAGTACCCTCTCTCCATAGCCACATGCAGGAAGTCAGGCTGATTGCCATTTCCTATGAGTCACTGGGGACTCTGTGCCCTGCTTGGCCAGGCTCCCTGCTGGTCGTGCCTCCAGCCTATGCCAGCCCTCCTGGGTTCAAATCCTGCCCCAGATACAGGCAAGCAAAGAAAGTGGAAGGAGGGGCTTCACCCCACTGGGCCTCAGTTTCTCCTTTGTGCAATGAGGCAGATGTTCAAGTTCAGTGAGGACTGCATGAGGTGATGCAAAGGTGCATGCAGCTGGCTTGCAAGGGCCAGCCATTCTTATCTACCACACTCCCCAGAGCCAGGACAGGCTTCAGGAGAGTCAATGCTCTGCTTCTGGCCCTCCAGATGAACAGCCTGGAGATGGCACGTGTTTCTCTAGGCCTCACATTCCTCCTTTGGAAATGAGCTACCAACCGAGTGAGGACAACACCAGCAATGTGTGGGAGCACTGGGGAGGCACAAAGGAAGACGTAAGACACAGCTTTTCATCACACCATCATCATCACTGAAATAACCACCATCATCACCATCATCACCATCATCACAATCACCACCATGAGGGCTAGAGAGTGGCTCCATCAGTTGAGAGTACTGACTGCTCTCCCAGAGGATCTGAGTTCAGTTCCCAGCACAAAGAGGTCAACAACTGTCCGTAATTTCAGTTTTAAAGGAATCCAACGCCCTCTTCTGACCTCCACGGGCATTGTACAACATGGGTACACTTACACACATGCAGGCACCTACACTCATACACATAAAATAAAAATAAATAAAATATTTTTTTAAAAAAGAGACTGAAGAGATGACTCAGCAGTTAAGAGCACTGATTGTCCTTGCAGAAGAGCCAGGTTCAAATCCCAGCATCCACACAGTGGGTAACAACTGTTTATAACTCATTTCCAGGGGATCTGACATCCTCTTCTGTCCTCCACAAGCATTGCATGGCATGAGTACACTTACATACATGCAGGCAATACACTCATACACATAAAATAAAAATAAATGAATTTAAATAAATAAATAAATAAATATATATATATATATATAACAATCACCACCACCACCACCATCATCTGCCTGTGTCCTCACACTGGACCTCTCCATCCCTTGGATCCAGCATCCCTTCCTGCCACTGTCTACTTACTCCAAAGATGGAAGCCAAGACCAGAGTTCAAGACACTGACCTCACACAAAAGGCCAATGCCCAGTGTGCCCTATGTAGGGTGCTCTGAGCACAAGCAGAACTAGCTCCACTCTGCTTGTGACACAAACAGAGCTGTGACTAAGAGACAAAGCTTTATGACACTTAAAAGGCAGCCAAGGAGAGCACAGTGCAGGAATAGGCAGCATTGAGAGCCAGATGAACCAAGCTGCCTTGGTCCAGTAGTGACCCCAGAAGCTCACACATGGTAGCGAAAGAATGAAGCCAGGAAACGAAACAAGCACAGGGCTAGACAGAGTAGGCACTAGGGGTATCTGGCCATCAGGCCCACAGAAAAAAAGTGTCTCAGGCATAGGCCAGCTAATATAGCACACCTCCCAGGCTAGAGTCAGACCTTAGTTCCATCACTCAGGATTCTGGAGCTGCAAGTCACTGCACCTCTCTGTCCCTCAGTGTCTTCTTCAATATAACCTGGGAGAGACGCTGCCTATCTTTTGGAAGATCCAAAAGACACTGCACAGGAAATCCTGGTGTGGGTGGGGCTGTGTGGAACCACAGCTTCATACAACCCTAAACTACACTATAGGGAGCAGCACTGCATAGGTGCAGTCTGGAATCAGAACCGAGTGAAAACCTGGAAAAGCTGGACACTCACATGCCGCTTGTAGAGGAACACTAAGGCGCTGCAGCCACTATGGAGAAGGCCAGCAAGCACCTCAGTGACACACAAGGGTCACCATAGCTCAGCAAATCTACTTCCAAGTCTACACCCACAAGAACTGGAAATAGTCACTCAGACAAACTCTGGAACTCTCCTGTCCGGAGCAGCGCCCACTGGTAGCACACACCACAAAGTGCAATGTAGCCACATGCTGGAATACACTTGGCCATGAAGAGAAGTGAGGCTCTGCTCAGTAAATCCCGAAATCCCTATGCTGAGGGAAAGAGCTAATGTGTGTGAGTCCATCCATGTATGGAGAGTGCGAAGAGTAGCTCCATCAACAGATGCACAGAGGCTGGAATTAGGATGACTTGCTAGATAAATGGCTCTGAGTCTTTCAGGGCAAGGAAGAAGGAAGGGGCAACTGCCCAACATGGTCCACTGCCCAACGCCACTGAATTGTAAACTTTAAAATGATTATGTTTGGGGATTTTAGTTTAAGGGGGGAGGCTGGCGAGATGGCTCAGCAGTTAAAAGCATGTACTGCTCTTGCAGAGAACCTATGTTCAGTTCCCAGCACCCACAACAGGCATCTTACAACCACCTAAAGTAACTCCAGCTCCAGGGGCGTTACTCTTCTGACCTCCAGAGGCACCTGCATACATGTGGCACACACATGCATGCACACGCACATGCATGCAGGCATACAAATAAAATGAAAAATTAAAAATCAGAAAGAGGAGCCAGAAAGATGGCTCAGAGGGTAAAGATGCTTGCTGCCAAGCCTGACAACCTGAATTTGATCCCCAAGACTTACACAACGGAAGGAGAAAACCATGGGTCAGTCATGCCTTCGTCCCTGTGGCCTGGGAACCTCAGTCACTTGGTAATCAGAGAGTAAAGGCACTTGCATGAGCGGGTTGCCTAACAACCTGAGTTTAATCCCCAGGACTTACAGAGTAGACAAACTGACTCTTGCAAATTGTCCTCTGCCTTCCACATGTACACCAATACCACCTCCCAAATAAATGTAAGTTTTAAAATATTTGTTTAAAAAGATACCACTTACAAGGCAATTTAGGGGGGGAAAAAAAAAGAAGAATAAAACCCCAATCACCAAGCACTGTCCTAGCAGCCTGGCCTCTAGCCTCAGTCACATACACAGATGTGCATGCTTGTGGCTTTAGATGACCCCAAAGCCAGGCCTTGGGTACTGAAGGTGTCAATTCTCTGTCAGCCAGATATGACCAACCTGACTATGCCTAGCCTCGCTCTAAAATACTGGGCTGCGATCTTGGAAGTCCCCATTACCCTGCATCTGGGCCACCCAGATGCTCGTACGAAGGACAGCCTGGGGCTCTTTTCCTATCCAGACAGCTCTCCCAGAGAGGTCTTGGTCCACTGTTTGTGGTGCAAGGAGACCTATTGGAATCTGTCTATGGGCACCTAGGTATGAGCCCATTGTGCCCAGCCCAGAACCCCCAAAGTCAAGACATATCCACAGACATCACAAACTCCTTCATGCGCTGCCACTGCCCAAAGGCCCTGGGTATAGAAGACATGGGTGGCCAGCAGTGTTTCCATGAAGTTCAGTCAGTGCTGGGACTTGGGGGCTGTGGTGTGGGGGCTCAGCTCTACCTAAAGTACTAGAGTAGCCATGATGGTGTACACTATAGTGTAGCTGAGTGCCAATTAAGCTCTATTCATAACCCGTGGGACCAGTAGCTTGACCTGGGGATGGGGGTTGCTGGGAAGCCTAGGCCATCCCTTCTGCAGAATACCTGAACTGAGGTCCGAGTAACACCAGGGAGGGAACTGTGGCTGGGGAAGGCAGATTACCCATCAAGTTTATGTTAAAGTCTTAAAATTGTAACTGTCATTGAAATTTATGGCATTGGCTTCCCTTTTTTTCTTTCCATTCAGCAGTGCTAGGCATTAAACTCAGGACCTCTTATATACTAGGCAAGTTTTCTGTCACTAAGCCATATTCCTGTAGCCCTAGGCAGAATAGAACTTGCTGTGTAGAACAGGCTGGCCTCAATCTCACAGAGACCCATCCAACCTGCCTCTGTCTCCTAAATGCTGGGATTAAAGGTATGTACCATCATGCCATGGCCCCTCTTTTATGAGACCAGGTTTCAGTTGCAAAGACTGGCCTTGAACTCACTCTATATAGTCCAGGCTAGCCTTCAACTGTCTATCCCCGACTCAGCCTCCTGACTAGCTTCAATGACAGGTTTGCACCACCAGGTCTGATTTCTCTGTGCTTATTAACCTGGCTTCAACAGTCATGAAGGGTTTTACTTTTTATTTTGGGTCCTGATCCCTCCTCAGAGCTCTGGAAGATACATGGCATATTTGTGCCCATTTTCCCAACAAAGAAACTGAGGTTCCATAAGGCAAAGGCACCAAGGCCAAAGTTGAGCAATGAGATTCAGAGGCCTGGTCCCAAAGGATTCCAGAGCCAGAGTCAGGTCCACCAGGCCCTGAGAGACAACAGCCTGCTCCACTGGCTGGGAAGCAGGGAAAGCAGGAGGTGTGCTTCCCAGGGTGCCTGACACTGAGCCCTGGACCTCCCCACACCTCTCACATGCAGAGCATATGCCATTACACTATTTACATTCAGCTAAAAGTTCAACAACTCAGTCAAGTGACCAGATCAAGACTTGTGTTCAAGACTCATGATGGCCATGGTGGTCACAGAAGTGACATGGGGTTCATGCAGGCAGGGACAGTGAATGTGGAGAGCAGGAAATCATGCGGCACCAGGCTCCTGCCTCTGTCCACACTGCTGGGCTGTGCCCATCTGCACTTACCTGCTTCTTCTTCAGCTTTGAGATCTGCTGTTCCACCATGGTGATCTCACGGTCCACACGGTCCATGTTCTGGATCAGCTCCTCCTTAGAAAGACGTGGCGGAGCCAGCTCCAGCTCAGGGTCAGCATGTGGTGGGCTGGGCGGTGACACAGGCTCCAGCTTGCCTGCCAGGCTACGGTCCTATGGGTGCACAAGAGCAGAGTTGGGTCATGTGGGATATCCTAGTCAGCTTGGCACCACATATCAGCTTTCCAGCCACAACTCTGGGCTCCAACACACCAGCTATCCACCCAGACCAACCCCGTGGTCACAGTGTTGTGTATGGATCCTACCTGTCCTCCTGGTCCTGGTTGGCCAACCCTCCTGCCTAACTCTGCATGCCCTCTGCAGGCACACAGCACAGTCCATTGCAAACAGGTCACAGGCCCTGAAAAATGCATTAGTAGGCTCTTCGGAAAACACATGCACCGGAGCCAAGAGAATCCCCAGGGCTCAGAGGAGGCTCCTCACTGACTTGTTCCTTTTTTTTTTTTTTAAGTGCTGGGGGTCAAACCCAGGGCTTCCTATATGCTCAGGGAGTGCTCTATTACTGACCTCTTCCCTAGGCCTTTTTTTATTTTTAGACAGGGTCTTCCTATATTGCCTGGGCTGGCCTTGAACTTGAGGTCCTCCTGCCTCAGATTCCCACATGCTGGGATGACAGTCCTGTACCACCAGGCTTGGTTCTTTTTAATCTAGGAACTTTTTGGACTTCCTTCATGGGGGGAGGGTGTCACTGAGGGTTACTCTTCCCTAAAGACCCTGGCTGACTTCCTGTCTCACACAGGGTCCTGTACTGGGCTCCTCTGTCATCTCTTTAGTACTCCACCTAGAGTCAGGGAACCACCCAGGCTGTACTGGGACACTCTTGCGACACGGAAGTTAGGGAAACAGCCCAGTCCTCACTTGTACAGCCCTGGCTCCACTCTTAGCCCACTCAGCCACACTCAGCTATGTGACCTCAAATCATATCAGTGGTCCTCCGTGCCTCAGCTTCCCTGTCTATACCATGAGGAGAGACAGAATGGTTCCACCTCCATGGTTGTTACGGGCCTTAGTTAAGTGTCCAAAGCACTTAACTCAGAGCCCAGCACACTGTACACACTGTATAGCACCATGCTGACTGTCCTGTCCCCGCCCAGTTGGGCCAGCCCTGACCTGCTCTGCTCCACTCCCCTCTGGGCCAAGGCAGCAGCTGCTGGCAGAAGAGGCCAGGCAAGGCCAGCCACAGCACCCCACCCCCACACAGCTGCACCCCGAGGACACAGAACACTTTATTCCTGGAGACAACTGCATCCCAGGCAACCAGGTGCCCTCCAGTCTGGGGACTAGCAGAGCCCATGACTTCTATCCACCTCCCTCTTTAGAGTCCCTGTCCCCATCCTCTTAACAAAGCACTGCACCCCTGGCCTCACAGCTGTCAACTGAAACACAGGGAAGGGGGGGGCATGATTCATTGGGGTAAGAGACCCCAACGGCTCCTCCCAATAGAATCCTACAGGGAACTCTCTCAGGTCTCAGAACAGAAGGTGGCAGCAAGCATAGTCCCCAACCCCAGTGACCCTGTCCTCTCCTGTGTTCTACTCCCCATGATCAGAAGGGAGGAAATTAGAGCAATACAGTCAAGAATTGTGGGGTCCAGGCACCCTGAAACCACGAGCCAAACCATTCCTGCAGCCCAGAATAGACTCGAAAGTCATGCCACCTAAAGAAGAACCCCAAGGCTGGGACAACACCAGTCATGCCACGTGGCTGAGCCCCACTTCCTAGGGCCAGCTAGATGGGACAGTCTTCCAAAATGGCTCATACTTAGAACTAGGCATGGAATTACACCCACCCCCACCCAGTGCAGCCACACAGCAAGTCCCTGTCACCTGCAGGACCTGGCCTACTGTCCCAGTCATGAAATGGATGAAGCCCTGACATATGCTACCATATGTAATGGGCCATAAGAACAAAGTCCATAAACTGAGACATGATCACAGGAATCATTCAGAAGGGGGAAATCCACCCACCAAGACAGAGCAGGTAGGCAACAGGGCTGGAAGAGGCTATGTGAGTGACCCCTTAATGGGTGGGGACCCTTCCAGAAGAATGACAGAAGCAGGCCAACAACATGACTATTCTCGCTGCTGGCTTCACAGGGAGCAAGCCAATGGTGGGAGCACTGGTGCCCAGCGTCCCATGACCTTCTGAGTGACAGATGACTGACTACCTGTTAACTCTCCAGTGAACACCAAGCCTAAGGACAGGCAAGCCCCAACATAACCAAGTCATCAGGCTGCAGTTTAGTCTCTTTCCCCTTCAGACAGACTTCTCCCCGTCAGTCAGACTCTTTGAGTCAGCCAAGCTTTCCTAGTCAGTCAGACTCTCCTAGTCAGTCAAGACTCTCCTGGTCAGTCAGACTCTCAGGGTAAGTTCTCCCCAGTCACATGCTCTACCCTAGGGTGCTGCCTAGGCAGAAAGTTTTAAGGCAGCCATGAGAGAAATTCACTTTGTAACATAGATGCCAAGATTGCAAAAGCCCCAGGGACAAAACCTGAGGCTGACCCTGCCAGCTCCAGAAGGGTGTGTGGTCAGCAAAGCTACAACAGCGGGTTCCAGGTCAGACTTGGAAGGAAGAGCAGGGCAGGCTGGAACAGCAAAGTGGGGAGGGAGGGCCACTTTCTGATAGCCTTGTACCTGGAGGAGGGCTAACCAGAGTCACACAAGGAGACCAAACCAGTTGGGAGAGGGTGGCCAATGTGAGGGTGTGGTGATGTCAGTCACCAGGATTGAGCTCTGCCAGAAGCTACCAAATCCTGGACTTCAGTATAAGAGCTACAAGAGCTGGGGTTCATGCTTAAGCCAGTGTCCCAAGGCCCCAAGAACTGAAGGGACTTTCAGAGAAAGTCTGAAGACTCCTAAAACAAAGCTCAGTGAATTCCAAAGGCACTTGGAGGCCTGAGCAGGAGGGTATGGCAAAGCAGAACACTGGGTGGAAAAACAGTATGTGGTAGAGATGCAGAAACTCTCCTCAAATCCCGGCTCTGCCTCCAGCTGGACCTCTCACAAACCACGTGCACTTTACAGGGCCACAATAAATTCCATCCACATCTACTCAAACTCAGTGTTCCAGCAGTCAGCCAGGAGCCTGGCTCAGCTCAGCCAGGAACAGGGGAGAGAGGGACAGATGGTAGGAAGAGGAGAAGTAGAGACAGAGAATAAGAGATATAGGAAACAGGACAGAGAGACCCCAAGGAGGAGACAAGAGCAGCCAAGCCACAGGAAGCCTCACTGGGTGGCTGTGAGGACAAGACCCTCAGAGGAGCCCCAAGTTGGGATTCAGTTGCTCTGGGGACCAACTGGTGGTAGCAGTGGCTGGACAGGTCCCCAGAGGCACAAAGCCCAGAGCTGGCCCTAACCTGTTGTCCAGCTAACAGAAGCTAGATGAGTCCCCAACATAGGTACAAAGCCCAGAGTTAGCTGTGACCTGTACCTGGTGGCAGCAGAGGTTGGATGGGTGGGTCCCCAGAGGGCACAAGGCCCCAAGCTGGCCCCAGTCTGCTCTCCAGCTATAGAGGTCTCCTGCCCTGAGGCTGCTCATAATCTCTCCTGCATTCTACAAAGCAGGGAGGGTAGGTTCAGGGATAATGGGAGCAGGGGGTTCCTAGGTAAGGAGGGAAAAGTCCCCTGGGTGCCCCAAGGGGAGCAGGACAGGGCTAGCCACAGAGCCAGCTGACTACCTGAATCCCAACCCTGACTTCCAAAAAGGGGTCCTAGGTCAGCCCCAACAACTGAGAAGACTTTGGCAGATGTCAGGCTCAGCTGACACTCAGTGTTAGCTTGTCATTTCTACAGTCTTCCTGGGTGCTGATCACCCATACAGGCCTTACCTGGCTCTAGAGTTCCTCAATTCAGCCCAGGGGTGCCAGGCAGGAAGGAGGACTCTACTCTACTGGCCTAAGTGGCCACTCCCCTCCAGGCCTGGTCCCTAGTCCCCCATTTAGCAGTAGGACTGTCACTGTCAGCTGCCCATCAACACTGGAACCAGTCAGTCTCCTTGACTACTGGAGATGAGGTAAGCCTCTATACTGTACATGCATGGGGAAAGCTGTCCCCAGCCAGCCAGAAATAGCCACTGGTCACTCACCCCACCCTGGTGATACCACTCATATGACCCAGGACTTCTGAGGAATATATGATGGGGAAGCAAAGGAGGTAACAGTTCAAAAGGGCAAGAAGAAAGGAATGGATAGACACGGATGAATGGATGGATGGATAGATAGATGGATGGACGGACGGACAGACAGGGCAAATCAGCTGTGGGAAGGGATATATAACAACAGGGCAGGGAGGTAACGGAGGTAGGCAGGCAGGTATAGGACAGATGGACAGGCAACTAGGGCTGGAGGATGGGCAGTGGAATGGCAGATCTGGGGGAGGGAGGAAGAGGGAACAAGCACAGGGCAAAAGAAATGTTAGAGAAAAAAGAATAATATTTGGGCAGGAAAAAGGGAGGCAGTAGAGAAGGTAGAGGGAGACGCAGGTCATCCATCCCCAACAGTGCAAGGCTGGGGGAGGACCCAGCATCTATACCTGTCCCAAGACAGACCCAGTGTGGTAGGCAGAGCTCCATGCCAGGCAGATGCCACAACATCCCATCAAGGGCTCTCAATACAGATGGCCTTGGGACCCCACTGCCATCAGTCTAGCCAAGCTATTAGAGAGGAAAGGGGACCAGGCTAGGGTGCCAGGGCCTAGGGGTGGGGCCAGGGGCCATGAGGCTGGTTTAAGAGCCATAATGGGGCTTCAGGGGGCTGGTAGAAGATGGGCTCAGGGAGGTAACAGGGCTGGGTCATCCCAGATCTGAGAGTGTAAACTTGAAGGATCTGGACTTTTTCCTGCCTGAGGGGAGGTTTGGTGTATGGACAAGATCCAATTGCAGGGAGGGGCAGAAGCAGGCAGTGGGGAGAGGTGAGGGAGGCCAGTGCACAGTTCAGCTGAGTGATGGTGGCACAGGGAAGCATGTATGTGCCAGGGTGGGGTGTGGGTGCCAGCTAATGGGCTAAACAGAGAAAAGGGAATGAAGGGGGAGGAATCTGGGGGCAGCAGAGAGGACAGAGCTGCCTGTGATGGGGCAGGTCAGTCTGTAGGTCTGCTAACTGACCACCACTTTCCAGGGATAGATGGGAAGATGGGGCCTACCCCAGTGGCAGGGAAGTCAAGTCCACCTATGTTTCCTGGTATCTCTAGCAACCTCCCCCTACCCTACTAGGTCATCCTGCAGACACCTGGCAGGTAAGCAGGGGACATAGCAAGCTGAGCAGGCAGAGGAGGCTAAGGATGGGCTGCAATCCTGCAACATTACACCAAGAACATCCCAGGGCCCAAGCCAGTGCTACCCCCTTCCAGAGGCTGGAGTTTGGTGCCATCATCTGGTTCAGTTTACCACCAACATCCTTAAGGTACATGCTCACTGAGCACCTCCTATGTGTAAGGCTCACAGTCAGACTCTAATCCATGCAGGCTGAGTGACTTAGGGTTGGTCTGGTACTGTCCCTGATTAGTAAGGTACAAACAGGACTCAGAGACACAAGTCCTTCACCTGGGGTAGCACAGCAGCAAAGTAGGGGCAAGAAAATACACAGAAGGCTTAGATCAAACCCAGCTTGGTATCACAGGCCTATTGTTATAGAAATATTGTGGGAGCAATTCAGGAGGCTGAGGCAAGGTTGTGACTTCAAGGCCTGCTTGTATTACCCAGTGAGTTCAAGGCCAGCCTGAGCAATTTAACAAGCTCTTATTTCAAAATAAAAAGATGGTGATGACATGGCTTGGTGGTGAAACACTGGTGGTAGAGCTCAGAGTCAGGCTCTGAGTTTCATCCCCAGCACCCTAGGGTGAGTGAACACACAGGGCAGAGCTGACTGGACTGCAAAAAGCCCCCAGTGGGAACAGAGCCCACCCTGACACTTCCCTGGGGTCCCTCGGGCCAACGTGGCTACACACACAGACCCACCTAATCCGGCTGGCACCCCAGGAGCAATTGGATCTGGGCAGCAGGAAGGTCTGTCAGTCCACCAGGGGCTCTTAATTCCAGGTCACACATGACGAAGTACCATCCCTGTCCTATCTCACCTCAAGGGACCCTAGAGTCCCCTCCACACCTCTCAAACATCAGCAATCCTAGATGCTGAGTTAGGGTGCTGTGTGGATCCTGAGGGGTCCTGAACAACTATTCTATATAAGCTATTACCCCTGTGGCTCAGCCTGATAAGGTGGATATAGAGCCCTGTGATAAGGTGGATATAGAGCCGACCTCATACCCATCAACTCCCAGCTCTGTTCCAAGGCTCTGAAGGGACCTCACCCCAACTCCCCTTTCATTTCAGCCAGTGACAACAGCTGCAGGCTCAGTCCTACACAGGCCCTTAGCACACACTCCTGCTGGCTAGGAATGCCTTCCCCAGTTCCTCCCATCACCCCATGCTTATTCTCATTGCCTGACTGCAGTTCCATGTTCACTCAGTCACACACTTCTGCCTAAGCTGTCCTCTGTCTTCGCACCCAGCCTCTGTCCATCTCCCACCTCTGTCCCTGCCCCATACCCTATCCTGGTACTATCCCCCGGCAGCAGCAGTAGCCCATGAGCGGGTCTAGGCCTTACCTTGGTAAGGTCTTCAGACCCTCCAGGCTGTCCCGTGGCCAGCAGGGGCGATGGGCGCAGCAGGGTGTCAGGCAGCAGCTCCAGGCGTGGGCGTTTGCTCTCTGTGAATTCTATGTCGGGCTTGCCCAGCTCAGGCAGGAAGGTGCGGGACTCGGGGCGCAGATGGAGCTCCTGGGTCCTATGGGAGGCCATGGACACACATCACATAGGAGACTCATGTCCAAGACTCCAGATGCTCACCTGAGTACATACAACGAGTACCCCCTTACAGTGAGGTGGGACCCAAGCGACTCTTCCTCTTCCTTAACAAGAAGGAACAAAGTTCTGATGCATGAGGCCCTACAGTAACTGACTAGCCTGTACTACTGAGTATGGCCTGGCAACCCCACAGCCCTTCTGAGCTTGTTAGAATATAGAACCTGAGTCCTACCCCATTGCAACTGAGCAAGACTGTATTTTCACATGACCCAGGTAACTCTCAGGCACAGTAAGAGAAGCCAGCACACCAAACACTAGTTCCTTCTCACCTTCCCAGGGCAGGTATCACTAGCTGATCACAACATTCTTGCTGTTAATCCTGGCCTAGTCAACTTCTCAAGCCATCCCAGCAGGCACAGGGACCTGTCAGCCTGTGGCTCCTGATCATGCTTCCCAACCATGGGCAGATGGACATAGCCACCTCCTCCACCTCCCCATTCAAGTCCACAGCCACTCCTGCATGGGAGACCACAGCCTGTCATGGCCTTGGGATGCTACTAGGGCAAAAGGTACAGGTAAGGGCTCAAGCCTGACCACCTGCAGCTTACCCACCAAGAGCCTCACGCATGTACCTGACTGACAGCTCCACAGCCTGGGCAAGGAGCCACAGCCTCTCCTCACCTTTCATTCCCAGGCTGGAACTCAGACAGCAGTGAGGGTCGCCTCCTCTGTGGCTGGATGATGGAGCTGGGTGACAGATGTGAGGCATAGTCTCGAGGGTGATGCTGGTACTCAAGTAGCCCCACATCCTGAGGGAGAAAGGGAGGAATGAGCAAGCACAGGGGGCAATGGCAGCACCCTTGCAACCTAGCACCAAGAGGTCCAGAGTTCCCAGACTACACCCTCCAGCCACAGGTAACACAGTGATGTTCCCACCATCCTCTAAGGCCCAGATCAGCCGAAAGGAACTGCTAGAGCACCCTTCAATGCACAGGAGGGTCACAAACTACTATGCAGGACCCTCCATGGCTTATCTTCCCACACAGGCCCTCTGGGACCTGCAATGCTCCTGCATTGCACCTGTTTCCCAGCTGGCACCCCTGAGCCCAGACAGTTTTCAAGCACAGCCCCTCCAAAGCCACAGGCTGGTGGCAGAACAGAAGTCAGCTTGCAAACTCCACCTTCACCACTGCCCACATCTGCCAGCTGCTGGCTTGAAGGGAGGACCACACAAGTGGAGAGGAGGTCATTGATCCCTGGTCCCGAATACTGATGCAAGGCCAAGAGGAGCACAGCTGGCAGCATCCTTTGTAGAAGAAAGCATCAGCCTTCAGCAGACCTAAGCACTCGCCCTAGCAACTCTGTGGACAGGTGTCCCAGAGGGCCAGGCTTCAGCACCAAGGGGAGGGAAGGATGGCGTAGTCAGTGTCAATGTACCAGTACCAATATGGCAAGCACTGATGGTGGCCATGTCTCAGACCCCTGCCACCATGAGAAAGAACAGCTTGCACACAGAGCTTCAGGAGAGGACCCAGGCTGCACTCCCTCTTTGAGCAACTTCATGTCATGACTTCACAGGTCTGACCACTCTTAGGTTGGGCTTGTAGGTAAAGAAGGCCTTGACCTTGACGCACCCTTACAGCAAAAGTTCCAAAGAGTGGGTGCACAGCAAATCTCCCAGCCTTTGAGTCTCTGCTCAGTGCCCCCAGGGAACCCTCACTGCTCATGGACACACTTCAATTTTACTCAGTCTTAATCTGGATCACACAAGCCTAAATAAAGCCTTCTTACATTTTCAAAACAAGGGCCAGGATCACCCTCTTTATAATGGGGGGAGCGGGGAGATATGAGATCAAGACAGAGACAGATAAAAAGAAATGCCCAACTCTTTAAGGAAAAAAGAAGGGCTTCTACCTGGACCAGCCCAGTTAGTTCTGCATGCCTGGACATTTGCTTATACTATATGGCAAAAAATTAGTAATGTCAATTAGTGATATCTGACCTGGGTCCGGCTGCAGAGAGCCTGAACTATAAGTAACTTAGTCCCTCTTGCAAATGTTATTGTCTTTTTCGGTTACTTTTTGTTTGGGTTTGCACTGCTGTAATTGTTCCCATTTTCTCTAAAAATCTTTTGTTGTCTTTACGTTTTAAAGCATTATTATTGTACAGAATCAGATGACAGCAGACAGGTGGACTAAGAATGTGTACACAGACATGTAGAAGCCTCTGGAACCCTGACACCAGAGGATGAACAACCAGGAAACCTTAGAGACTGGACCCTGCAGGGAAGACCTCACAGAAATGATCCTGAAAAAAGACCCTGTGCAAAGGATTCCCCAGGAAGGTCCCATGGGAACGACCCTGCAAAAGATCCTGTGGGAAGAACCAGCAGAATCCTCAGAGAGGACCCTAAAGGCAGTACTCCAGGGAGGTTCCATAGGCAGCTAGCCTGTGTGAACAGAAAGCAGCTCAACGCAGGGCTATGGCACCTGTGGACATGTCCTCGATCCCCTGGGCCTCAGTCTGCTCCCTTCTGCTTAGATGCTCCTACCTGGGACCCCCAGAGCCGAGGACAGCAGCCTGCACAAGGTGGGAAAGGCTGAGCCTCATTGGGTGTCCCATGGCACCTGACACATGGCAGCAGGAGCTCACTAGCAAACACAGAGTACATAAGGAGTACTGCAGAACTGAGGGGGCGGGGTATGGAACCAGCTGTGGTTCAGAATTCCTGTCGGAGGAGGGGGGAGGGGGAGGGGAGGGGAGGAGGAGGGGGGAGAAGAAAGAAGAAAAGGAGGTGGGAAGAGATGAGGATAAAGAGGAGAAGGAGGGCAAAAGGAGGAGGAGAGGAAGAAGGGAAGAGAAGGGGAGGAGGAGGAAAAAATGAAGGGAGGAAGGGAAGGAGGGAGGGACAAAGCAGCATCCAGGCTGCTCCCACCCTCAAGACAAGCAGGAAGAGGTGGCTAGTACATGGGTTCCACCTCAGCTTCCCAGCCTGGAGTTTCAACACGGAGGACCACGGCCTTTCCTGCAGCCTCCACACCATCTCCAGCCCATGACAGGGCCTTGAGGGCTGAACCTCGGAGCATCTCCAAATGGGGCCTGAAACTTTGTGGAAACAAGAGCTGGAGAGGGGTAGGGCCCATGAGGTCATACTGGGGAGATGGGGGCGCTGAGAGCAGAAGCCATAGGCAATGGCAACATCAGCAGCAAACAATAGTGTCCAATGGTCCATCTCAGGTCCCTGGAGCCAAGTCTGTGCACACGCTGACTAATGTAGCCCCCTCCAAGGCAGTCACGCAGGGAGACTTTGTGTGTGGTCAACACAAAGAGGAGGCAACAGGCCCAGCAAGCAGGAGGGGCCCCGCCAGGTCACCCAGCAAGAACATACAGATCAGTAGTGCAGACCTGGTTCAGCTGGCTTTCTGCAGACAAACAGGGCAGGGAGAGTCACAGCACTGAGCTCACCAGCAGACAGCCACAGCGGGCCTGACTTGGGAGTGGAGGCCTGTCCCAGCTCCTCCATATTTCCAGACCAAACAGAACAAGCAGGGAATCCCAGGTGGCACTCTGCATCAGGGCAAGTCCAGGAAAGTAAGGGACTGCACAAGGCACAGTTAAAGTCACTCCTGTGACCCCAGAGTCACAGATCATTCCTGAAACAATGGGGGTTACCCCAAGAGCCTTACCAAAGGGCCTTTTCACGCACAGCACCTCAGCCTAAAACACTGCTTAAATCAACACCACACACCTGGCCTGCCCTGCCCTGCCCTCGGGCCCAGCTGCAATGTTGGCTTTTCAGACAGCCCCCTATCCCCCAATGCCTCGCCTAACCTCAACCAATCTTTCTTGCTGTTTCCCAAGAGAATGTCTGCTCTCCAAGGCTTCTTCGTCTTCACAGCTCTGTCCCCGGGAGCCTAGAGGTCATCACATGACATGCCAGATCAGCATTTGCAGAACAAATGAATAAGAGAGTGAATAAGTGAATGAACAAGTTGGTGAATAAATGAGTGAATGAGAATGCCTCGCCTAACCTCAACCAATCTTTCTTGCTGTTTCCCAAGAGAATGTCTGCTCTCCAAGGCTTCTTCGTCTTCACAGCTCTGTCCCCGGGAGCCTAGAGGTCATCACATGACATGCCAGATCAGCATTTGCAGAACAAATGAATAAGAGAGTGAATAAGTGAATGAACAAGTTGGTGAATAAATGAGTGAATGAGTGAATGAATGAATGAATGAATGAATGAATGAATGAATGAATGAATGAATGAACAAATGAATAGATAAATGGGTGAACGAGGAACCTGAGGCAGTGCTGTGACCTGTGGAGGTGGCACAGGACCCTCAGGGGCACCCACCTTTCCAGGTCACCAATGTCCTACCTAGCACACAACACAGTCCTGGTAGACAGAGCCAGGCCAAGCTACATGGCAGAATTTGTGATCAACTGGACATTAGCTCTCCAGTCCATCCTATAGCCAAGTCAGCCAAGGCCCAAGGCCAAGGCTAGGGACAGCCAGCTTATCAGGTATCACTGGCACATGGGCACTGACCTGCAAGTATGTGGCTCTCACACCCCTCAGCATCTATTGTTCAGGGACTGGGACAATGGCCTGGGGCCCTCAGAAAGAATGTTGCCCCCTAGGTAATGGGAGGGGGACTAACACCCGACTGTTGGAGAGACAAGAGGCCCCCAAGGGGACCCTAGTTTCATAGCACACTGAGGCCAGCTCAAAGTCCATGTATGACATCACCTCACTAGAACCCCAGAAATTTATAACCTCCTACTTAAATGAAGTGAAAGGGAGGGGCTGTCCAGAAGTCAGGCCTGCTGGAAAGGGTCCCTGGACCTGATCTTCATAGGTTCCAAGGCCCAGGTCACTGGAGACCCAGTTGGCCACCACACCAAGAATTGGAACATGGTTTCTTCAGATGCTGTGCTCCCCAAGGGGCATCAGCCTTGCTGTGTCTCAATTTCCCCTTTTCGATGCCTTCTCATTCACAAGACAAAGATGTTAAGGGAAAAGATGGTCTCTCCTGGCTATGCTCTGCCCATATGTGGGCCACAGGACAGAGTGGGGGGAGGGGGGGTCCACAGGGAAGCTGCAAAAAGGGGTTGGGGAGCTCCAGATCATAGACCCCAGCCCTCACCAAGCCAGCACATAAGGGATGAAGACCTTTCTCCATTAACAATAAGACCCTCTACCTGTCCTGGGGACCAGAAGAGCCTGCTTAGTAGCCCCAGCAGGGGGCTGGAAGCCAGGGAGTAAGTTCCCCTGGGAAGGAGTACACACTCCTAGCACAGCCCTACACAGGGCAAACATGTTCCAACCTGCAACTGTCTCTTCAGGCCACACTCACCCCAGAGGGGCTGGTGACCACTAGGTCCTGTCCAGCCACATCCTGTGTCACTGATGACCCAGCAGGAAAAGGGGAGGTGCCTGGGGTCAGTCAGTGACCCTAAATGCCAGAGAGAGGATATAACTGGGGCAAAGAGCAGGAAGGCAAATGGGAGGGCAGAGGCTACAGCAGCCAGAAGATTTCCTGAGACTGGGTCCATGCAGGGGCGGATGAGGAGTAGCACTAGGAAAGCCAAAGGTATCTGACAGTGGTCCCTGGGGCAGGGTGGGTCCCTCCAGGAAGTGGCAGAGAATGAAAGAGTACACACAACAGTAGACAGGCATAGGAGAGCATGTATGGGTGCTGTTGTGACCTTAGAAGCACCTAGAAAGTGGGTGCTCCCATTACGCCCACTTTATGGGTAACAAAACTGAGGGCTCAAGACACTGAGAAGGGAGTCTGGGTTCCTCATTGTCTCTGAGAACTGCTGTCCTTGCTGTTGGTGACAGTGGTGATGGTGGTGACATATGACAGTCCCCAGTGCCCAATGAGTGGTGGCATGAGGGTGCAGGACCCCCAACACTGCTGTGGCTAACCCTATGGGCAATGGATTGTCTTTTCCCTCCGCCTCAGGTATGCCCCCCCACCTTCCCCAGGGAACATTCTTTCCACTAGGGCTGGGGACACCCTTCACCACAGCTGCCTCTGCACCTAGGCCCACAGCTCTGTACCCTGAGGCCTGGCCCCAAGGCTTATGGGAAAGTACTCCTCACTCACAGGTCCCACACCACTATGGTTCTGTGTCACAGAAACAGACTGTACACCCAGGAAGGAAAGACATACCCATGTACACACATACACAAACAAGCCAATTCTATCCAGCTGTGACTACCAGGTCTCACACCCACTCACTGAACAGCCAGAGACACAGCATACAGTAGGTACACAATAAAGGCCCACAGAGAGAATTTAAACACCCAGCCTATTGCCCACTTTGCAGTAAGAAGCACTGCAGGGAACGGGCCTCCTGCGTGAAATCAGAGAGGAGGATACAGCTCAGAGGCTCTCAGTGGGCCATGGTGGGGGCAAACAACTGCCCTGGGTCTCAAATCAGAGGCATGTGCCAAACCCCAGAGTCTCATATCTGAATAAACATGAAGACAACAAGGATAGGAGGAAGATGGCTTTCACCCGAAACCACATTAGTCCCAAAGCAAGGAAGGGCAGGGGTAATGTACACAGCAGGTACTCCACTGCCCATCAAGAGAAAGGCAGAGGCTCCACTGAGTATGGCCCTAGCCTCCACCTTCCCAAATTGAGACAGTCTTGCTCTGTAGGCTCTGTAGCCCAGGCTGGCCTGAAATTCACTGTCCTCCTGCCTCCACTTTTGGATGCCCTTCTCATCTTTAAAATTGAGATGAGGCATCTGACCTCATATGTCCTGGGCATAGGAAGGGCCTAAGGCTATCTGTGGCCTCTGAGTGGTCCCTACTCCCACATGGAGTCCAGGGCCATAAGCAGCCTGTCTCCAAGAGGGGCAGACGAGTCGCAGAGGTGGTGCTAAGCACACACACCCCTTACCGTGTGTGGCCGGGCAATTTGCACGGGGTAGGAGATGCCATGGGGCGGATAGCGGGGCTCAGCAGCCCGCCACGTCTGTGCCACAGGCTGCGTGGATCCTGACATGGTGGTAAGATCTGAGGGGCTCTGTGGCCCGATACACTCTCAGTTGCCACTAGGACTACAGGCTGGTTCCAGTCATCTGCTGGCAGGCTGCCCTGTGGAGAAAACAAAGAAAACAAGTTGATCTGAAGGCAGCTGCTCCGCACAGGTCACTGTAGCTAGTCCTTCCTCCTGCCCAGGCTGCCTCCACCTCTGGACAGCCTAGAGCCACAAGGCCTGGCCTCCACACCACACACACTATGTGAGGAACAAGCTGGTTCCCTACCAGCCACGGTTTCACATAGTAGGCTCAGGAGCCCTGACATGGATACCATCCCCATGGCTGCCCCAATGGCTCCCACACCCATTCAGCCGGCTACCCAGCTCCCACACCCGTTGGGGCTTTCCAGGTCTCCAGGGCAAGGTTCCCCAAAATCCCCTGGCAGCTCCAGCCCACAGCTGTCGGGGCTGTCCTGGGATGTGTGCCAGCAGAATGGTGCACACAAGTGACCTAGGAGGGGGAGGCCTGGGTCAGCAGGGGTGGCTGAATGACCCAGGCAGAGCAAGACTGCTTGGTCACCCTCCTGTCCCTCAGTCAGAATGACACCATGATGTTGACAGGACCAACATGAGGTTGGTCTGGTGCAAGCTGGGGTCAGGGAACTGGACTCTGAGGGTCACCGTGGGGACAGCCAGGGCCAGATAAGAACATCCTGGGCAGGAGGGTCCCAAACAGTTCCAGGGTGGATCAACAGCGCCTTCCAGCCAGAAGCGAGCATGACTATGACAGAAGAACTAGAAGAGCGCGGCAGCCTCAAAGATGGCAGAACGGGACCCCAGATAAGGAGAGAGGTGCAGAAGTGAAGTCTGGGACTCCGCGGCCTTTCTCCCTTCCCTCTACTAACCTCTCATATAAAACTCTCTTCCCCTCCACACCCTGTACCCCAGAGCAAGGCTGGGGCTGCAGCATAAGTGACCAGGGTAAGGAGGAGACAGGGGACTCCTAGCTCCCTACAGTTTCACTCTGATGTCCCCTTCCCCCGTCATAGCTGGTGCCTGTCCCCCAAGCAGCAGTCAGCCTAGGTCATCCTGTGGGTAGGCCAATGTGGAGGAATGATGGGGGAGGGGTAAAAACCACAGGTGCTAACTGTGCACTCCTCCCCACCCCACCTTCTTCCAGTGTGGACTTGACTTTCCAAACCAGACTCCAGAGTCTTGTGACCCCAGCCTGACCAATCAGATTGCTGCATCCCTTGGAGAGTCTGTGACTGGCTGGCTGACTGAGGGATGAGCAGAGAACTCCATCTTAATTGAGTCCAGTGGACAAATCAGTAGACAGCCCACTTGGTGTCCCGAGAGCAGAGTTGACCCCCTCAGAGCACCCTGGGCAGCGGCAGCTCCTCTGTGTGCTCTGCTTTGATGACCTTGGCTGTCTTGCTGTCTGTCACTTGCCACCAAGAATTCTGTCAAACAGGGAAAGTAGGAGGGGCAAAGGCAGCCGCCCTACAAACAGGGGCTGCATATCTTCTAAACACTGAGTGACAAGGACCCCAGAGCCCCGTATGACACCATGGCTACTTCAGAAGTCATCCATGTGAGACATGTACATGATGCTATGAACACAGGACCAAGAACCATGCTGCTGGCTTGGAGCAGTGTGCCTGTAGAGAGTCTCTTCCCTTCTCACAACCTTGGCTTTATCATCTCCAAACTGTAGATTGTGATATCCCTGACCTTCATGATTAATATGATGGCGCCAATGCAACGTACCGTGATTGTGCCACACACAGAGCCCAGGCCCACCCCATCATATCATACACTATGTGCTCTTCAAAGTCCATCCCTTTGCTTCAGTGAGAGAAGCACCAGACACCCTTGCACACAGAGAGGTGCACGAAGCAGGAGAGTCAGAAGACAACATAGCCGGGGCCAGGGCTTGGGCTTGTCCTCCAGCTTCCTGGGAGGCTGACATCAGAGGATTGCAAGTTGAGGGCCAGCCTGAGGAACTAAGAGAGACCCTGTCTCAAAATAAAAAAGTAAAAAAGGGGGGCTGGAGAGATGGCTCAGTAGGTACAAACACTGGCACCTCTTGCAAAGGACCTAGGTTCCCAGCATTCACATGGCCGCTAACACCTGTCCATAATTCCAGTTCCAGGGAATCCAATGCCCTCTTCTGACTCCATGAGCATTGCACATACATGCAGACAAAACATTTATACACATAAAATAAAAATAAACTAAAACTAAATTTTTAATTACTTTTTTTATTATTCCGAAGAGAGGCAATTTTTAACACATTTTTCCAGAAACAACTTGAAGCAGGTTACATAAAAATATATACACAATGAAGTTTAAGGGGGAGGGGAGAATAGAAATAAGAAATCAAAGACCAAGGTATTTGGTAACATGGAGCCAACTTTGGTGGAATAATGAAGGTTTCCATTAGCTCTGGTTTTTTTGTTTGTTTTTTTCAAATCCTAACGAGTTTATTGAGCTTGCTAACAGAGTATAGGGTGGGGGTTTATTTACAGAACAGTGCCCCCCCCCAAATAAATTTAAAGTGAAAAGGGCTGGGGATATAACTCAGTGGCATAGCACCTGCCTAGAATCCCTCAGTAAGGGGCTGGGTTTTGGCTCAGTGGGTGAGCACTTGCCTAGAATTCCCTAGTGAGGTGTTGGGGGCATGGCTCAATGATAGAACACCTGCCTAGAATTCCCCAGTGAGAGGTTGGGGGCATGGCTCAATGGTAGAACACCTGCCTAGAATCCCCCAATAAGGACCTGGGGTTTGGCTCAGTGGTAGAGTGTCTGCCTAGAATCTCCCAGTAAGGGGCTACGGTTCAGCTCAGTAGAAGAGCACCTGTCTAGAATCCTTCAGTAAGGGGCCAGGCGCATGCTCCACCACAGAGCTCTTGCCTAGAATACTCCATTGAAGGACTAAAAGCATGG
This sequence comes from Nannospalax galili, assembly GCF_000622305.1. Taxonomy (NCBI): domain Eukaryota; kingdom Metazoa; phylum Chordata; class Mammalia; order Rodentia; family Spalacidae; genus Nannospalax; species Nannospalax galili. The sequence continues at coordinate 936,241 of NW_008343207.1, read as the reverse complement.
TTTGGTGGTAGAATACCTGCACAGAATCCCACCACCCCTCCCTGTGAGGGGCTAGGGATGTGGCTTAGTGGTAGAGCACCTGACTATAATCCTCCAGTGAGAGGCTGAGGGTGTGACCAGGCAATAAGTACTTGTCTAGAACCTCCCAGTGAAGGGCTGGTGGAGCCAACTTTGGTGGAATAATGGTCCAGAAACAGTAACTGCCTAGCATTCACGAGGTCCTGGGTTAAATTCCCAGCACATACACAAAATTTTTCAAAAGACAAATGCCAGGGGCTCAGTAATAAGAGTGCTTGCTGCTAAGCTAGGTGTGGTAGTGCACGCCTTTAATCACAGCACTTGGGAGGCAGAGGCAGGTGGCTGGCTCTCTGTGAGTTTGAGGCCAGTCTGGTCTACATAGCAAGTTCCAGATCAGCCAGGGTTACATAAGACCCTGTCTCAAAAAAATAAATAAATAAAATAAAAAGCATTTGTTGCTCCTCTAAAAGACATGAGATTAACTCCAGCTCCAACACCTTCTAGGTTCTGTGGGCACACATGCACACAAAGTAAATATATATATATATCAAAAACATAATAAAAGACTAATGCCAATTGTACACAAGAGGACCTCTACTGCATACCTGCCTCCTAATCCCCCGTGTGCAACATACTTCTGTTACTGTCTCCATCACTACTCCTGTGCCTGCCACCCAGATACTACAGCCAAACACAATTACCCTGTGGCAGGAGGAAGAGAAGCCCCTTCATGGAGGGCAACATGGCAGAGAGGAGACACTGGCCTCTGGAGAGGGAGAGGGAACCAGATCCAAGCCTGTTCCCAACACTCCCAGCCTGCTTCCAGACCTGTCAGGGTCTGCAGCCTCACCCTGGCATAGCACACAAACCCCACCTCCAGGTTGACAGGGCTTGTATCTCTAGAGAAGCAAGACCATCACGTGTTCAGCACTGTGTGCACAGTGGGTGGCCTCGAAACTGCTGTTTGATTTGGGGCTTGGGGGTGGTGGTAGAAGCAATCCACACTATCTACCTCTGAGCCTGTGGAAATCCTGGCACAGGCTGTGAAGGCAGAGGTCACCTCTCCAAGCCACCCGTGGGAACCTCACACCTCAGCCCGGCATGGCTGGCTTCCCACCCCAAGGCTCACACAGTGTCCACTATAACACCCAAGGTCATTCTACCAGCCCCTACCAATGTCTTCATAAGCAGGGTGGCCCCAAAGCTGGGGATTCTGGGGACCCCATCTCCTCTTTACTACGAGCTTAGCCAACGCACTTAACACTTCCCCCTCCCTCAGTCTTGTTACTAATGTAGCCAACTCAGAAAAACAGAAAAAAAAAATAGGAAAACATTTTGGCAGGTACTCAAAATTCTAAACATAGAATTACTGAGAGACCTGGCAATTCCACTCAGGCACAGACCCAAGGAACTGCAACAAGGACTCTGACAGACATGTGAGAGTGTTCAGACGAGCCCCATTCCCAACAGTCACAGATTACAAAAGTCCACCAGTGTGGTCTGCCCATTCAGTGGAGTACTACTCAGTCATAAAAAGGAGTTTGGGGAACACAGACCACACTAGATGACCACAAGGACATCATAGTGAGTGACAGGAGTTGACACAAAGCCACACTATATGCAACCAATTCACACAAATGTCCAAAACAGACATAGTGCAGAAAGGAGGCAGAGGGATGCCCAGGTGAGGGAAGGAGGCATGGGGAAGGCACAACTTCATAGTGCTGGGTGTCACTATGCACAACGGGCAGGCTTTGGAACAGTCATGGGAGCAGGACAGCAGAGTGCTCCAGGGAGGGAGCACTGCCATAGCAAGAGACCAGAGTCACTGAATTAGATGGGAGGAAGTCACAGCCCCACAGAGAGACAGAGATAGACTGTGTTCTAGGAGCAATGGGGAAGATGCTGGAAGGACAGGTGCAGGGTGCTTTACATGGGCAGCACACCTGGGGACCTGCTGCAAATGTCCAAGCAAGAGACAGACTTTGGGATTGGGGAAATGGCAACTGGGAAGAGGAAGTGGGTGGATAGCAGAGTATCAGGAAGAAGGGAGGCTGCAGTCTTTCAAGCAGCTTGCAACAGGGAGGGGGCACCTTTACACACATTACCAGAGTGACTGTAGCCTGCAGATGGCAAGGTTTGGGCCACTACAGTCTGTCAGGAGGACCCTGTCATGGCGGTACCAAGGAATGAACCAAGAAAACAGAAGGTGCTCAATAAGACAATCTCAGCAAGGTCACCCTGCAGGGATAAAGGACTTGCCGAGTAAGCTGCAGGCCCCATCAGGGACATTCGTGTACACTGTGCACTGTAGATAATGCTCATGCTCACATCCCTGTCCATTTACATCTCACAATGCTGGCACCACTGGTGCTCAGCAAAGGACCATGCCCAGCGGAGGCACACCTGCCACAGTGATACAGGGGCAGGCAGCCTCACCTAAGTGCTGAGCAATTGCATGGTACTTGGGGACACGGAATCGCACTTAGAGTACTTGGCCAAAGAGCATAACTGTGTTCATTGCCAATCTGCCACTTCCTGAAACCTGTCCACTGACATCAAACTCACAGTAGGGGAACAAGACACCCAGAATTAGAAGTTGTGTAGATGTCAGAGACCACAGCTCATACCTGCCTTGTGGGGCTAGACCCTGATCATGCCCCAGAGCCCAGGCCACCAGCCTCCCTGAATGGGGGATTCCAGTGGAACATGCCCAGAGACCAGGAGGCCCATGACAAAGTCAAGCTGGCCTCCCCAGTTGGTAGATCTACCTTGTTCCTGCTGGGTCCCTGTAGAAATCTAACCCTGTACACTACAACCACCCATTCCCCTGCTGTCTCCCCACCACGCAGGGTTCCTCCTCTCAGACTCAGTTTCACCTGGGATCAAGTGCACAGTAGCAGCAATTAAGACTGGGGGTCAAGTCAAGGTCTCTTGATCACTCAGGAGAGGTGATGTCAACTGAGTCACCTAATCCTACAGAACACCCTTTCAACAGAGCCACCTCCTGCCCAAAGCTGCCATCCCAAATGGCTGGGAAGAGGCCCGAGTCCTACTGCACCCCTTACGCTGCTGTGCAACCTCAGGCTGTGTTCAGACTTCTATGTGTTTCAGATGGAAGGATTCACAGACAAGAGATCTACGGAGAGTTCTTGTACCTAGGAGGCCTCAGAGCGAGAGCACCAGTCCCACCAGAGACACAGGACAGTGGAAGAGGCAGATGGGCTACGACTCTGGAGACTGCAGCTCCATTCTGCAGCTGAGCAAGTCGAGGCTGTGAGACATGAATGCACATCCTGAGCCACCACACCTGCCTACAGTACCTGAGATCTCTGTCACCCATTTCCTGGGAAAGAACCACGTAAGCACCTGCCCCACTGCTACTCACAGCCCCTACAAAGACTCTCAGTCCCCAGGAGAAGCCACCATCTCCTCCAACTGCCACATGGCCCTCCCAGGGCTCCTCTTTCCACCCTGCAGTGGGTCAGACATCACACACGGTACGTGCTAGAGGCTGCAGCCCTGTCACCAAGCACACTTGGACACTCAGTAGATCGGGATACCAAGGCTGGGAGAGGGGCTCTCACTTGCCCAGGCTCACACAGTGGGACTCCATCCAACACCTGCAGGCCTTTCCACCCAGGTACTAAAGGAGAACTCTGGCTAAGCATGGGCCCCAGACTCTAGTTCCAGTTTAGCCACACAGTGTCTCCTGGGCTGTAGCCAGCTGCTGGCTCCCAGCCTCCCTCTGCCACCAGGACAGAGCCACTTCCTCCTTGTGGCTTTTCTTCCACTTATTTTTTTAATCATTTATTTGAGTGCATGTGTGTATGTATACACACATTCATATGAAGGCCAGAGGCCAACCTCAGAAGTCATTCCTCAAACCCTTTCCTCCATCTGGCTATCTCCATCTGGCTATCCCCATGGCTACTCTGTCCACAGAAAGGAGAGACCAAATATGGGCTAGAGCCTGCATGGTGGGGAGGTGGTGGACATAGGCTGCGTGTCCCTGGAGCATTCTGCCTACCCCAGGTCCAGGCAGTGACAGGAAAGAATAAAGGCTGAGGCCACTAAGGACACAGTCAACTCTTAGCAGGGACAGCTTAAGGCCCATGCTATAGGCTGGGCAGCCAGGCTTAGGTCTATCTCCCTCTTGCACACGAGAGACTCAGAGTCCAGGGCTGAATGCCCACAGGACGCCTCCAAATGGCACACAGGGTCACAGAAACCAGTGGCCACAAACAGTGTCGCTCCATATAAGGTAGCTAGAGTGAGGAGGGAGAGGCGGGGAGGTTGATGGTGGGGAGAACATGGGGGAGGGGGTCTCAAGGGCAGAATGTCAGCTCTCAGGGTAACGGCTCTGAGGATCAGCTGTGCACAGAACACAATCAACACCACAATGACCCAACGGTGCGCTTTAAAGTGCAGGGAAAATAATTACCACAATTAACACACTCACATGCATACACATGCACAATTCCTGGCTCCAGGAAGGTCAACTGGGGCTCCCTACAGGCCATAGACACACCACACCTAGCACACAGTACAGTCTCCTTTCTGACTTGCCCTCACTGCATAAAACCCAAGGTTGCCTGGGCCTGTCAGTACTGGCTTTGCCATCTAGACTGTGACCCTCCAGCTTCCCCACTCAGAGCGGCTCAAGGGATAATGGAAGGCTAGGAAGAACCACCCAGAACCTCTGGTTTCAGGCAGACCTTGGGACCCTGCAACCTAGACAGAGCCAGAGCCCTTCTGCCAACCTTCCTTCCTCCCCTCCCTTCTGCACATCTGAACATATGGCCACAGCTACACAGCCAGCAGAAATTGTCCCTCCATTCCTCCCTGCACTCAGGCCTCAGGACATTTCTAGAGGAATCTGAGGGGTCATCGCTCACCTGCAGGGGACACCAGCCACATGTGTATAAGGACAAATGTCTCTGCAGTCAAAAATAACTAGTCACTAGCTGTCCAGCAGTGGGACACCCGCAACATGGCCCTCTACCCCAGCTAGCCTGAGCTGGCCACAGAGGCACCTTCCTAGCCCTCCCTGCCAGCCATGAGTGGGACCTGTGGCCACCTAGTTACCCAGACAAGGAGAAAGTGAGTCCCTGCTTTGGATGGTCCAGCTGAGGTTCTCACACAGACTTAGCATCAAGGACCCAGCAGCGATCAGTAAGAGGTCTGAGCATGAGTGACCATCAAGAGCCTGGAGACCCTATGTCCAGGAGCCACAGGCAATGCCCAGAAGCCCCAGTGCCCAGAGGCAGCTTGGAACCCAGAGCTCACCAGGGACCAGAGTGTGGGTGGAACAAGATCACCAAGGATCCAAGGATGAGTACCCCAGTCACATGGATGGAGACAAAAGGAAGAGCTGCCAGACCCCTGCAGCACATAGGCCAGGAGGGAAAGGGGGCCAGCGTGTGGACAGCACAGGCCCTGGGGGCTGAGACAGAGTTCGAGAAAGTGACTAGGGGTATACAGAGCCCAAGTCCTCTGGGTGAAGCCAGAAAGTTTGGTTTGAAGACACTTCCCAGCAAGTTTTCTGAGCAGCCCTGAATACCTGGTAACCTAACCTGCTGCTCAGATACAAACACAGCCCAAGGGCCCAGGACAGGCCCATCTATGCCTTCGGATGGCCAGTCACTGAGAGACTGGCAGCACGCAGACCAGCAGAAGTGCCAACAAACAGGCAGATGGTGATGGGTGAGGAGCTGGTACACTTGCCCAATGAGCCATCCGTGAACCTCATCTACCCAAGAGACACAGTGGCCATTCAAGGTGGGATCTAGTAGGGATCCATCCTGGCTCCATCTGTATCCATGGAGCCAGTCAACAGCAAGGAGTCTGGCACAGTGTGGGCCTGCCCAGCAGCCCCTGCAAGCTTCATCCAGTCTCCCTAGCAGCCATCCCTCCCACATTCTATTGAGAGCCCCCCATTTTGGCAGGAGGCCTTGAACTCACTAATTTCTGATCCTCCTACCTCTCCCCAACAAATGCCGGGATCCCAGGCAGGTGTTTCCTCACCCGGCATCTACTATGATTGTACTGGTTATGTTGGAACAGGGAGCTCTCCCCCATAGGTCTGCTGAAACAGGATGATTGGCTCAGGGTACCAGAGCGTAAACCCCCAAGGTTTACCTGAATCCAACTATGCCTGAAGCTTTGTTCAATCACTTGAAACTTCTGTGCTAAATGCAGGAAAGAACAGGGTTCTGCCCATTGCCACGGGGTGAATGACACTCAAACACCCAACTTCTAAGCTCCCTGGGCTCACAGCTCTAGCCTCCATGCAGACTGAGCTAGCAGGAAGCAGTAGGGCAAAAGCCTGGGGTAGAGCCAGGCCAGTCTTGCCTCCAGGAGCCCATGGGTGTGCCTAGCTCCTCTCTGTGCTGTTAATGGCGCTAAGGGAGACACAGGCAGTAAGCGGCCTTGCATAGTGCCTGCTCTGCACAGCCCATGTAGATCTGGGTCGGTCCTCAGCAGTAGACACACCCATTGCCAGCTGTCTGGCAGTCACCGTAGCCTCTATCCAGGTTCTGCTGGAACACAGTGGCCTCTCTGGGAAGGAGCATCCAACCTCAGCTGCAGAGTTCATAGCTGATGTCCAGGCCAGTCAGGTCAGAAGAAAGGGCCCTGCCCAACAGGGGTGGCACACCTGTGCCCACTATACACCTCCCCAGTCCTGCCGTCAGAGCCTCAGTTTCCTGAACTATAAAAACCGTGGGCAGCTGAACCAGCATGGGGTGGGGATATGCAGAGAGTCCTGCAGGTGCCCACTTCCCCAGGCTTCTCAACTTCTAATGTCCCCGTGGCTGTGTGTCCAGGACCACTTCATGTCACACAGTAGTGGCTGCTTTGCCCATAGGGCAACACTGTTTCTGACCCACAGACTTAGTAGTGGTTGTTACTATGGTGACACACCAAAGTAAGCAGAGCATGCCATCAATGTGGCCAGCCCTGTGGCCAACACTTACCTAGTACTGCTGACTTCCTATCTAGTCATCTAACAGCCCTAGTCAGAGGTCCTGTTCAGACAGAGTTCTACAGGTGAAGACAATGGCACAGAGACACTGAGTAACATGCCTGAGGTCACAGAGCAGGCAGGTGACAAGCCCAAGCAAGCCTACTCCAGAGATGAGGGTCATGGGTCATGTCATTCCCAAGCTGCTCTTAAAAAAAAAAAAAAAAAAAAACCTCACACAGGGCCTTCCAACCACAGAAATAGATTTTCCCACAGCTCTGGAGGCCTGATCTGCCACATCGCAGACTCCAGGGTGGGTCCACAATCCCCTCCAGGTGGTTCAGTTGTACTTGGCTATGGTTATGTTACTGCACTCTGCCTCCTTCCTGAAACTGTCCCCTTCTTAGGATGACATTGTTCAAGGGTCAGGGTCATCTAGGGAATCCAGAGTGATCCTATCTGGAGTTGTTTCTAAATACCATCCAAGGTCTCTGGACTTGTGAACAGATCTTTGGGGCCCTGTTCCCTCATTAGTGCAGTCTCTTCTGACACTGTCTCCTGAGCATGCTCTCCCCCTAGCCCAAAGCCAGCCCTGCAGGTCCCCATGGAGCCCAGGAGGCCAAAATATGAAGCCATAGGAAGGGATACCTAGGACCTCAGTCCTGGCCCAGCGGCCACTCCAGTGGCAGGAAGCCAGGCTCTCACACCCAAGGCTCTTGGGAGAGGCAACTCAGTGATTCATCCACTCAAAGGCCAAGAAGCTGGAGGTGGTTTGGGGAAATGACAGAAAAAAATGCAGGGCCAAGAACCCAGCTGGGGCTTGTGCATGCCTATGTAGATGGGGTCTCAGAGACATTTACTCTGACCTGGAAGGGTGGGCCAGCCATGGCAACTAGTAATCTCAGTGGTTCCTGCTACTGGCACTGCCCATCTGCCCAGGACATTGCTGAAAGGGCCTGCTGTGACATCACAGGCTGGGAACTGCGCTGAGGCCGGAGGCGGCTGGACCAGGGGACAAAGAGTCCATTGTCAAATGCAACTGGAGGCAGGGGACAGATCTTCTGGCTGCCTGGCTCAGAGCAGTGAGGAAAACCCACCCTGAGCCTTCCAGAAGAGCACAGGCAGTGTTAGAGCCAATGGGAGTGCTCAGCCTGGGAAGTGGGCTTCCCACCCAGAGACAAGGATAAAAACCCGTCTTCTGGAAAGGAAAACAGAATAATCCCATAAGTGCTAGGCATCACCCTGGGGGCAGAGACAGCTGGGCACAAACACCAGTTCTTCATGGTATGTGTCTGCAGCTGTGTGTCTCTGGGCCAGCCACTTACCCTCTCTGTGCCTCACAGCACAAGAGGATTCTGGTCAGACCACCAGTTGTTAGGACACAATGTACTGAGGTATGTGGACTGCTCATTTGTCCCAATATAAAGAAAGAAGCTATCAGTACTCCACACCCACACCTTAAGCAAAGAACCCCACTTTCCTTGCTCTTGACCCCTATTGCCCTGACTTCTTCCATGAGCTGCGGACATCTGAAGAATGTTCAATTTCCCAGAGCACCACAGGTACATCAGGCCCAGCCTCCAAGTCTCACGATAAAGGACCTAGCTCTAGGAGGAGGCCTTCACACATGCATACACACACACACACACACACACACACACACTCCCCCAGGAAGGCCCCAGCAGTCTAGGGTCAGGCCTGCTTCTGAATGACTCTTTGCTGGTGCTGCAGTGACAGCAGTGAGAGGATGGCTGTCAGGACTGGAGGGACCACAGCCTAGACACCTGTGACCCCCCCCCCAAGTTCCTATACTGACAGTAGATGCTACGTAATAGCATCAGGAGGCAGAGACTGGAAGGTAAGGAGGTCATGGGAGGGACTAGGGTCCTTATAACAAAGACCCCACCCCACTGTGAGGCTGCAGCTGAAAGGGACTGGCTCTGCCCAGGACACCACTCCCACCTGAACCCCACCTGCTGGCACCTTGACCTTGGACTTCCAGCCCCCAGAACTCAGAGTGGTGACCTCTGTTCAGCAGTCCTAGCTTACATGTAACAAGAGCCAAACAAAGAGAGGGAATAGATGAGCAAGAAGTCCCCAGCTGGGGATAGTGGCACAGATCAGCCAAGAAGAGACAGTGACCTAAGTGGAGTGGAGCATCTCACAGAAGGCAGATCCAGCAAGTTCAAGGTCTCCAAGTAACTAAAGGCCAAAGGCTCAGGAGGCTAGAGTGCTCCCAACTCTTCCCTGTCCCTCCAGGCTCTACCCAGGATGGTTGGAGGACCCTAAGCTACAAGCCCTGCCCCAGACACAAATCCACAGAGCTCCGTACAATGGCTGCTGTAGTGTGGATGTGAACTGTCCCCTGCAGACTTGTATGTTAGCACTTGATCCCAGGTGCTGATGCTTTTGGGAAGGCTGCAGAACCTTACAGGAGGTAGAGCCTGGCTGGAGGAAGTGGTTCACTGGGTGGACCATGAGGTCTTAGAGCTACTTCCTGCCTGCTCTCTACTTTCTGACTGCAGGAGCACAGTGACTGGCTGTCTCAGGCACACTTTCCCCACCATGATGGCCTATATTTCTTAAAAACAGCCTTTGGCCAGGCATGGTGGTGCACGCCTTTAGTCCTAGCACTAGGAGGCAGAGGCAGGCGGATCTCTGTGAGTTCAAGGCCAGGCTGGTCTACATGGTGAGTTCCAGGACAGCTGGAGCTGCAGGGAGACCCTGTCTCAAAAAGACCAAAAAAGAAAGAGCTAAAATAAATCCTTCCCTCCCTAAGTGGTCTTTATCAGGTATTTGGCGACACTGACAAAGTAATGAAAACAATACTGGAAATTCCTCACAACATAGAATCCTCACCCCAGCCTTGCAAGTCCCCAGTCTGGGGTGCTTGGGAGCCTGTGCAATCCTCAGGCACAAAGGAACCCCTTGGCATCCAAGGCTCAGCTGTGTGCCAGCATTACAAGGGTAGCTGTCTTTAGGACTCTCTGGGCCACTAGATGAGTTTCTACCTAGAACCAGCAGCTCCTGAGATATACTGTTCACCTAAGCACAATCATACTGATAATGAAGTAATCCAACTACCACAATCACAACAGAGCAGCCATACAGTGGTCACACCAACGGCAGAGGAGGAGAACCGGTGATCACACCAACCACAGGGCAGGAGAGCCGGTGATCACACCAACGACAGAGCAGGGGAACCGGTGATCACACCAACCACAGGGCAGGAGAACCGGTGATCACACCAACAACAGAGCAGGGGAACCAGTGATCACACCAACCACAGAAAAGGAGAACCGGTGATCACACCGACAGAGCAGGAGAACCAGTGATCACATCAACCACAGAACAGGAGAGTCAGTGATCACACCAACCACAGAACAGGAGAACCGGTGATCACACCAACCACAGAGCAGGAGAACCGGTGATCACACCAACCACAGAGCAGGAGAACCTGTGGTCACACCAACGACAGAGCAGGAGAACCGGTGATCACATCAACCACAGAGCAGGAGAACCTGTGGTCACACCAACCACAGGGCAGGAGAACCGGTGATCACATCAACCACAGGGCAGGAGAGTCGGTGATCACATCAACCACAGAACAGGAGAGTCACACCAACCACAGGGCAGGAGAGCCGGTGATCACACCAACGACAGAGCAGGAGAACCGGTGATCACACCAACCACAGAGCAGGAGAACCGGTGATCACACCAACGACAGAGCAGGAGAACCAGTGATCACACCAACGACAGAACAGGAGAACCGGTGATCACACCAACCACAGAGCAGGAGAACCGGTGATCACACCAACCACAGAGCAGGGGAACCGGTGATCACACCAACCACAGAGGAGGAGAACCGGTGATCACACCAACCACAGAGCAGGGGAACCTCTGGTCACACCAACGACAGAGCAGGAGAACCGGTGATCACACCAACCACAGAGCAGGGGAACCACAGTGATCTGCCCTAAGGAGGCAAAACATGCCAATCACACCAACAGAGAGGTGAACCACAACAATCATGCCAATGACAGCACAGAACCAGAACAATCACACCACTGACAAAACAGATGGACCACAGCAGTCACACCAGCTATTACAGAATGCAATGGTGCAGTTATGCTACCCTTAGAGTGAGCACATCACAGCTATTACACTGATGAACAGGTGAACCACATCAGCCCTCCATGGTATCCAGCAACTACAGGCACTGTCTAAAAGTCACCCAGTTCAGAGTCAGAGAGATGGCCAAGCGGGTTACTGAACTTCCAACCAAGCCTAACAACCTACATTTGATCTTTAGGACTGACATGGTGGTGAACTTCAAGTCCTGGGACTAACATGAAAGGAGAGAATTGATTCCCAGTTGTCCTCTGACCTCCATATGTATGGTGGAATGTGTGTGCATGTGCACAGATACATACATAAAGAATCAAAATAAATAAAGAGATGTGCCAGGCATGGTGGCACATGCCCTTAATTCTAGCACTCAGGAGGCAGAGGCAGGCAGATCTCTGTGAGTTTGAGACCACCCTGGTCTACATAGCAAGTGCCAGGCCAGCTGGGCCTACAGGGAGACCTTGTCTCAAAAAGACCAAAAATAAAATAAAGAGATGTAATAAAACCTTTCCTAGAAAGCACTCAATTCAGATCACTCACCTAATGATTTGCATAAGCCCCTCAAAGTGCTCGATTCTGCCCCCACTCTACAGATGAGAAAATTGTCAAATCCACCCAGCCTCCAAGGACACAAACCCAGGACAGCCTGGCCCCAGAAGCCTTAGTCTTTTGTTAATACCTCTTATTTCAAAGTATTTATTCATTTCCAAGCAGTTCTAAGAAATGATACAGCAAGATTCCCATGATCCTGTGTGCCCTTCACAGAGCTCCCCCAAGGGCACGTCCTTGAATCACCAGAGTTTAATATCAAGGTCAGAACCAGTGAAAGGACACTGAGACAGTCAGCCTCAGTCACATCTCCCATCACTCTCTGAGAGTGTGAGGCGTGTGCATGTATGCAAGTGTATGTACATTTGGTTCCAAGCACTACTGTCAGTGTGGGCTTGGTGACCACCAGCTGACACAGAGCTACTGTCCCATGGCCTCCTGGTCTGACCTTGTTCAGGTCCTTCACACTGGCTTCTCAGGGTCAGGGACATCATCACTGAGCCCCACAGGACACAGCAAAGATAGCCATCAAGTGGCCAGCATCCTCCAAGCAGACAAGGCCTCAAAGCAATAGGGGCATGTTCAGGCTCCACTTCAGGGGCCTCCTGAAGACTTGGGTCACCCCAAGAACAACTAGCAGTAGGCAGCTGGTGTAGGTGGGCTGGACCCAAGGGGAACCTCCCAGCTGGCTCCTACTGGCTAGACAGGGGAGGCCCCATGCCAGCAGCAGTGTCATTTACAAACAGGACCATTGTCATCCTCAGCAGAAGGACTTGTCCTCCTACCAGACCCAACCCCCAGGTCACACTGGGTGTTGTTAGGGTCTCGGGCTTGGGGGAAATGAGAAGAGAGGCATGCACAGAAATGGGAAGAGAGGCATGCACAGGAGGCCAGAAGGAGCCCCATCATATTGCCAGGTCTAGGTCTCTGCAAAACCAGAAGCTTACCACAGTGAGAAAAGTGGCTGGAGGCCAGGGTAGAACTTACCCAAACCTGAAGGGTCTATCTTTTGATGCTCTCCAGTACTATATTCTCTCAGGGTTCCTGATGCCTCCTCAAAGTACACCTACAGGCTTGGGGGCGGGGCGCAGTTCAATGGTCTGCCCAAGACCACATGTCCTCCAGGTGGTCAGGCTAGGTCTTGAACTTCAATCTGACCCTTCCAACTTCATACTGTGATTCCAAGATAGCCCCACCCACCATCAGTCCAGGTGGGATCATTGTTATCATCATCAGCTTCACCAACAACCACACCCCCAATATTGATCACATACTCACTCTGTGTCTGGGGCCCATGTCTCCCTTTAAGCCCATGACTTGAAAAGCACCCATTTCCTCAGAGGAGAAGACTGACACTCCAAGATGTGAAATACCAGAGTGAAATGACAGGCCTGCCATAGTCGTCTAACTTGAGTGCTGCTCCAGAGGGAACCCCAAAGCTGCTACTTCTCCCACTAACCCCCAACCCCATAGAGCCTCTGTTACTTCACTGTATGTATACTGAGGGAAACTGAGGTCTGAGACTTGAGGTGACACACTCAAAACCACACAGCAGTAAAAGGGATTGAATAATGCGACCAGGGTCTGTGACAAATATACCATGCCTTCTAGAGCCCCCACATCACACCAGCCTAGGTCTGGAGCTTCCCAGGAGATACACCCCTCTGGAACTAGCACCAGGGCCCAGAAGTCCCTCCCCCACCCTCAGCTTGCCACTGCCGGCTCCTGTGAGCTCAGGAAGCCCTTCCAACTTTCCAGTGTTTATCCCTCTCTGGCTGCCAAGGCCCTGGGCAAGCCTGGGCCGGTGGCCCTCATTTCAAACCAGACAGGGCACTGAGCCAAGCGCCACCTCGGTGGGGAGCCAGGCTGGGCCCTTACTGCCTACACCTGGCCCCCCAAGCTGGAGTCCCTAGATCCCTAGGCCCTAATCCCATGTTCTCCATGGTCAAAGCTAAGAAACCCACCTTGTGTCCCAGCCTGTACTGCCCTACCATCCTACCATGCAGTGGGTGGGCATGTGCACAGTTCTGGTGCAACCCCATGCATCCCTTCCCAGGGCCACCAGCCAGCACCCAGTGCTCCTTCCGGACATCAGCAACTGTTGATAAGACAGCCTACTGTCCCACATACTGGGGCCTGAGACACATGTCCACTCTGCCAGGAGCCTGCCCATCCTCCCAGCTGGCTGACTGGAACCCACAGGCCCCCAACCCCCAACCAGCACCACCACATCACCACATCCCCCCACAGGGCTGGGACACCTTGCAGGCAACTCCAATGGGTCCTAGGGAGCACCCCCTACCCACATCACACAAGCCATGACCCCATGGTCTGTAGCCACCTCCTCGGGTCAGGGGACATGAGCGCCCCTGACCCAAGCAACTTCCCTTACCTACCAGTGCACAACCAGCAATGGCCCGAGTGGGCTCCACACAACTTGCAGGAAGTCTCCCACACGGCAAACGAGCACCATGGAGTGCCAGCCCTGGTCAGCGTGCCTCACAGCCCAGGGCATCCACGGGCCAGCCCTTGGGCAGCCACAGGGCCATTCTCCCCAGCCGAGCGGGTGAGGGGCGGCCCCACACGGTGACCGCACCCCTTCCCGCGAGACTTGGGCTCCCACCCCTGCTGGGGGGAGCCCACAGGCCAACAGCAGCCTGACAGGCCCTCAGGCTTCTGTCCTGTTGTCCCCTGAAATTGGAGCACCCAAGGCCTGCCAGGGACACCCTGTGGGATGGCGTGACCCACTGCAGTCCGCCACCGAGACAGCGGGCCTAGGCTCTCCGTCCGCCACCCAGGCCTATAAACACGGAATTACATAAGTCCACTCTTGTTCCGGAGCCAAAAGTACCGAGCTGCTAGCAGCCTTGGCAGTCAGGACTAATTCCTCATCGCCATGGTAACCCTGGCGGGCTTCCAGCCACTGGGGCTCAACACTGCGAGGCCTTTTTATAGCTCTCGAGAAACCCTCTCCCTCCTTGCTGCTGGCCGGGTGACCAGCGCCAGTCTCCCCTCCTTTAACAGTTTCCTCCCAGCCAGCCCTGACATCCCCCAGTCCTGCAGGGCCAGATGGCCAGAGGAAAACGCTTGCGTCCTTCCGATCTTAGCTAAAGGAAAGGCGGCCAGGGATTCGGAGTTTGGGTCATCTCAGTGACAGGCCCAGAAAAAGACAGAGCCAAATGCACACACAGAGGCCAGAGGAGAGATGGCTGGGTGTTCAGGCAGCGTCAGTGCTGGCTGCAACTCACTGAGTGACTCACAGCCAGTCCCAGCTCCTATGGGTGTGGGCTGAGCATCCTCACAGGGCTCCAGGAAACAACACTGAGGAATTGGAGAAGTGGCCTGGGCCACCAAAAACCAGAATCTCCAATGGTCTCTTCACTCCCCTGGTCCCAGCACCCACAAGCCAGGCCAGCAACATGTGCCCAAGGGCACTCTGCATGATGGTAGGTTCGCTCCAGTAGGAAGCCCAGATCATATGGATGGCCCATAGCTGGGCCAAGTGTGGACCAGAATGGGGATGGGGAGGACTAAAGGGCAAGGTCAGGGAGGGAACAGAAGAGCAAGGGGAAGAGAGGGGACACAAGGCCTTCAGTAGGTTCCTTGATAACAGCCATAGTCCTGCCATTACCCACCTCAAGAGACAGTGACACTGTGCCCAAAAGCTCAATCAAGATTGCATGAAGCAGGCCACTTGGGGCACAGCTGCCCCAACGGTGTGACGGAAGGTGGGCAGCCATGAACCCTGACACACACATAGGAAGAAATGTGACCTGAAGGCCAGTCCCAGACAAGGGCTACACTAGAACTTGAACCTGGCACCCCAGCCTGTACAATAGGGCCACATGGTAGTCAGTAAGAAGCTAGCCATGAGCGTCAAGGCTCGAGCAGATCAGCACAGGACAAAGGCCTATGGCCACTGTGGTCACAAGGGGCCACGGGGAGGCTAGCCATGAGGCCACCAGGCTCTTACAATCCAGAAGATCCTGCTATCACCTCTCCCACTAGCCCTGTGACATTAGCCTCCCATCAAGGGACTTTCAAAGGTTTCTGCAGACCTGCCCCACTATCCAAGGTGAGGGTCCCCCTCTACCATCTTTCACAGGTAAAGAAACAGGCATGGGACAAAGGGCAACTAAGGCCATCTTCTCAGCCAAGATGTCTTCCCATTGCTGGTTCTCATGGTGACCCACCAGGAGACTGAAATCCAGAACAAGGCCCCCAGCCATGAGGCAAAAAACCACCAGGAAGCCATTTTGAGATGCAGCAGGGTCAAAGGAGAAGCCATTCTGGTCCCTGCCATCTGTGCCAGCTGTAGATCTATAAGTGGACCTTGCCTCTTACAAAGGCCTCTCTGAAACCCATAAGAACTCTTCCAAACCCCACTGGGCCAGACCACAGTGAGGGCAGGCTCACCACTGGGGCTATGTCACTTCCACAATCACTCACAACTGTTTCCTATCTTCCCCACAAGATGCCAGGCATCTATCTCAGTGTTTGTTGAGTGACTTAATGATGACAATATAGCACCAGAAGCAGCCACAGGCAGAGCTTTCTACACAGTGCCCATCACCAAAACTAAGCTTGGTGTCACAATGAGGCAAGTGTGTGGTCTGCTGGGCAGAGTGGCTGTCACCCTAGACCTCTAGAAACAACAACCAATGTCTACAACACGCCAACTCTCAGAAACCGGGCTGCTGAGTGCAGCTTTGTACAGTAGAAAGGTCAGTGAAAGTGGTTCAGTTCAGGGAATGATCTGGAATCTGATGGGTATGTCTACTGTTGTCCTACAGGGTACCTGCTTAGGGCACCTGCTTATAGCCCCTCTCCAGAGCAACAGAGAGCGGCAGTGGAAATCCACAGCTGGGTACTACATGCAGCCAGACTCAAAGGACCTGCAGCTGCCCCCACAGGTGAGTAGCTGCTGCTTCCTGGCCAGGCAGAGGCAAGGCTAGGGTCAGGGGACAAGGGGAGCTAGAATCCAGCTCTTCCTCCTCCACCCCAAGCCTGGGCCCTGTGTACCAGGGCCAGATTAGCCTCAGTTTCCCCATCTACAAACATTCTATGGCTCCTTCGCCACACAGTGGAGTGTCATCGAGCAGCGGAGAGGAACAAGGATCTGACACACCACAGTGCAGGGACCTCAGCACAGGTAGCCCCAAAGCCGGACACCAGAATATGCCAGGTCCCATCTGAATGTCCAAGAAATGTACATCCAGAGACATCTGGGGTAGGAGGCAATGGGAATGACTCCTAGAGAGCACGGGGCCTCCCTTTGGAGTGACAAGAACAGTAAACTAGACAGATAGACAAGGCACAACTCTGGGAGTTCAAAACTGAAGTATCACTTATTTTAAATGGTTCATCTCAGGCCAGGTATGATGGTGCACGCTGACATCCCACCACTCGGGAGGCTGGGGCAGGAGTATTGCCATGACTTTGAGGTCAGCCTGGGCTATACAGTGAGTGAGTTTGAGGCCAGCCTGGGCTATAAAATGAGACTATCTCCAAGAAATTTTTTAAAAAGGGTAGTTTCACCAGACATGTTGGCACAGTTCCACAATCTCAGGACTTGGGAGTATGAGACAGGGGAGTAGCTGTGAGTTCAGGTCAACCTGAACTACATAGTGAGATCCAGGCCAGTTTCAGATACAATGAAACCCTATCTTAAAAACAAAAACAACAAAAAAGCTAATCTCATGGGATACATGTTTTACCTCAATGAAAACTTGGTAACTGTGTAGGACCACCATAATACAGGTCAGAAGGCTGTCTCTGAAAAGCACTGCCAGGTCCCAGGCCTGGAGCTGTCAGACATTAAAGAAATATGTACTGAGCCCCTACTGCATGCACGGAGCACTATGCACACAGCAACGATCATAGAACTTTCAAACTTAAGATCAGAATAAAAACCACAAATGTGATCAGGTCATGCCTGTAGTGACAAGTGAACATATACCAGGACTAAAACAGCAGCAGCCTGTGCCCCACATTCCAGAGACGAAATGCAAGGTCAAGCTCCCTCCAGAGGCTTCAGCAAGGTCAAGCTCCCTCCAGAGGCTTCAGAAGGGCCCTCCCTGGCCCTTGGCTCCTGGTGCACTGTGCCTCTCAGCTGTGGCAGCATCAGTCACCTCCTGCTCACAGAGACTCCTTGGGATCGCCTCTTCTCTTAGAAGAGCATTTGCTACTGCACTGGGGTCCACTGTGAATGAGTGGGTGGTTCCCACCTGGGTGGTTCACCAAGACCCTCTGCCCAAAAATAAGTATCTGGTAACTCAACCCAGTACCACAATTAAAGCTCTCTGCTGGCTGTGCCAGGACCTTCCTCCACCCCACTCCAGTGCTGGACTCCAGGGACCCAGCAGGAAAGCCACCCTGAGCCAAATACAAGGTACAAGCCCACACTGGCCACCACCGGCCACAGCTGGCAAGACACAGACCTTTGTGCCCAAACCTCTTCCTGAGAGGCATGTGGCAGCCAGCTCTGCTCTCAGAGGGAAGAGCATCCATATCCCCATCCCCCACTTCAGGTATAGGGCTCTCCCTGCATAACACCGAGTGACTCACAGCCTGCTAGCCACAGCGCAGCAGGTCTAAGGCTGTGGTGCACTTCCCATGCTTCAAGGGCAGTGTGGCTGGGAGAGCTACCTGCTACCCAGGCCTCCCCCCGCAGCTGTTGCCATGGTCAGAGCTATGGAAAGTGGCGGCACCTGCCAGGGCCCTGGGAATCCACTCTAGGTCAGCAGTGGCAGAGAAAAGAGGCACCCAACAACACTCCCCAGGGACCTAACCAGACAAGGATACTGAATTCTCAAAATGTCAGGCACTGGGTTACAGGCCACACGGGGCCTCAGAGCACCCCAGAGGCATGGCTAACGCCATGTCTCAGATGGAGAAACTGAGGCAATGAACAAAGGAGGGACATGGTCAGGTGGATGTCCAGACCCTGAGTGAGGCCATGGGTCTACAGTTGCTAGCCACTGGCATCACTGTCCCTTGGCTCACAGGCCTAGCTGCACCTACTGACTTTCTGAAATGGCATCTGCAGAGGTGTCAGACATGACTTCCCAAGTCTTGGGACCTTCTGGAACATTCCATGAGATATTCTAACCAGATCACAGGCAAAAAAAAGACACTGTGAAATAAAAGTCAGGACAATAAAAAGTGATATAGTTACAGCCAACAGGAAAGCTCTGCCCCACACAGACTTTTTGGGTTTTCTTTTTTTTTTGTTTGTTTTTAACTTAAGATGTTTCTTATAAAATTCCACTGTTCAACTTTTCAGAATATCTGGCTTAGTGCTTGGCCCCAGTTCCAAGCCCTCCTCTGGCTCACTGCCCCGTTCTTCCTGAGTCTGGGATGCCCCCTCACCACAGCACCTCAGCTGTAGTCCACACACCCTCTGCAGCATAGAAGAGCCATGTAAAAGAACTCACAGGCAAGAAAGGGGTTCCCCTGCCCAATTCTGGATGCCTCTCCTTCCCCCAGGGTGGCTGGGCTGGGCTAGTGTCAAGAACTAGCTCCACAAAATAAAACTGAGACAGCATCAGCACCCGAAGGGCTCCCCAAGGCAGTATGTGCTGCTAGAGGCACCTGGGCCTGAACTTCCCACTCTGAGTACCACCATTTCCTTTGGGGTCTACCATAGCCTGTGTGCCCTGCCTGTGCCCAAATTTGGGATCCGACTGTCCCTAACTGTCCCTTGGGCCTTAATGATGGATGAACCTCGCCCCTCCAACACATTGGCCTCAATGACACTTGCTTGTGCACTGATGCTCCCTCAGGACATTCATATGCCTACCTGTCCTTCACTCTAATCCTACAAGTGTCTAGAATGTTCCATGTGCCAATAAAGCAAGCAAAGCACTAATGAAGGGAAAAGCAAGTGACAGAAGCTGACTTCAGTCCTAAGTGAGGAAGACAGCCCAGCCCTGAAGGGGTGAGGGGAGTGGCCTCTATCCCATCCAGGTCCCCTGGCTCTGCATACACACCAGGAGGTAGGAGCTGGTCAGAATCCCAGAATGCTTGTCTGACCATCTGCCAGCCATGTGAGCCTGCAGTCCTCCTCCTTCAGCCTCGGTTTCTGCATCTGTGCAATGGACTCAATAATCAGAGAGAAAAGAGACAAGATTGGCTTTGTCGGGGCTGGAGAGATGGCTCAGTGGTTAAGAACACTGACTGTTCTTACAGAAGACCCAGGTTCAAATCCCAGCACCCACATGGCTGCTAACAACTGTCCGTAACTCCAGTTCCAGGGGATCTGACAGCCTCTTCTGTCCTCCATGAGCATTGCATGACACGGGTGCACTTACCTACACGCAGGCATAACGCTCATACACATAAAATAAAAATAATAAAACATTTAAGGAAAAAAAGGAGATTGGCTTTGTCATTAGATAGAATGCAAGGTCATTTTAGGGCTCAGAATGATTTCACTATGGGTTCAAGGCCATCATGTGGGGATGATGAGATTGTCTCCCTCCACACAGTGCCCAGAACAGGATCAATACCCAAGATGCCCCCCACAGAACAACCTAGAGGCTGAGGCAGGAAGGATTCAGGACTGTGGGCAGATGATCTGGGTTCAAATCTTACCAGCTGTGTGACTTCAGGCTAGGCACTAGACTCTCTGTGCCAGTCTCCTCAAGCATAGGGAGGAATCGTAACAGTCAGTGCACAGGAGGGTCTGAAGGTTAAATAAATTATCAAGTGCATCAAGAGTACTATCACAAACCCTGATGCTATTATTATCCCTGTCACTGTCACCATTTACAACTTCAGAACTCAGTCTGCTTATAAGCCCCACAACAGTTCAAAGTCAAATCCCACCAGGCACACAACCCTGTGAGGACCCGCCACCCACCTAGGCCCACAAAGCCCCAAGAGCTGCACCTCTTCTGCCTCCCGCTGGGACCAGGGACCATTGGTAGATGGGAGGAGACACATGTCGGAGCCAAAGATTAAAAACAAGTACAATTATCGGGCAGGCATCCGTCCGTAATTACGACTCTGATGTAATTAGGCACCCCACTAACTTCGTTACTTATTTATTTACGGGATTGCTTATTTGATTTACGGGCCTCCTTCCCCGAAAAGTCATCTTAGCTAACACCCCCCTCAGGCAAGGGGGGGAGGGTGAAAAAGGAGGAGCCCCTCCCCCACTGCCACCCCATCTGTGGGCTTCCACGCATCAAGACCCTGCCTCTCCCACAAATAGCTCCCCGGAAGCTCTGTGTGATTCTGCAGGCCCATACAGACCCTTGGCAGAGCCACAACCTGGTGTTCACGTCACAGTACCCAGTGCCAAGGCACAGGGCCCGACCCAAAGCCCAGGCTTTCCTCCGTATCGTTGGCCCTGCAGCACAAAAAACCCCAGGAGAAAGTAGGCTTTGGACCCTGCCTGGCCACCTTCTCAGTCAGCAAACACATTGACTTATCGAGGAGAGCTGGGATTCCTGACACAGAGAAAGCATGTGAGCTGCAGCCCAAGTTAGAGTTCCCACGCTGAGAGTCACCTGACCTCCCAGTGCCTCAGTGTCCTTGGCTGTAAATTGGGATGTTCAGAACAATACCTCAGTTCAGTCACCCTGAAGGCCCAGGTACTGCTATCCAACAATGCACAGCCCACACAGTAAGACAAGAAAAAGCAACGAATCCCATAAGACTACAAAGAAAAGATAGCCAGCATCACTAGAGGATGTGCAATCATCCCCCCAATCCAGGAGTTTCGCCAGGCAGCCAGACACAGAATCAAAACGCAAAACCACAACTTTTCCCAAAATGCAGCCAATGTTGAAATGAAATCGAGATGCAACAGAACCCACTGCGATGGCCAACAGAACAGACCGACAACAGCAAGTGCTGGCTAGGATGCGGAGCAACTGGAATTCCCACGTCCTGCTGGTGGACTGTGAAATGGGACAGCTGCTTCAGCAGTCAGGCGGGCAGCCTCCTATCCACACTTAACACGCAGCTAGCAGCCCACTCCTAGATACGTGTGCTGGAGAAAAGGACACGTGTTCACAGTCTCAGTCAGGAATGATCCAGAGGAGCTCCCTTCATAAGAGCCACATCCAGCCACATTCTCAGCTGATGGAGAGATGGACAAACTGCTGCCCCTCACAAGGTGGGACCTTCCTTGGAAAGAAGACCCAGTGACATGGGGAACAACAGGAATCTCAAAAATGCCATGCAGAGTGAAAGAAACCAGACACAAAACAGTGCATACTCTGTGATCATTTTATTATGAAATTCTAGAAGGTTCCAGAACTTATATGACAGATACGTACTTCTGGAAGGGATCTGAAGGAGTGTCTAGGAGTGATGAGACACTCTACCTTGACTGTGGTGATTAGACAAATGTTCCTACAACTCATCCCTACATTTCATCTTTTGGAGCAGGAAAGATAGCTAGGCAGTTAAAGTGCTTGCCACACAAGCATGAGGCCCAGAGTTCAGCTCATTAGCACCTATGTAAACCCTGGATGGGCATGGCAGCCCACCTGTAATTCTAGTCATATTGGTGAGCTCTGGGTTTAATTGAGAGACCCTGTCTCAATGCATAATGTCAAAGAGTGATCAAAGGCACTCTGGGAAACAGAGGCAGGCAGATCTGTATAACAAGTTTCAGGTCAGCTGTGGCTATAGGAAACCCCTGTCTCATAAAAACTAAAAAACAAAAAATTAAAAAGACCCTCATCTGCAGCTCAGTTGGGCTGGCTGCCCCTCAGGCAGTCCACCTTTCCAGGCATAACAAATGTGTGTGCACTGCTGATTCCTGCCCCCAGGCCCAGTGGCCACATCCCCACTCCCCAGTCAGATCTGGTCCCTGACATGAGTACTGACTGATCTAAGCTCGATGTCAGGTTTGCTCCATTCTTGCTCAGTCATTTACACGAAGGCACTTTGCCTTCCTGCACCTCAGTTTTCTATCTACAAAAAGCAAGGCTATAAAAACCCTAAAGGGGGGCTGGAGATATGGCTCCAGCAGTTAAGAACACTGACTATTCTTGCAGAAGACCCGGGTTTGAATCCCAGCACCCACATGGCAGCTAACAATTGTCCATAACTCCAGTTCCAGGGGATCCGACAGCCTCTTCTGTCCTCCGCAGGCATTGCACAACATGGGTGCACTTACCTACATGCAGGCACTACACACATACATATAAAATAAAAATAATAAATATTTAAAAACTCTAAAGGGGTGACAAGATGGCCCAGTAGGTAAACGTTCTTACCACCATATCTGATGATCTGAGTTCAGTACCCAGAATCCACATGGTGGAGAGAACCAATTCTCCAAAGTTGTCCTCTGACCTCTACCCACACATCATTGCATCCATGTATACACACACACACACACACACACACACACACACACACACACACACACACACACACACTAATAGAAGGAAGGAAGGAAGGAAGGAAGGAAGGAAGGAAGGAAGGAAGGAAAAAAGATTTTGTTTTTTTTTTAATTTAACCCTAAAATAAACAAGGTAAAAGTAATAGCTGCAGGTCCTGGCATACAGCAGGCACCTCATTAATGCTGCTGTGAAGTGACAAATGGGCAATGCTCAGTGTGGGCAGGATGGGCTGAGGTTTTTGTAACCCTGGCAAAGGCAATAGGCAGGACTCAGGTTCAGTAGCCACCTCTAGGTTCCTCAGGTTCAGGTCAGAGATCTGACTGGGGGTGGCAATCCAGGGCAGGACAAGGCTCTGGCACCATGAAACCCTTTCCTCTCAGGAGACAGAGAGCATGGAGGGCCTGTGGACAGAGCTTCCCAGTCACCCTGAGAGTCATTTGAGGCCATCACTGTTAGGGAGGTAGGCATTTGGTATGCCACACCCACACTCCCTGAAACAAGGCAGCATCAGGCAAGAGCTGCCCAGATTACAGAAGAAAGGGATGATTATATTAGAAAAGAATGCCACGGTGTCCAGAGTAAGAAGCTGCCTGCTGGGGGAATCCACTGGCTCTCACAAGCCTGTGGGGCTGGGCCCTGTGACCCTATGAGTGACGGGGAAGGCCTGCGCCAAACAAGAAGGGGTGTCCCCTGGGCCCGATTAGCAGGGCAGCTGCAGGCAGACAGCTCAGCTGTCAGCCTCTGCCATCACAGGCACCATTAATTGCTGTCATTTGAGGGTGGCCCTGAGGGAAGGAGAAGGGAAAGGAGGGGAGGGGAGGAAAGGAAGGCAGGAGCCTGGCCAAGACTCAGCACCCCAAGCTGGGAAGGAATGGGAGGACAGAGGATACTGCCCCACAAGGAAGGGAGAGAGGGGATCTGTGATCCTTGTCCCACTCAAGACACCCAGAACCAAGACTTGAGGCCAAAGATGGGACATACAACCCCAGACCATAAGCCTGCTGGCCACACCCTAGAATGTGCCCACTCAGCCCTGGGCACTTGTCTATCTGCCCTAATTGTCCTCCTGGATATGGGGGACTGGCTGCCCTGGTCCTCCACATCCCATCTGACACCACCAGGTCCCCACCACACTTTCCATTCAAAAATACTTAGGCAAACCCTGTTTCCCACTAGGGGCCTCAGGCTCCAACAGCTTGCTGACCTAGATAGCCCTAGAGTCCCCACTTCCCACAAGAGCAGAACAACAGGGTCAGGCCACCCCAGGACCCCAAGGTCCTCAGCAGTGCAAAGAAGTGTGGTGCTGGGTGTGAGGACCTCACATTACCTCCAGTCACAGTCCCTCTCTACAGCACGAGGACAGTGGTATGGCATTTCTGATGAGAATTAAATGAGATCACTCCACAAAGCACTCAGATGACCTGTACAGGTGGCCAGCTTATCATCCAAACTCATGTCCCCTCCCCCTTGCCAGATCTCCCCAAGATACAAGGGTCCCCAAAAGGCCTCATGGTCTTCTGTCCTCTGGGGTCGGAGCTCAGGGCATTGCCAGCCTGTCCCCACTGCTCCCCAGACAGTCTTGTCTTGGCAGAGGAGCCGCCTGGGTCTCTGGCTCCCTGCCCTCCCCCTCTGTCTGCCTCCCTCCTTCCTCAGGCGTGATGGATCGCCCCAGTGGAGGAAGCTAAGTGCTTGCAGACAAAAAGCTCTTTTATCGTCCTCGGGTGGGCCACTGGCATGACAGGCAGATAAGTCAGGCCAAGGTAGCTCCCCATTAGGCAAGATTCGGATGAATGGGGAGCAAGAGGTAGAGAGGGGGAGGGAGAAGCAGCTGCCAGGCCATTTCATCCAACCTCAAAGACCCCACGGAACAGCCCCCCTCCCCACATAGTCTCATCTACCTTGTCCCAAACCTCCAAGATGAAACCACAGCCCATGGTTGTGGATGTGGCTCAGCTGGTGGCAAGCTTGCCTGGCATACATGAAGCCCTGGGTTTAAACCTCAGCACACATAAACCAGGTGCAGTATACATCGTAACCCCAGCACTTGGGAGGTAGAATTGAGAGGATCAGGAGTTCAAGGCTACATAGCAAGGCCAAGGCCAGCTTGGACTAAAGACCCCATCAGGAAAGAGAAGAGATGAGACAAACCACCACTGTGACCAGGGCCCTTGGGAAAATAGCCCCCTCCTCACTACTGTGGGGGGCCTCAAAGACTCAGGACAAAAAGAAGAACCCCCAACCAGACAGGCATCTAGAGTCTTGCCAGCCAGAAGGCCCTTTGCAAACTGCCCCTAGGACCTTTGCATAGGTTGTGTCCTCTGACTAGACACCATCACCTAGGTACCTACCTGCCTTCTCCTCACTCCTCATTCAAATGCCATCTTAAGACCCCATTTCAAACTGTACCCCAGCCACCCATGCACCCCTAACCCTTCTTAGCTGGGTTCATTCATCACCAACAGCACTCCATGCTGGGCTTGTTGATTGCTGGCTGTGCTTGATCAGGACAGAGAGGACTAGCTTAATTTCTTACCATGCCACCTCAGATACCCAACATACACCCTGCACATAGTAAGTGCTTCAGAAATAACACCTTAAGGAACCAGACCTGTCATCCCAGGAGGCTGGGACAGGTGGATCTTAAGTCCTGTCAGAACTACAGGGGAGTTCAAGGTCAGCCTGGGCAATTTAGTGAGATCCTGTCTGAAGAAGTGACAAGATGGCTAGAGCGGCTCAAGTGTTTAGAGCTTGTATAGCATGTAAAAAGAAAGGAGGGAGGGAGGGAAGAATTGACCAATGGATGAAGAACAAACTCTCCCAACAGTGGCCAGTGTAGAGTGTCGCCCTGAGGGGCCTCACAGTCCCCAGCTGCTCCCCTGGCCTGTGTCTAGGCAGCCCTAAAGTTCTAAGCACCAGCAATGCGCCCCCGCCACCTGCTAGACAGACTCTGACTTCCCAGTACTCCAGACCAGCTTCCCGCATGAAGAACCCAGCAGTGTGAGCCAGACCCCAGACTGCAAGTAGAGACAGACGTGAACCTACCAGAAATTTCTGCCAGAGGGCTGTGTCCTCAAAAGCTCAAAAGACCTGTGGAAGAAAATGTGGTCTCGTTACTATGCATCACAGCTTCCCATGTGGACCAAGGTGTTCCCCACCCCGTAAGCCAAGTCCCTGGACTCACGTGATAGAAGGGAGATTAAGGCTCAGAGAACACAAGTCTCAAGCTTATGCTCCCCACAGGAAGGGGCAAAATAGAGCTCCTAACTCCAGAGCATGAGGTTCCAAGCAGCCGACACCAAGACAAGGGTTGCCTCACAAGACCACTGCGACAGTGAACCTGCCCCATCAACATCCTCAGACCAAGCCAGTGACTTGACCCCTGACGTGTGCTTATAATATGCACACAAATCACTAACCAAGCAGCATCCAATGAGGCAGAAGCTACAGAGTAAGTTCAAGGTCAGCCTAGGCAACTTAGTGATACTCTGTCTCAAAATTAAAAAGTAAAGAAGGGAGCCAGAGAACTGGCTCAGTAGTTAAAACCACTAGCTGCTCCTGCAGAGGACCTGAGTTTGGTTCCCAGCACCCACATGGCAGCTGTCTGTTAACTCCAGTTTCAGGGGATCCAAATACAGCCTGACCTTCAGGGCATTGCATGCACATGGGTGGTGTACATTAAGCACAAGCAAAACACTCGTACACATAATTTTTTTTTAAGTTAAAAAGTAAAGAAGGGGACTGGAGAGATTAGTGCACTGATTGCTCTTGCAGAGGATCTGGGTTTGACTCCCAGCACCCACATGGCAGGTAACAACCGTCAGTAACTCCAGTTTCACGGGAATCCAACACCCTCTACTGACCTCCTTGGGTATCACACAACGCAGGTGTACTTACACACATACAGGCAATACACATAAAATTTAAAAATAATTAATAAAATTTTTTTTTTAAGTAAAGAGGTCTGGAGGTGTTGCTCAGTGGTGGAATACCTGCCTAGAATGCATGAGACCTTGGGTTTAATCCCCAGCACCACCAGAAACAAAAACAAAACAAAACAGATCCCTAAGTGACCAAGTCACTATAGAGTCCAAAGCAGCTCACAGCCAGGATCCAGAACACACAGCACAGCTACAATCAGAACATCACCTCACAGGAAAAGAAATAAGACACTTGGGGACAAAAGTGGCCCAATGGCACAGGAAAAGACTCCCAGAAAGTGTAAATTAAACCCAGAGCCACCAGGACTGTCCACCAAGATGGCTGAAATTAGATACCATCAAGTGCTGAGAACCAGGAGTAGGTAGAACTCACCAGGCCAGGGCTGCCAAACCGCTGTAATTCATAGAGCCAAATATGTTTCTGCCATGTAACCCAGCAAGTCTGTCCTGGGTACTGATCAAGAAAAACATGTCCACACAAAGACCTGGATGTGAGCACATCGCCACTTTATTCAGTCACACACTCCACAGTGGGTGACCACCATCCATCAGCAGGTACCCAGATCAGCAAACACTAACCCATGGCCTGCTACCCACACTTGTACAAAGAGCCCATGGACACACACTCCATACAGAGAAGTCCCCTGCACCACTCACTAGGCAGAGATGCCCCACTTGGGCTACCTATCTTACCACTCTTTTCACTTGACTCTGGGAAAAGCAAGATACCTCTCCCAAGCAGAGAGGTCCACAGGGACAGCTTCACCCAACAAGCTCAGGCCCAGTTTTTTTTTGTTGTTGTTGTTGTTTTTTTATTTTTTAATGTGTATGAGTGTTATGCCTGCATGCATATAAGTGCACCTATGTTGTGCAGTGCCCATGAAGACTAAAGAGGGCATCAGATCCCCTGGAACTGGAGTTATAGACAATTGTTAGCAGTCATGTGAGTACTGGGATTCAAACCCCAGTCTTCTGCAAGAACAGCCAGTGCTCTTAACTGCTGAGTTATGTCTCTAGCCCCTTGGTTTTTAGCTTTTGAGACAGGGTCTTGCTATGCAGCACAGGCTGACCTGGAGCTCATAAGCCCCCTGCCTCAGCCTCCCATTTTACATTCATTTCCCTACTATGTGGACAACTGTGTGACAAAGGATGAGTAGGAACAAAGTATGGTGGGCAGAGCACCACAAAGGCCAAATACCTGCTGTGACTCTAGGCAGGGACTGACGCTTACTTCATTCCACCGTCAGAAACAAGCTGCTCCCCAGAATCATCTCCAAGACCCACTCATGTGTCAACATCTCAGCCTCAAGTAGAGTTTAGGAACCCTTGTCTTACCCCATGCCAGACATCCAAGGATGGGAGGGTGGGGGGGGAGGGGGGATACAACATGCTCAGGCTCTGAGGCAAGTACCCCAGGCTCCTAGCTGTGCTTCACCTCTCTAGGCCTTAGTGTCCTGTCTCTGAAACACAGTGATAGAAATGCCAACTTCACAGGCATGCTGGGATGTGGTACAGGCAGAGCCAGAGTGTACAAGGTACACACTCTCATGACTGCCAGCTAACATTGCCAGGACCCCATCCAGGGCTTGCAGCCCAGCTCCAGGGCCTGTCCTCCTACACTGCCTGCCCTGGGGGCCCCTTAGACCCCAGGCTTGAAGGGGCAGCTGCAGGCAACTCGCAGGGGACCATCCAATCTCTTCTTTCTGCCCTGTATCCTCTTTAAGCTTTTGTTTGCTATGATGCCCCGGGGCTTGGCACCGGGTCCTGCCATCTGCGGCAACTCCAGAGACAGGCCCTGCAGGGAGGCTGGAATGGGAGGCCGGGCATGGCTCCCAGAAGCCTCGAGGCGGCCAGCCACCTGCAGCCTGTCCGTAATGGCCCAAGCCTTGCAGGCAGGCACTCTCCCTCCCCAGCAGTAGGAGGACTGGCCCCCACCATGGAGGGACAGCTGGGAAATGGGGTCATCTGCTCCCTGTCCTTGTAGCCTGTGATCCCCTTCAACACAATGCCTGGGGTATCTGGTGCGTGCAGGGTCAGCACGGGCCAGTTGTCCAGCAGCAAGGAATAGCATTTGGGTCCAAGGTGATTGTTCCCAATTTAGGGAGCTCAGCAGGACTGTTTAGAGTGGCAACTGCCACACTGGCCAGAATGTAGAGAGGAGGCAGAGGGCCTCAAGCAGGGCAGTGGAGAGCAGACATGGCTGCCCACACATGGTCCTCCAAGCATGATTTCAGCTGGAGCAGGGAGGCTTCAGACAGATCTTGGCTGAGGAGGGACAAACCCCAAACTCTTTGGGAGAGCAGAGTGGAGACCAAGAGACTCCCCAGGAGGTGACTGGTAGTCCCAAGGAAGCCACACAGCAGGGTGGACAGCCAGGGCAGGCAACAAGGACGGGGAACTCCACAGAGTGGAGTCCCAAATGCTAGCCGAATGTGACCCGCAGAGGTGCAGTTCAGCCTCCAGGGGGACATGGACAGCTCGGATTTGGGAGGAAAGGGGTGACGTCCACATCCTGCACTGTGTCCCCAGCTTCACACCTGACACCTCAGTTCTGACAGCTATCTAAGATGGCTGTTCCAGCTTCCCAGGAAGAGGCTGAGGCTGGAGCCTGGAGCACCCTCCCCAGCTACAACAGCCTGAGGCTCTTCAGAGCCTGGGTCTAGGGCCACTGGGACACTAGGGTGGATACTGGGGCACCAGAGTGGATGCTGGAGCACCAGGATGGATGGGTGAGCTTGTGCGTACAGCTGGCATCCTAGTTAGTTTTCATCGTCTACTTGACACAACCTAGAGACACCTGGGAAGAGGAAACCTCAATTGAAGAACTTCCTCAATCAGACTGGACTGTGGTCATGTCTGAGAGATTGTCTTGATTAATGATTGATGTTTGAAGGCCCAGCACACTACCGGTGGCACTATTCCTAAGCAGGTGGGTCTAGGCTGTATAAGAAGCTAGCTGAGCAGGAGCTAGTACACAAGTCAGAGTGCAAGCCAGTAAGCAGCGCTCCTCCATCGTTTCTGCTTCGGTTCCTGTTTGAGCCCTGACTTCCCTCAGTGATGAACTGTAACCTGGAATTTAAGCCAAATAAACCCTTCCCTACCCAAGTTGTTTTCGGTCACTGTTTTATCACAGCAACAGAAAGGAAACTAAAACAGATGCACACTTGTGTACATGTACACATACCTACATGTAGCCAAGACACTCCAGGGTACCTGGCCCCAGCAGGGGTCCCAGACTCAACTCATTCCCTGAGTCCCACTTACTGCTCACATACACTCAGCAAGGCCTCCACAAGTCCCTTGCTCACTCTCCTTCCCTCCAGTGAACACAGTGTCATACCCACATGTCCATCCACGTGCACTCTACTCACAGGCATGCCATATGCACACCTTACTCCTCTCCATCCTGGCCCGCTCTTTGTGCACACTTGGCAAACTGTCTTTGCACATTCATTCCCGCACATCAGACAAGTCCCTCTCCCACAGGCTCCCACTGGCCCTCACTCAGAAAAGACACTCTAGGGGTAGGAGCCCTCCCTCTCTGCTAAGATCCAGCCCCAACAGCTGAAGGAAGTCCCAGGGGCTACTCCCCACTGATGGAGTTCAGAAGTCAGTTTCCAGCAAGGCAGCTGGCAAACGCTTCCCCAGGCCTTAAATAGAGAGGGACCCAGAGAAAGGCCAGCCTGCCCCACACCCCATCCTTGCCCTCTTAAGACTAACTCTTCCTCCAAGAAGTTACCTGACTGTCCTGCCCATCTCAGAGATGAAACCACAAGCCACCAGAGGACAGGGTCATCAGAACTCAAACCCAGAGACAGCTGTTCTGCACGCTGACAAGGTCGCAGCCCCTCCTTCAGGCCTGGCAGAGATGTGGCTATGAACACAAGAGGGCGAATCCTAGTTGGACAAGGCCACAACTGCTCACGCCCACACACCCCACAGGGGCACCAGTAAAAGCAGCTTTCGTCTTGAGCCTGCAATGGGTAGGAGAGAGACAGAGTGAGGCTGCAGTCAGGCACTTAAGGTCAAGGACCAGCTGCCAGTGCAGGGGCAGGCCACTGCTGCAGGGTTCAGTGCCAGCTAGCACTGGAGTGAGAAGGATTCCCAGGGCATGGCCACAGGAGGGGGAAGAACATTTGGAGGTATAGGCGGGAGGTGCAGGACCAACCTGGACTCCCCCCACCACCAGGGCAGTTCCTGAACTTGAGGCACTGCCCTGCCCCAGCCCAGTTTCACACGCTCCCACAGGAAGCATGGCTGCCTGTCTGGGTCTGAGTCCTCAGCCTGCTGCAATAATACAGGAACAAGGCTGGGCTCTGTGCTCCTGAGGTCCCAGCCATGCCAGGCCAGGCCCAGGCCTCCCAGGTCCTGTGCCCCTGGACAGATGACAGAAATTGCCTTCCCCTGGTGAATGCGGGTGGCACTCAGCACAAATCACCATTACTATCCACCCTTTGCCTGGCCAACAGTCATGCCCTCTGTGGGACAGATGAGCCTCTGCTGCCAGGTATGAGAGGACAAAGGTGGACAGGCAGACACCCAGAAGCCCAGTCGGGCAAGGCTTGGACTCCACAGCCCACACTCCAATCCCAGGCCTCTGGAGCAACACACTGGGCACCTGGTTCCCACCAGGATGCTCAGCTTCTGCCCAGGCCTCTACCAGGTCCCTAGAGAAGAGACACCCCTCATCCTATCTTCCCCAGTGACCCACTACAAGTTCTATAGCCAAGAGACCCAACTGTGGGACCCTAAGGAGGGCCAACTTCCCCCACAGCCAGCAAGCTTACGAGGACAACACAGATCTGCCCCCCACCCCAATCCCATAGGCTACAGTTGGAGGACTTAAGTCCCAGCACAGCACAGCTGCCCAAAACTGAGGCAGCCAGAGCTCTCCCCAAGGCTCTGTGGGACCTGGGGAGAGGAGGGGTGTCCCCACATCCTCCCAGGCTGGCCTCGCTGGACACATCTTTCCATACCATGCAAACAAGAAACCTCTCCACTATCCCCCAGGACCTGTGTCAAAGTTGCATCCCTGTCATTGTGGGAGCCAGCAGCAGAGACAGCTGAGCTGTGGAGGCAGCTCTACCGCCCTTCCATTTAGAAGCCACGGGATATTTTATTTTCCTTCTCAAGTGGCAGCTGAGACGCCCGCCCTCAGCAGTTCTCCTTGAAGCTGCAACAAGGCAATCACAGGGAGGCCACCAAGGTCTCAGCCCAGGCAGTGCGGCTGCCACAGTCACGGCAGGAGGCAGCCTCTCCCCCAAAAGCCCTCCCACAAGCAGGGCAGGGGCTGCAAAAACAAGGCCAAATGCAAGCAGTGTGAGATGAGGAGACTGGGCCTGGGTGCCCAAGTGGAGAGACATAGGACACACCCAAAGGAGTCATAAGGTCAGAGAAGAGCAAACCTGCCCACTGTTACAAGCACTCTTAGCCCCCTGGGTTCCCTGACACCAGACCTCCTCCATCTGGTACAATGACAAGGGGAGTTCACAATACAGCTCTTCCTAATAGCCCTACCAGTCTCTTCAACTCTTCAAGGAGGGTAGCAACCTGACCCCATCTCACAGAAGAGAAAACTCAGTCACTGGAGGTTCCCCAATGCCAGGGTTACAGAAAATTGGGGAACTGGACCACAGCCTGAACCTCTGCTCTGCCACCCACCCTCCACCCCACACCCAGCCGGCCAGCTCCTCACCCAGGGTGGGAGGCCATCTGCAGACGGCAGAGCCAGAGGGAGCAATTAGAGGCCGAGGCCAGGAAAGAGCCAAATCGACCACCTTCCCCAGGGAAGGGGCCTCTCTGCGGTCGGTGGCGGCCTGGCTCACAGCCAAGACAGGCCAGGCCAGGGAAAACCAGGCCGGGAGCCCACGGAGGCCCAGACAACCCAAGACACCATCTGCTACCCACCTGTCCATCAGTCATCACCCACACAACCCCAAGCGATACAAACCTTCTTACCCACCAAGGACTACACTGAGTTTGTTTGTTTAGTTTTGTGTTTTGTAGAGCTGGGGGAAGAACCTACCCCCACTCCCTGCAGGTTAAGCAAGCACCCTACCACTGAGCTACTCTGTCCCCAGGATGCATCACCATTTTCCAGAGGAAGCTGGAAAGGAGGAAAACTGGCCAAGGCCCCACACAAAGGACTTCACCTCCTCTGCTGTCCCTGTGGAAGCCAACCAGGCAGAGATGAGGGACCTGCCCTCAGGGCCCATCTGCAGAGTGGAAAGGGCAGGGCTGCCTCACAGGCCCCATATGGGGTCACCAGGTTAATAAGCCTGGGGTCAGGCAGGGCAGTCATCCTACCAAGCTTGCCTTAGGAGGCTCCGCCCAGGGGCCCCTGGGAAGGAGGCCCCTACAGATAGGCCCAGCCCCAGCATAAGAGCAGAAACAGGTTACTAGAGGCTGCACATGCTGGGCCAGGGGCTGCAGGAAGGGAAAGGCCACAGCATCGATTGTCAGAAACAATTAATTGCTTGGGTCAAGAGGTGGATTAAAGAGATATGTCACTCCAGGCTCAGGGGACAGAGTACCACAACAGGAGAGACAGCTGCCACTGAAGGACTTATGGGGGAGGCAGACATCCATCCCCACATTCAAGACATCCCCTGTGCAGACTGATGATGTCCGCCACATTTCCCCACAGCACAGCAGCCAGAGCCGGGCCAGGAGGAAGGTTCCTCATCCTGCCACAAACAACACCTTAGGCCCAGACTTGGA
The DNA here is from genome assembly GCF_000622305.1 of Nannospalax galili. Lineage (NCBI taxonomy): Eukaryota > Metazoa > Chordata > Mammalia > Rodentia > Spalacidae > Nannospalax > Nannospalax galili. The sequence continues at coordinate 902,558 of NW_008343207.1, read as the reverse complement.
GCCCAACAGCACTGTGATCCACCCTGAACCCTGTGCTCATGGCCTGACCTCTCAGAGTAGCGAGAAAGACAAGGGTCAGGCCAGCTTGGCTCAGCCCCGAAGTGATGCGCAATGCTAACCTGGGGCACCTCCATGTATCCAGGCTGCAAAATGGGGCAACACCTCAGACAACATCAAAGAAAAGTTTCCACCCAGTACTCTGTCTTGGCTGCCTCCCGCCACAGAGTTCACAGGCAACCCCAGGCCTCCAGTCTGCATCAGGATCCAGGGGAGCGTATGGCTTCACTGAAGCAAGGAATAGGGCAGGATGATCACAAAAACAGAAATGCCCGACACAAGGCAGTTGCCACCTAACTCCCCCAACCCACCTCCCCAACACAATGCAGCCCCCTCAGCTCCTCCAAAGATGGAGTGACTTGAGAAGAGCCCCCCGACTCCTCCAGGCCTGTAACCCTCCACCTTCCATTCCATACTCCAGCTTTGCAGTCCTGCACAGAGTGCCAATCCCCACCTCCCTCTCCCACCCATCACACAAATGGGGAAACTGAGACCCAAGAAGACCAAGGGCAGCCTCAGACACTATTCCTAATGTCCCTTTCAGCCTAGCTCATCAGGTGCCTGGAAGCAGAGGCAGGGATTTTGCATCAGAGAGAGACCACACTTCCAGCAGTGAACAGTACTGATTCATGGCCCAGCTAGGTTGGAAGATTCTACTATGGGGTAGAGGGTTCCATGAACAGACTGAGCTCCAGAAGCTGCATGCACACAGGCTGAACTGTGGCCAGGCCCCAGAAACTCCAGATCACAAGCAAGCAGGTGAGCAAGCAAGGTTGCCCACCATCCAGGGCAGCATTCTGGGGGTGCCTGAGGGCCCATCCCCAGCCAGTAGGGAGGGCAGCACACAACTCTTACATCTTAGGATGGAGTCTGGGGCCCAGGTTCAAATTCTACCACTACCACTTTCCAGCTGTGTGACCCTGGGCACACTGCCTGACATCAGACAGTAAGGTATTTCCTCACCTCTCATCTTACATCTTACAGAGCCAACTCTGAGTCAGTGAGCAACAGGCCTGCAGGGTGCCGAGCCCACTGTAAGAGCTTAATAAAGAAATACTGTGAAGCCAGGAGTGGTGGTGCATACCTTTAATCCCAGCACTCAGGAGGCAGAGGCAGGCGGATCGCTGTGAGTTCGAGGCCAGCCTGGTCTACATAGAGAGTTCCAGGACAGCTGGGGCTACAGGGAGACCCTGCTTCAAAAAGACCGAAAAAAAAAAAAACAAAGAATGGACTGGAGAGAGGCTCAGTGGTTAAGAGTGCTTGCTGCTCTTCCAGAGAATGAATTTAGTTCCCACATCAGGCTGCTCACAACCACCTGTAACCCCAGCCCCAGGGGCTCTAAATGCCCTCTTTTGGTCTCCAAGGGCACCTGTGCGCGCGCGCACGCGCGCACACACACACACACACACACACACACACACAAATAATTCTTAAAAAGTATCAGAGGGGCTGGAGAGATGGCTCAGCGGTTAAGAACACTGGTTGTTCTTACAAAAGACCCAGGTTCAGATCCCAGCAGCTAACAACTGTCCCTAACTCCAGTTCCAAGAGATCCAATAGCCTCTTCTGTCCTCTGAGGGCACTGCACGACATGAGTGCACTTACCTACACACAAGCAATACACACATACACATAAAATAAAAATAATAACTAAAATAAAAAGAAATATCAGAGCCAGCAAGATGGCTCAGCAGGAAAAGGTGCTTGCCACCAAGCCTGACAACCTCAATTTTTCATCCCTGGGACCCACAGGTTTCAGAAGGAGAGAACCAGTTCTTGAAAGCTGTCTTCCTCCACACATGCTGCGGTGTCACTCGTGGACCTATACACACATACACTAAATAAAATTTTGTAAAAATTTAAACAATCTTTGCCAGTTCACATGTGTATTTATTGAGAGGAAATTCATGTAACAGAATCATTACAGAGCAAGCAATTTGGTGGTGATGGTGCACCCTAATGTTGGATTGCCGTTATTTACCTGGTTCCAGAACATTCCACCCCAAAAGGTGGCTCTGTCAACACTGAGGTTTCTCCAGCACCCTTTCGCTGCCCTTCCTCAGTCATCACTGCTGACCCACTGTCCTTTCGAGAAGTTCCAACATGCGGCTCACACTCTTGGCTTTTGTGTCTGGCCTCTTCCATTTGGGGTCAAGCTTCCAGGTGTAGTGGGTGTCAGTGCTTTGTTCCTTTCCATGGCTGAGTAATATTCCATTGTGTGGATAGGCTGATTACATTTTTTATTTTTATTTTATGTGTATGAGTGTATTGACTGCCTGTGTATAAGTGCACCCGTGTTGTGCAGTACCCGTGGAGGACAATGTTGGATCCCCTGGAACTGAACTTACAGACACTTGTTAGTCCCTATGTGAGTGCTTGGATTCAAACCCAGATCTTCTGCAAGAACAACCAGTGTTCTTAACCACTGAGTCATCTCTTCAGCACACCCCCCATTACATGTTTTTAAATGAAAAAAATAAGTGTGCTTTGAGTTAATGGCAGGGCAGGGGGATCAGCTCAGTGGGTAAAGTGCTCACATCTCAAGCATGAGGACCTGAATTCAGACCCTCACCCAAGTAAAAGCCTAGGCATACTGATACCCGCTTTTAGTCCCAACAATGGCAAGATGGGAAGCGGAGACAGGTAAATGCCTGAGCGCACTGGCCTGCCTAGATTAGTTGGCATGTTCTAGGTACCAGTGAGAGAGGCTGTCTCAAATACAAGGTGGAAGACATCTGTAAGAATACATCTGAGGCTAGCCTCTGCCCTCCATGTGCACACACATGCATGCAACATACACACACATGTACCCCATGTACACACACAAAAAGAACAGCACAACATGCATATATAAATCCATATATGTGTAGATATGACAAAGAATTGTGAGCTGAATGCATCTCTTTCCTATGAACTAATTTATAAAATTATAAACTAAGCCAAGGTCGTGAGATGTGGAACTTGGGCGGTGGAAAGAGCCAGCTGGTAGGAGGGCAAAGTCTACAGGAGCCACTGGGCCTCCCCCAGCTCTAACTCCCCAACTCTCCCCCCAGGACTGAGATCCAAATGGCAGCTAGAAAATGCGGTATCTGGAAGGCTTCTGTGTACAGAACTGTGTGTGCAAAGGCCCAGGGGTGAGATACAGTGCAGTACTAAGGGGCCTCTGGGGCAGTTCTCAGAGCAGTAGTAAGATAATGGGGTGGGGAGCCATCACTGTTCCTCAGGGCTGTTCCCGGCCAGAAGACCTGGGGCTAGGCTCCAACACAGGGCCTGGCCCTGGGATTGAGATGGAAGACAGAGGTCCCAAGGGCAGCCCCACCCTCACATGCTCTTAGGACCTACTACCACTGTCTCCGCATCACTGCTCTGTTACCCTCAGAGGGGTCTCCATGGCAACACCCCTGCCCCAGACATCTCAGAACCCAATAGAGATGATTGTGGCTTTGCTGGTAAGACAGTCCCATGCCAACAACATCACCTCCCCACACAATCTTTGAACGACCTGTCCATTAAAATGACCCTTCAGCTACCCTTCAGCGTGTCCTTCAACACTGAAGTCCATGGATCTCTTCCCCAGACTCTGAGCCCAGACTCTGACCTTGCACCTCCCAGCATGCGGGTTTCTGTGGTTAACGCTGGAGGAATTTCAGTGACAAAGTGAAGAAAGCCTTCCATATCCACATGGGACCTGCCATCCAGGGCTACTGGATGCTATTTAGCACTGGGGAAGTTAGCTAACCTCTTTGGGCCTAAGGGATTTACCCAAATCACAGGGATGGAATACAACTTAGACTTCCGAGGCTGGGCGAGCCTAAGCCTCTCACAGGCCTCAGGCCACAGTGGAAGAAGCTGCTTGGAAGTAAGGAAACCCTAGGCAGAACAGACGGACATGGAGGATAAAATCCCTTACTCCCTCCGTGGGCCAGGTGGCTCATGGCCTGCCTAGCTTTTATCTCTGTTGAGATAAGCCGCCTGCTCAAGTTCACGTTCAGGATCAAATGAACCCACTTAATCCCCTTAGCGATCTCTGCTAAACCGGCTGCGGGGCCTGCAGAGAAGGGCGACAGAGTGTCTGCGGGAGGAGAGGGGCCACACATCCTACCCACACAGACACAGTCAGCAGAGGGAGTGCATGGTGTGGGCTCCCCAAACTAGGCAAAAGCTACTTGCCAAATCCCACAGCGGTCCAGGAGAAAAGTGCTGCCATGAGCCTCTCTCCAGACAGAGATACCAAGGCCCAGGGGGACAATGGCCAGCCTGGGGAGATAGCTTCTCACTGGACCACCAGTGAGAAGGATAACCAGTCTCATATCAGAAGAGTAAAATGAGGCAAAACGCACATTAAGAGTACCCCACATCAAAATGCCAAGACAAGCGTAGCAGGCAGAGAGGGTCAGTGCTGGGTAGGAGGCAGAAACCAGAAGCATCTAGAAGGACAGAACCTATAGTCAGGCCTGGAGGCCAGCAACTGGCATGCTCCACTCTGCATGAATTTTCCCTGCTATGGGAGATACAAGGGGCTGTGGGAGGACAGTGCCCCAACAATACCAGGCAAAAGGGGTCCCAGTGACAGAATGAAGAACGTCCACGGAATGTGGGCAGTGCCTAGCCTGTGTAGTCCAGCCACACCAATCCACTTGGATACAAGTGGGCACCTACTGTGTACACAGGGACCCTAGGCCAGGAAAAACACAAGGTTACAGAGTCAGAGAAGCAAGCACGTTCACAGAAAATGCATGTTCCCACCCACTCAACATGCCCTCAGGCCAGCAGACACCTGCCCCATGTGTTTCCTAGATGGGGGGCAGGGGTTCCCAAATCAGTGTATCTTGTACCCCACAGGCACATATGGAAGCCAAGGTCAAGTAGGCCCCACTATCCTTAAGAATCACTCATTAGCCAGGTGTAGTTGGCTCACGTCCTTAACCCCAACACTCAAGAGGCAGAAACAGGAGAACCAGAGGTTCAAGGCCAACCTCAGCTACTTAGTGAATTTAAAGCCAGCCTAGGCAAATCAAAAAAAGGGGGCAGGGGATAGAAACAGAAACAGAGATAGAAGCAGAGGGAGGGAAGGCCCTCTCAGCAAAGAAGGGGTCAGTCCCCTGCGGGAGGCTGGACTATACTCAAGCTCTAACTTTCCCATGTACAGCAAAGTGGCCCCTCAATCACAGCTGCCAAGTCTCACACCTTGCCTGGTCAAGGCAGCTTCCATGGTGGGCCTTGGGCACACACATTTAGGGAAGCCTCCACACAAGATCCCACTAGGCCACAGGGGCGTGACTAAGAAGGTCCTGCAGACACATCCCAATCCAAGATCCACCAATCATGAGGTCCACCATGACAATGACAGAGGCAACCAGGGAGGAAACATCAACCCAGACCCAGGGATAATAAAGGCAGGATAACTGCTGTGGCCAGTGTCATGGTTCTATGGTTCTAGATACTACCTTCTCCCCCCGCCCCCGGGTCTTTTTTAGAGACAGAGTCTCCCTGTAGCCCCAGCTGGCCTATAACTTGCTATATAGACCAAGCTGGCCTTGAACTCACAGAGATCCGACTGCCTCTGTCTCCTGAGTGCTGGGATTAAAGGCATACGCCACTATGCCCAGCTCTGAATGCTACCTTCTAATTCCACAAACAAGCTGGGAAGGTGGGCGCTATCTCCTGTCTTACATCCATGGCAACTATGGCAAAGTGATTTAAACATACTGAGGATGCATGGATAGCAATAGCAGTAGGACAGGGGGCCCAAGATCCTGGAGTGCCCCTCAGTCTACAACCTGTCTCCTCCGGGCATAGCAAACTCTGGGGCTGACATAAAAAGCAGTTGCTAGTCAGACAGTATGGTGGTGCATGCCTTTAATCCCAGCATTCAGGAGTCAGAGGCAGGCCGATCTCTGTGAAATCGAGGCCAACCTGGTCTATGTAACCAGCTGGGGCTACAGGGAGAACAAAAAGAACAAAACAAAACAGAAAAGGCTGTTGCTGCTTGCCCACTGCTGACCTACAAACTGGTGGGTCCACACAGCTTGCTGTGGCAGCAATCTGCAAGGCAACCCCTGCAAAGTGATAGGGCCTGTGAACTCTGTCACAGAGATGCAACAATGCCCAGGCTAAGGGGGAAATATACAGGTCATGAGAAAGCAGAAAGATGCACACAGGGAAAGCTCACACTCAACCAAGGCAGTGCTGGACAACCTCCAGGGAGGGGCCTTGGATGCAAAAAGTGACTTGTGATCCCCTCACCGCCTGGCCAAGGCTGGCAGGCACACCCACCTCTGGCCTGACGCCTCAGTGCCCAATCCCACATGGGCACACTGGCCAGCCTGGTCTCCAGATCCTGTCTGGGCAGTGGGGGATACTCTGCACCAAAGGATCTGGTTTCATTTAATTGCTGCTTGGGTTTCTGGCAGAGGGCCCAGAGGCCTTAGGGCAGGAGCAAGCAATTTCCGCCTTTCTCTGCAACTGGGGTGTTTGCCTGTGGGCACTGCCTACACAGCAGAGAACCCAGGCCACCTGCCCCTTGGGGACAAGGCCACAGCTCCGGGGAGTGTACCTTGGAGAACCTACCGTGGCTTGTCATGGTATAAGCTAGGGACACACTGTTCCCTGGCCATCCACTGGGAACAGGTACATGCTGCCTTTGAAGGAATAAACAAAGAGACACAGGGCATCACACCTCCCTCCTCCCACAGGGGTCGCCTCCTCCACAGCCCTCTCCCCTCCCACAAAGCCCCAGGCAGGCTGCAGGTCCCTCCCATCACTCTACATCCTGCACCATGGACAAAGAACACAGCAGTCATTGGTGTAGAAGGTCAAAGACAGTAAGAACAGCTATCACCTAAGCAGCTAACCACTCCTCAGCCTTAGCCAGGCAGGGGCTCTGACAAGCTTGTTTTGCTGTTGTAACAAGTGAAATGACCAGGCCACTTATGGCAACACAAGCATCCCTGTTCATGGTTTTAGAGAACCAATAGCAGAATAGGATGAAAACCCTGTGTTGGGGGGCTGGCCCTCCCAGCAACCTGGGTATTGCTCCTTCCCTCTCCAGCCCTGGCCTCCCACATCCCTCTCACAAGGACCCTGTGCACACTGCAATATCACCCCAAATGGTCACCCAGCTGTGGCTAGTACTCAAATCTCATCTGTAGCCTGCACTCTCCTGTGCCATTTGTTGTACAAGATTCCGACACTCAGGGCATCTTCTGGGATTGTTATTCTGCTCCAAAATAAAACACCTTTGGGCCTCTAAGCCACATCCCACAGACCCTGAACTACAGCAGCTGATGTTGGGGTCCAAAGGACTCAGCCTCTCCATTAACACAGGACACAGGAGACATGCACAGGTCTGCCATCTGTAAGACAATGAAGCCCCAGCTAGTCTAGCCTTTGATGAAAATGCAATTCGTGTAGAGAGCCCTGGGGCCTATCACTAAGGACCTCTCTCTAGGGTAATAAGAAGTAACTATCAATCAATATTCTTGAGCAACTTTTTTTTTTGGCCAGTCACAAGACCCATTAGGGACACAGGAAACTCCTCCCTGTTGAAACCTGTACTTCCCCATGTCTGCACATTCCAGGCCAAGAACAATACTGGCACCAAGCAAGCCTATAACTTCTGTGAAGCCTACAGGCATTGCCAGGAAGCCAGGCAGTGGAGCTCTGCAAGGTGCAAATGTGGGACAGGTGATGGGGAGGGATGCATCCAGGTCAAGTGACTCACAGGAACAGGGATGGGGAGGCTGTTAACAGCCAGAGTCTCACAGACCCTCCAAAGCTACTCAGAGGACCCTAGCCCATGGACCACCCAGAAGCAAGGGCCCCCAGGACAGTGCTGAGGAACAAGGCCTTGTCCTATGACATGGCAACCATCCTGACACTGAAGGCTAACCCAAGGCCCCATGAAATGTTCTCCTTGCTTCAAAGCCCTGTCACCTTCCTAACCAAAAAAAAAAAGGGGGGGAGGCACCTGTCTACTCATGGTCACAAGGAATGCAAGCACACTGCAGCCTGACAGTGGACATCCTCCAGTGTCCATAGTACCACATGGTCAGCTTCCCAAGACCAGCACTGCCCCCAACACTAGACAGCCACCCCACCCCTCACCACCACAGATGCCTCTTGACACACCTGAGTACAGGGAATTGCTTCCATTGGATTGGCCTATGGCCATGTCTGTGGGGCATTTTCTTGATTGAGTTATGTGGGAGGGCCCAGTGCTCTGTGGGTAGTGCTACCCCTGGGCAGGTGGTCCTGGGTTGTATAAGAAAGCAGGCTGAGGTAGGCGGATCTCTGTGAGTTCAAGGCCAGCCTAATCTACATAGTGAGTTCCAGGTCAGCTGGGGCTACAGGGAGACCCTGTCTCAAAAAGACCAAAAAAAAGGCAAGCAGGAAAGCAGGCTGAGCACAGAGGAGTAAGCCAGTAAGCAGCATTCCTCCATGGTCTGTACTTCAGCTCCTGCCCTGATTCCCTCCATGATGACCTGTAAGCCGAGGTGAAATAAATCCTTTCCTCCCCAAGTTGTTTTTATCATAACAATAGAGAAACAAAGTAAGACAGAAATTGGTACCAGAAGTGAGGTACTGCAGCAATGGACCTGTCCATATGTATTTCAGGAGCTTTGGACTGGAAAAGCATTTGGAGCTTAGGGAGCTATTCTGTAGAAACTTGAAAAATAACGCTGGAAGAGGTGTAAACAATGGAGGCCTGGCTTGTGAAGCCTCAAAGCAAAGACTACCATAGCTGTTTGTGTGATATATTTTAAATTAAGAATTTTTGTAAGTGAAACCTTTCAGCTGGGACTGAAAAATCAGCTGTAATAAGGGATCCGCAAATGGAGTGAAATCTTTCTTTTTTTGGTCTTTTTGAGACAGGGTCTCCCTGTACCCAAGCTGTCCTGGAACTCACTATGTAGACCAGGCTGGCCTTGAGCTCAGAGATCCGCCTGCCTCTGCCTCCCGAGTGCTGGGATTAAAGGCCTGCGCCACTACGCCCGACTGAGTGAAATCTTTTAGGAAGTATTTCCTCAGGGTTAGCACACAGAAGGGGGGGGGGGGCATCCCCCCCCCACAAGACTGCACATCAAACTGGCAGTACATTTGGCAATGTGTAAGAGTCTCCCCGGTGGTACTGGTGTTGAAGGCATGAAGGAGTCATGGAGAGAACCTGAGGCTTTGCACTGTTAAGGTCAGGAGAGGCCACTGGTGAAAGTGCAGCCTCAGTTGCTGCGAAGACCCCCAGGATTGATGGGGTCATGGAGAGAATCTGAGGCTTGGCACCTTGACAGGCCAGGAGACCCCAGCATCCTGGAAATGGAACAACCACCAAAGGCAGTGGCAGGTAAGGAGTGGAGCTGGCCTGAGGCTATGACACAAGCTGTGTGTACTGTGGACAACAGAGCCAGGGAAGTGGAGCTGCCCAAGTCCTTTTAGACCTAGAAGATTGTGAATAAATCCCAAATGTCCAGCCTTGAGCTACGTTGCTGGACTTGGTTTTACTTGAGTGTGCCCAGTTCTTCCCTTTTGAAATAAGACAGGATACATAACTTGTTCTGGATTTTAGAGGAGCCTACAGCTAAGAGCCTTTTTTTGGTCTTTTTTGAGACAGGTTCTCCCTGTAGCCCCAGCTGTCCTGGAATTCGCTATGCAGACCAGGCTGGCCTTGAACTCACAGAGATCCACCTGCCTCTGCCTCCCAAGTGCTGGGATTAAAGGTATACGCCACCACACCCGGCTGCTAAGAGACTTTTTAAAGAGACTTTAAACTTTTAAACTGTTTGAATTTTTTAAAGACTGAAACTTTTAAAGTTGTACTGTTTTATATTGTGATATTAACATTAAAATATCTTAAGGACAAGAAATGAAAAGGTTGTGGTTTAATAGTGATGTGTTTGTGTGTCAAGTTGACAAGAGGTCAAATGTGCTGGATAGCTTCAGTTGTCAACTTGACACACCCGGGAAGTGGGAGCCTCAACTGGGGAAATGGTTCTATTGGGTTGGTTGTCTATGAGGCATTTTCTTGATTGAGTGATGTGGGAGGGCCCAGCCCACTGTGGGTGGTGCCACCCCTGGGCAGGGGGTCCTGGGCTGGATAAGAAAGCAGGCTGAGCACAGGCCAGAGGAGCAAGCCAGTAAGTGTTCCTCCATGGTCTGTGCTTCAGGTCCTGCCTCCAAGTTCCTGCCCGGACTTCCCTCAGTGATGAACTGCGACCTGAGAGATGTAGGATATAAATAAAGCCTTTCCTCCCCAAGTTGGTTTTGGTTAGTGTTTTTATCACTTTATCATTTTACAGCAATAGAAAGTAACTAAGACACTTCTCATTGTTAAATGGCCTCTGTGCCCTCAGTCTCCCTTGTTGCCACCCAGAGGTGCTCTTTACAGGGTGGCTCAGAGGGCAATGCAAGCCTAGGAGTCACATAGCAAACCTGCAGTGCAGGACCTGCCTTGGTGTCCCCACAGGAGTGGGAGGTCAGGGGCAGCAACACAATTCGGGTGCCAGGAGACACAGCTGGGGACACCGCTTCCTGCTGGAGTTGTGGCTGCTATTTATAGCTGGGCAGGGAGAAGCTGAGGCAGCAGGGTAGGCCTACTACACAGCAGAACCAGTTGCAGCCCTGGAGCTTTAGAGAATGACTCTGAGGGAACAAGGTGCAATGCCCAGGAGGGGCTCACGGAGAACAGGGGACTGTCTCCAGCCTCGGAGTCAAGGGAAAGACTACCAAAGACAGACCTGGCCCTGCCCAAGCCACCTACTACCAAAAAAGGGGCACATGAGCTATGTGTTCTGAACCAATAGTAACAACACTGTGTGCCTCAATTTCTCCATCTGACAAATGGGAAACTGTCAGTGCCAGGAACCCTAGTGACTGAAGCTCAGATGGGCCAGCCCAGGACAGGCACAGCAGGGTTATCATACCTCTCCTCAGCTCCCTGCACTGGGGGCAGAGATGGGCCACATCACAGGACATCCCAGGATGCCACTCCTGTTAAAACTCCAGTGTACTCACCCCTCCCCAATAGTCAAGTAGGAGCAGGCCAGTGGCTGCAGGGACCATATTCACCCATATGCGTGCCACACCCCATCCTGCCACACATGCAAGCCAGGTATCCAATAAGGATCTCCTGCACCTGAGCCTGCTCCACACCAGCCTGGGGCAATCGCAGCCATGGAAGAGACAGGTGGGAATGGAGCAGACTCCCAAGCAAAGGCATCAGACATGAGGACAGTGACTCAGATCCTTGGCAGTATTGAGGCAGGTGGCCAACACCCACCATGCTCCAAGTAGGCTTGCCCCTACCTGGCTCTTGGGAAGGGGTGAGCACTGTTCTAGAACCTGGGATGCAGCAGGAGGCAGAAACCAGAGTCCCTGGCCATATGACTGTCCACTATAGCAGGGGTGACAGGCAACAGCAAGAAACAGCTAAGACCATAGATTAGAAGACAACACATGCAAAGAAACAACTAAAGAAAGTAGGCGCTCAGTGAGGAAAAGGGTACAATTTACTACCAGATACATCACAGAAGAACCTTCCAAGAAGGAACATTGTCAGAGCAAAGACGGATGCCTGGGGAGAAGAGCTCTAGGTTGAGCCTGTGAAAAGGCCCTGGGGTGGGAGCACATATCAGTAGAAACTACCAAAGCCAACGTGGCAGGCACAGAGGGAGAAAGGGCCGGGGGCTTCTGGCAGCTGTGCAGGTCCCGCCAATCAGGGTGAGGTCCCAATAATCAGGGTAAGGCCTCAACAGCCAGAGTAAGACTCTGCTTTCATGCGCAGAAGAGCAGGTTGGAACAGCAGAGTCCAATCAGTTGGGCTGTGTGTATACAAGTGTCTGTGTATGCATGTGTCTGTGTGAACATGTACACGGAAGCCAGAGGACAAACTCAGGTGTTGCTCCTCAGGCACTGTCCACCTTGTTTTCTGAGACAGGGTCTCTCACTGCAATCAGCGGCTCCTTAGGTTGGACAGGGATCCTCCTATCTCCACCTCCTCAGTGCTGGAAAAACAGGTACATGCTGCTACAGTTTCTTACCTGGTTCTGAGGGTTGGAACTCATGTCCTCATGCCTGCAAGGCAAGCATGCTACTGACAGCCATCTTGCCAGCTCCCAGGTGGTTTTAGTTTTTTGCCTCTGTGTGTTACTTATGTATATGTGAGTGGTGTAAATGTGTGTGTATGATGTATGTATGAGCAATGTATTTATATATGTGGTATGTATGTGTGGTATGTGTGAGCAGTGTGTTTGTGTATACATGTTATGTATTTATGTATTTGTATCTATGTGGTGTATATGTGTGAGGTGTATTCATATTTATGTGTGTATACGTGTGTGGTGTGTATGTATGAGCACTGTGTATGCTTATGTGTACATATGTGTGTGGTGTGTTATGTGTAAGCAATGTGTGTATATGTGAGCACTATGTATGTTTATGTGTATATATGTGTGTGGTGTGTTATATGTAAGCAATGTGTGTGTATATGGTATTATGTGTTTGGTGTATATGTGTGAGCAGTGTGTATATACACTTATGGATATGTTCATGTGTGTGGCATGTATGAGCGGTATGTATATGTGAATATATGTGTGTAGTGTTTATGTATGTGGTGTATGTATATATGTATGTGGTCTGATATGTATGGTATGTGTGAGTAGTGTAAGTTTGTGGTGTGTATGTATGAATGTAGCATGTATGTATGTGGTATATGTGAGCAGTGTGTGTCTGTGTGTTCCTGATCTGTGAATAACATGTGCAGGTGTGTGGAGCCCAGAAGATAACTTTATGGAGTCCTTCAACCCTCATGCATTCCAGGGATCGAATTCAAGTCACCAGGCTTGGCGCAGCAAGCCCCTCTATTTGCTGAGCCATCTCACCAGCCCTGGGATGTTTTTGTGAGACAGTATCACCATGCTTCCAAGTGCAAACTGAACTTGCAATCCTCATGCCTCAGTTTCCCAGTGCTCAGATTCCCAGCATGCACCACAAAGTCAAACTTGACTTAGGTTTTTAAATATTTTATTATTTATTTTTTATTTTATGTGTATTAGTGTATTGCCTGAATTTATGTGAGTACACCTGTGTCATGCAATACCTCGGAGGTCAGAAGAGGGCTTTGGATTCCCCTGGAACTGGAGTTAAGGACAGTTCATAGCCGCCATGTGGGTGATGGGAATCGAACCTGGGTCCTCTGCAAGAGCAGTCAGGGCTCTTAACCACTGAGCCATCGCTCCAGCC
>NW_008343207.1:879980-889218 GCF_000622305.1 Nannospalax galili | reverse complement strand
CATATTTGTTTTTTATTTTTATTTATTATTTTTATTTTATGTGTATGAGTGCATTGCTTACATGTAGGCAGGTGCACCCGTGTTGTGCATTGCCAAGGAGGTCAGAAGAGGGTATTGGATCCCCTGGAACTGGAGTTACGGATGGTTCATAGCCGCCATGTGGGTGATGGGAATTGAACCCAGGTCCTCTGCAAGAGCAATCAGTGCTCTTAACCACTGAGCCATCTCTCCAGCCCCTTGACTTAGGTTTTAAAAGTACCCTACAATATGGATGCCTCAGGAAACTGCTATGAAGCAGCTGGTGGCCATGGTACCCACTTCCCAGAGTGGCTCTGGCAGGTCATGGTCCTGGGGACTCACAACCTGACTCTCTATGGTTCTGGGGCTGAAATCCAAACTAAAGGGCAGGACTGGTCCTGGAGTCCCCATGAATACACACTCCTGGCCTCTCCATGTTCCAAGCAGCCATAGCGCTTCTGTTCCACATCAGCCCTGTTCCATCCTCTGTCTACATCTTCATACCAGCCTCTCACAAGGACCCAGTCATGCTGGACTCCCAGGGACACCCTGCTGAATCATGACTAACATCTGAAGTGGCCCTCTTACCAATGAAGGCCACATCTTAGGGTTCTTCAAAGGATGAATGGGCAGAGGTGGGACACTGACCAACCCAGGCCAGGACCTGATCCAGGCATAGAAAGCAGATGTGGACAGGAAGTCAGTAGAGGTTGGCTGGGTGGGTGTAGTCCACAGCCTCCAGAGGTTGTGCAAGAGCCACTCAGGAGTCACTCTGCTTACAATGTGGCCTAGTTGGCCTGGTACAAACCCCCAGGTCCTAAGGGTCTCAAAGAGTAATATCCTTCCAGACCTGGGAGCCAACCTGGCCCTCACCCAGTAGGCTGGCATCATTAGCCCAGTGAGCTGTCCAATGCCAAGCAGGTTGCCATGGCCACAGAGATACCAGGCTGCATGGAGACACGCCCAGAGGGGTTTCATGGACACTGTAGAGGCTAGCATGAGGACAGATGGGCCCTGAGGCAACTCCAGGCCTTGTCTCTAAGGCTTATGATTTAAGAGCCCCCAGCAGAGGACCCCCAGAGTCACAAAGAAAACTCCAGCCCTGCCCCACCCTCTAGGCCTGGTAGGCCCAGTCTCCCCATAGGAGACCATGGGAGTGGCAGGGGAGATGGAGGGGGCAGGAGGAAAAAAACTGGCATGATGCCTCCCAGGGAGTGAGAGGGACAGAAGTTCAGGAAGTGGGGGGGCACCCACGGGCTAAATGAGGTCACCTTGTATCCCTCCACTTACTGACTGCAGAGAACAAGGCAGGAGGTAACTAACAGCAGGCTTCCAACAGAGGGCAGGGGTGGGGAAGGAGGCTGAAATAGGCCAGTGTTCACCTGAGTGCCCCCCACGAAGGGTCTAAGTCCAAGTTAGGGTAAGGGAGCCCTGGCTCTCTTAGCCAGTTTGGATCCAGGATCATTCTTGGACCCTACTGAGGATGGAAAGGAGGCTGGGGGTGTGTCCACTGTCCCCAGGGTCAGCACCATGGTTTACAAGTCATGGACAGGGAGGGGCTGGGGCAGGGATGCAGGGTAGGCCCCCAGCTCCCCTAGCTTCCTCACACCCTGTGAGGCCACCACCCTGCTCAATCCATGCCTGCTATGGGGCCTGTCCAGTCCTAGGCTTTACTAGGTCTGTTCCCCAAACACACACAAGTCACAGAAAACCAAGACCTCTCAGAGACAGAAGGAAAGCCCTGCCACTGACCCCAGAGAGCTCAGCCCAAGACCACCTGACCAAGAGAGACAGACTCCAGGAACCAGAGACCAGGAAAGATTAACCCCAGGGCCACCTGCCTGGAGAGACTGACCACAATCTGCCTGGGCGCTACACTCAGCCTCACATGCACAGCCCCCCAGCCACAGCCAAGCACCGTTTAACTCCAGCTCCAGTAGCCTCTAGGGATGACTTTGTCTCCCATCTCCCTTCCTAACCCAGAGCTACCTAAGGTGGCTGGAGGAAGCATCCAAAAGATCTGGGGCAAGATTCCAGGGTCCCTGACCCAGGAGGGTGATGCCTCACCCCAAGAGATTCCCTTCCTTGGACTTGGACAGACCTGGTGGGAACACCTATCACCACCTGTCACTCTGTCACCCAGGTGCCCACAGGCCCTGCCTGGTTCTCACTTGGAATTGATCGTCCCCTAGTCCTCCCCCCCAAGGAAAACCTCCCCCAGGGGACTCAGGGGACAGACATTGAAATATCTCACACAGTACCCTCTCTTTGCAGCTCTGTTCGCTTTATGGTCCTGTTCAGTCCTGCCCCTCAGTGCTGAGGCAATTCTCAGGAATCCCCCAAGATAAGATGAAATCAGAGCTGGAAGCCAGGGCGAAGGGAAAACCAGGACAAAGGGATCTGAACCCAGGGTGAAAACCCAAACAGACCTCACTGCTAAAGGCAGGTTATAAGAGTACCCCCCTGAGCTTCCTGGCAACCAAAGCAAAAACAGGGCAGGTTAAAAATGAGTGAGAATTGTGAAAATAGAGGGTCACCCAAAACCATGCAGCAATCAGTCAGTCTTAAAGACAGTTAAGAGGCAAAACAATTGTGCCTAAAGTCAGCCTGCTGCTGGTGGCCTTGCCACCTCAATTTCCACTGCACACCACAACAGCCAGGTATAACCACAGTAGAGGCCCAGGCCAGAAGTGGGGTCTTGGGATCCGCTCAGCATTACCTTCAGACATGTTCTCTGGGCCCTATTTCCTCAACAGTGAAACCCTGGGAAGGCCATGCAAAGATCAGAGGATGTGAGAACCCTGTCTTAGAAAGCCCCCACACACTGTCTGCTCCAGCACAGCAGACAGGAGAGCCAACCCAGCAGTGGGCCCAGCAGTGGGCCACATGCCAGAGAGCAGGCTGTGTTCCAATAAAACTTTATTTATGGACACTGAAATCTGCATTTCATAGAATTTCATATCACAAAGAATTATGCTTCCTTTGAGATTTTTTTCCAATCATTAAAAAAAATGTAGCCACTATACTGGCTGGCACCCACAGCACCAGGGGGTAGACGAACCATGCCCAAGGGCCATCCTCAGTGCCCTGCACATCCCAGAACACAGACCCACACAGCCCGGACATAATAGCTAGTGTGGGATGGAGCTACATATGACACCATGACACCGTATGACACACGGCAAGGAGGGGGTGGTATGGCTGCCTTGGAGATGGTTCCCAGGAGAGCTGGAAGCACAGACCCACCTCTGTATGTCGCCCTGGTGCTGTTTCTCCTAAAGGTCCAAGCATCTTTTATAAAAGAACATTTTTACAAAGCACATGATTTCTTGTTCTGCTTTTTTTTCTTTTCTAGTGAAATACAAAAGACACTAGTCCCAAACAATAAGTGAGTAAGAGCTGCACTCCAACAGGTCCAAGACAGCCAGCTGTGGTGACGCAGACCTGTCATCCCATCCCTGGGCAGGTGTAACAGGAAGATTGCCTCAAATTCCAGGCCAGTCTAGGCTACAAAAAAAAGTGTCCATAGTACATTAATTCATGGAGAAAATATGTTTCACTTACAGGAGGCAGGTCCTCCCCAGAGCTGGCCTAGTTCCTGCAGCAGATCCAGTTGGATGTGTGGCCTCTGTGCCACACTATGCCACCCAGTGTCGTAGAGACAGGCGCCCACTCGTGGCTCAAACCAGCTGCCTGCTAAGCCCTAGAAAGGGGAAGCAGGGCAGCCAGTCCCAGAGCTTTGTACATTTCTACACGCAGCTGCTGACACCTGTTCCACAGAGAGTGCCAGTCTCTGCAGCCACACAGCCCACGGGGCAGGGACCACCTGCCATACAGGCTTCTCACTTTTATGATTAATGATAAAGTTCAGCAGGGCCTGGTAGCAGAGGCCTGTATTCTCAGGTACTATGGGTTCTGAGGCAGGAGAGCCACAAGTTCAAGAACAGCCTGAGACCCTGCTTCAAAATAAAGAGTAAAAAGAGACAGGATTTAGCTTGGTAGGTAGAGTGCGCCTAACATGTGCAAGGCCCTGGGTTCAATCCCCACCACTTCCTGCCTGGCCAGTGCCAACCTACTTATAACAAGGGCTCAAGGCCACCACAGATCACAGGTCATGCTGGAAGACACTCTAGAACATTCTCAAAGGTTCTAATGGCTGTGCCCTCTCAGAGTTGCTGTGAATCAAGAACCAAGCATGGAAGGTGGGCCGAGGGCTGAGGGCCTGACCAGCCCGGAGTGTGTCCAGGCTGTGTGTGGGACAGTTCTTCAGGATGGCACAACGTAAGGAGAATACACACACAATATGGGGGGCAAATGCCCACCACCATTCAGACCCCAACATGGCTCCCACTTGACACCCACCCTGCACAGGGTGATCAGGCAACTGAAAAAGCTACCTACTCAGTAGCTTAGTGCTCTGGCCAAAGGCAGAGTGGATAACCAAGGTGCAAGGGCAGAGTAAATATCACAGGGCAACAATTCTTTTCTTCCCCTCCCTTTCAGGATAAGGAAACTGAGGTCCAACTATGAGAGGCGTAGGCAAGTTCTTGAGTGAACTTCCTTCTAGAACTGCCAGGGCACCTGCTCATAGGTAGAAGGGAAGTCTCACCCTGCCCAGGATACCACTCCCAACTCCATCACACAGTCCTCCTCCACCCTCCAAGCTGCCCTTGATCCCCAAAAGCACGTCAGGTACCCCAGAGTCCAACAGATATGACAGGGTTATTACAGGTGGGAGGAAAACCTCAGCTCTCAAGGCAGAGGGAAGCAGCTGAGCCATGAGTCACCAACTGGGGACAAGGAGGAGACCAAGGTCTCCAGAGAGCAACAAGTCCCAGCCTAGGGTCAGGTAGAGGGACTAGGCCACTGGGGGGTCCTTCCTAGCAGCCAATCAGGAGTGAGGATTTGTAGGCTGGGAGTATACCTCAGTGACATACATGCTTGAGACTGAGGGTTCGAGTCCCAGTGCTAAAGAAAATGTAAGGAAAAAGAGGGAGGGATGCATTGTACCAACCAACCCACAGCAACAATTGGACTGTACAGGCAAGTCTTTGCTCTTCAGTGGGTGAGCTACAATGACAGCAGCTCCAAGGATTCATGTGGACTCATGCAATAAGCTATCCAGCAATGGCAGAAATGGGGATAGCCCCAATTTACAGATGAGCAAATTAAGGCTCAGAGAGGTTAAGCAACCTACCCAGAGTCAAAGAGCTTGATCTGTAACCTCCTCCCACTCTGACTAGTGGATAACAGGTGCCATTTGACAGTTGAGACCCCCAACTCCTACAGGCATCAGCCTGGGCACATTGCTTATGAACCATTAAACATACTTGTTGGAAGTTTTATAACGATAAATCAGCCACAGACTTAGAGACAGCAGATGGGACAGCCTGTCCCCTGCTGTGATTTCATGATTCTTTATGGGTCTGTGAACAGGAAGGTCATGGCTAACCAGGGGCCCGCATGGGCAGGGGTGGTGTGGAGTTCCTGCACTTTGCTCTACACAGATGTCCCTAAGTTTGATGACTTCGGTCACCATTACCACTGTCAGCACAGGCTCCCCCATGGCCTTGGACAACCTTGTCCTCTGAACTGTGGTGTCATCCATGAGAGGCTGCCCCAGGACCTTTGGGAGCTCAGGTGTGTCACCAGCCAGATTCCCTGGGGATGCTTCAAGCCAAACATTCCAGATCTCAGGGCTCCTCAGTTGCAGTTTTCTGTGCCCCGTTAGACACTATGGTAATAATTCAAGCCCCTGTTTTCATTTCAAAATAAACACAGCACTGTCGCCAAGGCAGATGCCAAAAATTTGCATGAATGTTTGAGATAAAATGAGACTTCAAAGAAATGCCAGACTTGCCTCTGGTACTGCCTGCTCTCTAAACCCTGGGAGAGCAAGCTCCCAGTCTCCTGGCTACCCTCCTCCCACCACCCCACAAAGATGAGCAGGTGCCATGCACCGCCCCATAAGAAAGGTCAGTTCCTGTTCCCATTCTCTGGCAGCTGGGCAAAGCCAAGGCTGCCTACAGAACAACCCTGAACAAGCTCAAGTCTCAGGCTTAGTCCCAGGTTCAAGGCTTAGTCCCAACTTCAAACCTCTTGGGCCTCTATGGCACCATCTACAAAATGGGACAGTTACAGCCCCACAGTCCACCTCCGAATGTTCAAGTAGATTCACACAGTAAGTACTTTCTGGACACTACTGCTTTGCTACTGCAGTACAGATCTGCCAGCTCAGAAAGCAGTTTACCTGGCACACTGTAAACTGGGTTTCCAGTCTGCCAGCCTCTACCAAAGATGCTCACCTGAAACTCCCCAAACATCTCTCCCTCCCAAGGGGACACTAGTCTTCTAAGCCACCTGGCCCCGTGTAGCACTGCCCTCCCCAGACAGCAGCCTAAGCTCACAGTCGCCTCCCCTATCTCCACACCTCCCCTATCTCCACAGTACCTCAGACAGGAATCACTGGCTCCTGAAAGCTTGCCACCCTTGCAGGGAACTGTCCCTGAGGTGTCACCTGGGGAGGCTACTGCCTTGGTGTTGGAGACATGATTAGGAAGCAGAGCAGGGGAAACACAAAACTTATAGATCTCGTTCCTATCTGGTCCATCTCCCCTCTAGCTGGGTGGTAAAACCATGTACCCCCATGTCAAGAGAGCAGAACCAGTTCCCCATTACGCTTTGGGATACAGTAGGAACAACCCTCCACTTCCAGCCAGGATTCCAGGGCCTTGTGGAAAGGGTGGTGGGGTAGCCAGCAACTGCAAGCCCAGAACAATCCAGCTCCCAGCTCCTGTTTTCTTGCAGCTCAGCTCCTGTTTGCAGAGCTGGGAAACCTTTAGGAGATTGTATGAGTATTAATGGAGGAAAAGGAAAGGATTAAGTTATGAGCCCTGACCGAGGGGGGAGGGGCATAGCCCCATGAGGGGTCTCCATCCCTCACTGGGGCCTGACAGCCACATTACCAGGGACATGGATTTATCGATAGTATTGATCCTAGGGCAGGCGTAAATAGCTCTGTGGGAAGAGGCCAGGTCTGGCCACTCGATCCCGCCCCCATGTCTGAGCCTGGCCAACGGCTGGCTCCCCTGGCACCTGACAGCTACAGTGGTAAATTTCCAAGCAGGAACAGACAGTGGTGCAGGGAAGCTAGACTGCACCCGACATGTCCTCAACACCCCTCCACCACACACTGCAGATGGGCTGGCTGCCCAGCTTAGTGTTTGCATGTGTTCAATGGGCTGAGGCCTGGCCCTTCATCCTGGGGGTCTTTTCCATCAGAGCTCCCAGATCCCAAAGGTGGGGCAGCCCTTGAGGTTTCCAGACAGGGCAGGGATGAGAATCCAGGAATAACAGTAGTCATAGTAACACATCCAAGGACCCTCGGTATTATCAGACTCCCTTTCACAAGCATCCCAGACCTGGGGACTATTTTTACCCTCGCTCTACAGAAGAGAATTCGGCAGCACTGACAGGTGCAGTCTTCTTTCTGCCCACGAATACAGTCAGTCACAATCACAGTCTGCCACACAAGATTCGAACCCAGGAGCTGAGCCCCAGAACCAGCCAAGGCGGCTTAGGACTGAGGAGGCCACCCCAGGCTCCTCAGCCTCCCTCTGACTGCTCTGCTCCCATCCTCACCAATTTAAAAAAAAAAAAAGAAGACCACCCACGAAGTCCCCAGCAGTGGCCTGAGATGGCCCCCTGCACGTGCCTGACCACAGATTCCCTTTCATCAAAGCAGGCGCAGGGACCAGAGCTGGATTCAAAAGGGCAAAGTCAAGGCCACCCCAACACTGCCCACAGAGCCCAGAACCCCCCAGTAGCCTCCAGGAATCTTCTCCCTCCCACTCCTCCCTCCCCCTCACACATCCCTCCTCCAAATCTGCAAAGAGGAAAAGAAATCATAATCGTAATAAAACCAGTTCTCACCAACAGGGGGGAGGAGGAGGGGAGGAAGGGAGGAGGCTGAGACTGAACGGATCCGCCCCCGCTGCCTGCACCAGACCCTCGGGGAGCGGCGCGCGCACGCCGGCGGGGGGACCTTGCTGGGCGAATAAAGCTACAATGTAAAGACGCCACCACGGCCCCAGCTCCAGCTCCTGGCCCCAGGGACCGCGCGTCTAGCCGCGCGTCTGGTCCCTGTCCTCGCTCTCCTCGGGGATCCTCCCGCAAGGTCGGGTGGGGAGGGCGAGCCGCGCAGGGCCGGCCGCTTCCCACGCGCGTCCAGGGACGCAGGGTCCCGGGGCCGAGCGGCCCGGCTCGGATCTGCAACTTCCCAAACTAGTGGCATCCGAAGTATCCGCACTGCCCGGGGGAGGGAGCAGAAGACTGCGCCGCGTCACCGGAGCCCAAGAGCGGGGGGAGGGGAGCGCGGCCGCACAGAGGGTCCCGGGTCCCAGGCTGCGCCACACGCCCCGGAGGGTCCCCTGTTCCTGGCCTGCAGCTCCCTAGAGAGACCCCGGTTCCTGCCCTGCACCTCCCCAGAGGGTCCCTGCGTCCTGGCCTGCTTCTCCCCGGAGGGTCCCTGGGTCCTGGCCTGCGGCGGTCCGGAGGGTCCCGAGTCCTGGCCTGTACCACCCTGGAGGATCCCCGGTTCCTGGCCTGCACCTCCCCGGAGAGTCGAGTCCTGCCCAGTGCCACCCCGGAGGGTCCCCAGTTCTTGGCCTGCACCTCCCCGGAGGGTCCCCGATTCTTGGCCCGCACCTCCCCGGAGGATCCCGATTCCTGGCTTGTGCCACCCCGGAGGGTCCCCGGTTCCTGGCCTGCACTTCCCGGGAGGGTCCCTAGTTCGTGGCCTGTGCCACTCCAGAGGGCCCCCGGTTCCCGGCCTGCACCTCCCCGGAGGGCCCCCGGTTACTGGCCTGCACCTCCCCAGAGGGTCCCGATTCCTGGCCTGCACCGACCGTGAGGGTCCCCAGGTCCCGGCCTGCACCGCCTCGCAGGGTACCCGGTTCCTGGCCTGCACCACCCCGGACGGTCCCGGTCTGTACCGCCCAGGAGCGTCCCGGGTCCCAGAGCTACTCCACCGCTGAGGGTCACGGGTCCCCGGGCTGCACCGCCCTGCAGGGTCTTGGCTCCTGGTCTGCGCCACCCCAAGGGTCCCCGGGCCGCGCCGGAGTTCCCCGAAGTTCCCGCGCCCAGCCGCGCCGCCCGTCCCCTCGGGGGCGCCAACTCCACCGCGTGCGCCCGCGCCCCGGCCCGGAAGCCGCCCGCGCCC
>NW_008343207.1:874406-879691 GCF_000622305.1 Nannospalax galili | reverse complement strand
CCCGGCCTGCGCTGCCCGCGGCTCGGCTCCCGGCGGTGAGGGGGCGGGGTGAGGGGAGGGGCTTGCGCGGCGCCCCGCCCCTGCCACCTTAAAGGAACCGCGCCGCCTTCCGGGCCTGCGCGTCCCCGCCGCCGCCGTGCGCGCTCGCTAAGCTGCTGTTTCTGCCCGACGAAGGAGGAGCGAGCGCCTCCTCGCCTACTCCGCCTCCTGGAGCCCCAGAGACATCGGTGGAATCGCGTTTCAGCTATTAAATTATAACTCAGGAATGGCCAGGGGATGCAGAGACGGCGCCCCAGGGAGGGCCACACACAGAGCCCGCAGGGACACGCGCGGATGCGCAGGGCCTCTCCAGGAAGATGAGCCCCGGGGAGCACACGGCCACCTCCCTGCAGGGACCTGAGTCAGTGGCGAACAGGAAGGGTGACTCCGATTTGAGATACGGGAGAGGCTCACACGAGCTCGCAGCTCGAGCGCAAGGCTAACTAGTCGGGGTTCTGGGGAAGGCAGGTCTCCGTGCGCTGCCCCTGTCTCAGGGGCTCCACAATGTCCTTGAGACCCGTGGGGGACTTGCTGGGACGGGTGCCCAGGCTGTGCATTCAGCCTCTGGCCCACCCTAGGCTGCAGGGCCAGGACCTCTCAAGACAGATCTCGTTGCACATTCAGTCCCAACAGGAACTAACCCTCCTGCTGCCCACGCGGAGGTCGTCACTGACACACCCCATAGTTGGCCCTCTCAACCCCAGTTCTTTTCCACAGCCAGGCGGGGTGAATCCAGCCCTCCTCCTCTTTACCCTAACATGTTGGAGAGTTTGATTTTTTTTTTTTTTTCAGTTCAACTTTCCTTTTTTGGAGTGAAGTCTCAGCAGATTCGGTTCTGCCAACATCTGAGAGCCCCTGGGGAGAGCTGGCAATGGCTGCGGCGGGAGTGTGGTTGCCAGGGCAGGAGTCTCTTTTTTGGGAGTGCTAGGGTTCGCTCATGCCGCGAGGTCCCTCTCCAGCCCACGAGCTTTGAGTTGGGGTGGGGCATGGTGGAGAGGGAACTGAGGCTAAGACAAAAAAGGGAAGTGTGCTGGTACCGTTTGGAACTGGAGGGGTCATAGGTCATAGGTACTCCCCCATTCCGACTGCACCCACTCTGCAGAGCCCAAAAGGCAGCCTGGCTCTGCCTGGGGAAGGAAAGGGACAGCTCTCCCACTCCAGCCTTCCTACTGGCCTCCTGGAGTCACCTGGGGACACTTCCTGTTTTGCACGTCATTTGCATCCACTCAGATTTCTCCGTTAAGGAGGAACAGTTGGGTGTCTTGGGGCTCCCCCCCCCAACTTCTGCTTTCTTCTGGAACGGTACCAGCACGCTTCTGGAGAGGGTCAAGTATACGGTGGGCAGGAGGGTGGCCTAGAAGCCCCAGCAGAGAGTCCAGAAACATCTACACTCCTGTCTCCTAGAAGGCGTCTGTCTCCTCTCCTAGGGCTGCCTCACACTGAAGTCTCAGGGTCCTTTCTGTAAACTGGAGAGTCCTGTCCTGTGCTACAGAGAACTACAGGCACACTGACCCCCAGAGCACCTTCAGAGCTCCCTCCAAAGCTGTGAGTGAGCTGTGAACCTGATACTGACACCATGTGCCACCCCCACCCCCAGCCAGTAAGTCCTTGTGGGTGCTCCCATCCAATCTGTTGGAGGGACATGCAGGTGGCAGCTGAGCCACACCATCCCCACACACTGGCACTCCAACAGTTACTTCCTTTTCAGCTTTGCAGTAAACCATGCCCTGTTTGCTACTGAGCCCTGCAGGGGGTGGGCAGCCTTGAGGATTCAAGGACACCTGATGGGAAGGCAGCTTTGAACAACTGCTGGACAACATTCTGCCCCACCCAGGGTCTGATTGCAAGTCAGAATATATAATGGCTCTGAGAAAGGACCCACTCAGTCAACCCATTTTATAGGTGGGGAGACTGACTGACTGTTCTGGAAGTCACTTAAGGATACTAGACAGTCTATCCAGCTTAACTGCTGCAGCGTTGGGCAGTGTCATTGTGAACACAAGTGGGAATGGTCAGGGCTGTAGCTTAGTGGGCAGAGTGCTTATGAAATCCTGGGTTTGAGCCCTAGTACCACATACACTAAGCATCGTGGTACATACAGGGAAGTGGAGGCAGGAAAATCAAGCGTTTAAAGTCATCCTCAACCACATAACGAGTTCAAGGTCAGCCTGAAGTCTTGAATTCATGAAAGTCTGTCTCAGAAATAAAGATGTAAAATAAATAAATAAATCCAATGAGAGGCTGGCCTGGTAGTACACGCCTGTCACCCCTACTACTTGGGAAGCTGAGGCAGGAGGATCACAAGTTCCAACCTGGTCTACAGAGTGAGACTTTTATTTTTTTAATATGAAGAGCACCCGTGTCATGCAATGCTCGTGGATGTCAAAAGAGGCTGTCAGATCCCCTGGAACTGGAGTTACAGACAGTTGTTAGCTGCCATGTGGGTACTGGGATTCAAACCTAGGTCTTCTATAAGAACAGTCAGTGTTCTTAACCACTGAACCATCTCTCCAGCCCCCAGAGTGAGTCTTAAAAATAGAAAAGGAAACATGTATAGTGGTCCATGTTTTTAACCACAGTATTTGGGAGGCAGGGGCAGACAGTTCTTGTAAATTAGAGACCAGCCTGGTCTACATAGCAAGTTCAAGTCCAGCTGGGGCTACACAGTACAACACTGTCTCAAAAAAAGAAAAAAAGAAAGAAACAAAGGGACCTGTGATGTAGCTCAGTGGTAGAGTGCTCACCTAGCATGTATGAAACAATGAAATAACAATAATAATTATAAATCAATCCATTTCTACCCTGAAAATCTATCTTCAGGCCCCCTGCTCAGCCTCACCTCCTCTGAAAGTCCTTTGCTTCCTTCCTATCTCAAGAAAACCCCAAAGCTCTTGCCAATTCAATACCTGTTCATTTTCTCTCATTTATCACTACCTGAGGTCTCTGTGGGCATTTGTCTTTAGGTACTGTCTGCAGAGTGTAGCCTGCATCAGGCTGGCTCACTACTGCATTCAGGACATGTACCAGACACTCAACTAAAATGCACTGAAAGCTGTGCTTGGTGGCACAAGCCTGTTATCCCAGCACTCAGGAGGCTGAGGCACGGGGATCAGGAGTTCAAGGTTAACCTGAGACATAGAGGAAAGCCCACTCATAAAC
The DNA here is from genome assembly GCF_000622305.1 of Nannospalax galili. NCBI lineage: Eukaryota > Metazoa > Chordata > Mammalia > Rodentia > Spalacidae > Nannospalax > Nannospalax galili. The sequence goes on along the minus strand of NW_008343207.1, from coordinate 876,493 downwards.
GGGCTGGAGAGATGGCTCAGCAGTTAAAAGCACTGGCTGTTCCTGCAGAGGACCAGCTGGGAAAGAGCAAATATATGAATAGAGAAATGTGTGGCTCAGAGGACAAGAAGTAGCTGATGGCCTCGAAAACCTTAAGACTCCAGAAAGGTGAAATGCTAAGACTCACTCAGTCTGAATACTTGCTTCTATGGTCTGTTTCATGATCAAGTCTACCTGCCCGTCATCTCAGCCTAAGAGCCTAAGAGCAGGCTAAGAGTTCCCAGCAGCCAGGCTATCAGACTGAACCAGCAGGGCAGGCCTGAGAAACCCTCATGAGAGGCTCCGAACTTGCCTGTTGGAGAAGGTCCCTGAGCTGCTAGCCTAGGGACCAAAAAGGTACCTAAATGGCCATCACTGGAGCCAGGCCTTGCACAGACACACTCAGAACTGTGTCTACTGAAAAATGTACTTTTGACAGACTTCCAACAGAAGCTGTAAGCCAGAAGCTCTCAGGCCTGGTGGGAACACCAACCCCAAACTAGGGAGCAAGTGAGCCCCAGAGACCTGGAGAACCTGCAGTATGCCCCCACCTATCCCCAGATCTATGGACAACCTCACTTACACCTCAAGTTAAACAAACCAAACACGGAATGCCTGGGTGGAGGGAGGCAATTGGCAGTTCCTGCTGTATGCCCCACCCCCACCCCTGCAAGGCCATACCACCAAAGAGGTAAAAGCAAGTGGGAAAGTCAGGCCCTAGTTTACACCTTTATGGTATATAGTAGGTGCCTGCTGACAACCGGGCACTGGGATTGCAGCAGTAGAGACCAAGCTCAGCCACTAGAGGGGCTCAGCCACAGGTTGATCCTTCCCACCCAGTCCTGTCCTCCCAGCCCTACAAGTCACTGAGATGTGACTCAAGCCCCCAGCCTCCCCTGCACAAGAAACTGCAGTGTCACTGCTTCCCTTCTGACTTGTCTGTGCTTTATTTATGGCGCTGCTGCGTTTCAGAAGGATCTGAGCAGGAAGCCAAGGCTGGCCTGTGACACAGCTCTGCAAGACAGCCAGGCTCCCCAGGCTACCTTCAGCTACCTTCAGCCTCTCAGTGCCTTTGTGGAGATTGGCACAGGCTGAAATAACATAGCGATAGCCACAAAGACCACAGTTCCATGGTCTTATTGTCAGTGGCCAGAAGCCTGGCACTGGAGTGACCATCTCTGGGACTCGACTCCAACATCCAGCATGAGTGTCTTGTTGAGAACATCCTGTGCCTGTAATACCATAAGCACAGGCCAAGCACCCCGATGATCCCAAAGTCTAGTGCAAAAGCTGGTCCAGAGCCTGTAAGCAAAACTGGGGTTTGGTAATTGTCTTTATGACATGTCTGTCTATGTGTGGGCACTTCTGGAAGGATTCACTAATATAGGGGTGCCTACTGAGCACAGGGGTCTGTGCTAGAAGAACCAGCTGATGCTTTGTTTATTTGTTTGTTTTGAAGATTTCCACAGAAATACATCTCCCATCCCAAGTGCATATTTAATGTAAATAGAAGCTGGGGCCTAGAGAGATCACTCAGTGGTTAAGAGCACTGGCTGTTCTTACAGAAGACCAGGGTGCTAATCTCAGCACCCACATGGCGGCTAACGACTGTAACTCCATTTCTAGGGGATCTGACTCCCTCTTCTGCCCTCCAAGGGCACTGCACGACACAAGTGCACTTACACACATGCAGGCATAACACTCATACACATAAAATAAAAATAAAAAATTTTAATAAAAAAAAAGCTGGGATGGAAGGTGGTAAGCGCTTTGAGAAAAACAAATCAGGAAAGTAAGTGTGTAGATGGGGCGGGAGGTCAGGAAAGGAACCTTGAAAAGGGTGAAAAAAAGAACAGATAGAGAGGGGCTGCCAGTGCAAAGGTACTGGGGTAGCCCAAGAACACTACAGAGGTCATGGAAAGAGAATGGGTCATTGGTGGGCATGAGGCCCCAGGTTGTTATAGGAAAGGAGACAGGAGAGACTGACTCTAGGAAACACTAACAGGGCACCTGCATCCAAAAGGGCTGCAGACTTGCTCTGGTGAGTACCACTGAGTGGGTGGGGGGGG
>NW_008343207.1:832934-874385 GCF_000622305.1 Nannospalax galili | reverse complement strand
GGGGGGGAGGCGGGGGGCACAGGGGGGAGGCCAGGGGGAGACAAGCACAGAGCAGGGTGCAGGGCCTGGGAACAGGGGTAGAGGGAGAGTGAGTCTGGCTTCTACTCTGTCCCATGTGGACTATTCAAAGATGTGTCATGAAAATTCCTGCATTTTCTGGCATGAACATCTGGTTCTGAACGGCATGCATGCATGCATGCACTTGAGTCCGGAACTTCAAGGCAGGCTTCTTCTGCATCTTTGAGCCACATTCTCGGCTTCTTAGCCTGCTGGAGAATGTCCGGAATGGGCCCCCTGGGTGGCCTGGTTTCCCTGCTGGGCCTGGGAAGACAGCTTGGCTCAGACACACATGGTGGCAGAAAGTCCCCCACTCCCCCACATACACACAAACCTCACAAGGCCCTGGCTGGCTTGCTGCCCTGGGGCTTGAAGCAGCTCAGGATGGATACCCTTTGAGAGAACCAGGCACAGCCCAGGCCCTGGTCAAGACCAAATCAGTAGGTGCCCCCCCCAGTCCCCACTGGCCTCCTGTAGAGCCAAACACAGTGGTTACTCTGAAGGCTGCAGGTTGATCCCCTTGGCTCAGCAGGGCCTTCCAGGTATCCCAGGGTCCCTCAGGAATTACTGATGCCCAACAGGCCAATGGACAGCCAAGAACACCCCCCATCCCAGGGAGCAGCCAATCAGCAAGAAGCTAGCCACAGTGACAGTGGGGAGGACTCAGATTTGAAGGGGACAGTTTGGGGTTTTCTTCTGAGACTTCCACACCCCACACCACCATCCTCCAACTAACAGGGTTAAGGAGCCTGGCCTGGCCCCACAATTCAGGCAGCTTAGGGAGCCAGCCTTCTGGCAGGCCTGGGGTGGGGAGCAGCACGATGATCTGCATTTTGACCTGTCCCCCTGGTCTGGCTGTCAGTTGGACCTCTGAAACCACGGGGTCTGTTCTTAGTCTCCCTTGCCACCTGAGCCTGCTTTCAGCAGTGCATCCTAACAGTGGGACGAGCTGGTCTCTCCCTATGGAGTCCCCAGGGACAGGTCCTGGCCCAGCATCATAGGCCTTGAGGCTCCCCTGAGTGGGGCAGAAGCCCTAGGCCTCCAAGTCTGGAGGAGCCACAAGAGGCCACTTGGCACCTGTGAGATCCATCCACTGCCCAGAACACCAAAGGTGTCAAAAAGCAGCACAAAGACAGAAAGAAGGCAAGTTAGAGTCCAGCAGCTGCCTCCAGACTCTGGAAGGAAGTGGGTGGGATTGAGATGAAGTGACCTGAGAGTCTCACTAAGGAGGTGATGTTCAAGATGGGCACAGTAGCATTCTAGAAAGAAGGAACAGTGGGTGTGCCAAGCCCCAATGGTGGCAGAGGACTTGGCATGATAAGACTAGCTAGGGTACCAGTATAGCTGGAGGGCAAGGAAGGGCAAGCCAACTCCCCTCAGTGAGCCTCAGTGTTCCTCATCTATAAACTGGGCACAATCCCTGTCTGGCTAGGGATTCTACCTGGCACATACCTCTAAATTTGGAAAACCTGGAGGAACAGAGGCCAGTCCAGAACTCTTTCTAGCTAAATACCTTGCAGAGAGAGGGCAGTGGTTTGGAGACATGTGCATCATTGTGGTTGGGCATGTATACTTAGAGCTAGACTGCTAGCTGTGCAACCTTGAATAAGTCACTTAACTCTTCTGAGCCTCAGTTTCCAAATTTCACAGGTGTGCTGGATCACTTTTGTGCCAACTTGACACACCTGGGTTGAGGGAGCTCAATTGGGGAATTGCCTCCATTGAACTGGCCTGGCCTGTGGGCATGTCTGTGGGGGAATTTTCTTGATTGTTGAGTGATGTGGGAGGACACCCCACTGTGGGTGGTGCCAGCCCTGAGCAGGTGGGCCTGTGTTGCATAAGAAAGCAGGTTGAACATGGGCCAGGGGAGCAAGTCAGTAAGCAGCGTTCCTCCATGGCCTGTGCTTCAGCTCCTGCCTCCAGGTTCCTGCTCTGAGTTCCTACCTTGGGCTCCCTGAGTGATGAACTGTCACCTGGGAGAAGTAAGCCAAATTAAACCCTTTCCTCCCCATGTTGGTAGTGGTCAGAGTGTTTTGTCACAGCAATGGAGAAACAAACTAGGACAGTGATTACTGTGGAAATTAAATGATAAACTATATTGCTGAGCCTGCTGAGAACATGGAAGATCTGAACTATTACTGTCTGCACCATTCAGACACAGAAACTGAGGCTCAGAGGTGAATTGGCAGCCCATAGTGTGGTGTAACTGTGCTAAGGAGATGGCACAGGTGCATGTAGCAGCAGCCCCCAGGTGCGGCCACACTCAGTGTTGAACTGGCATGGGTCCTCTGTGAAGCTGTGGCAGGCAGAGAAAATCAAAGGGAAGGCCAGGCGAAGAGGACCACTGATTCCCACACATCAGCCCCAATTCTGCCACACCACCCTCCTCCAACATACCCACATGCATCTCAGAGCATGTGGACCATGCCCAGCACTCAGGACTCCCCCAAAATCCCTGTATTGCTCCTCACTTCCTGCATGTGCTAGAAAAAGCAAGCTTCCTCCAGCACCCATGAGTCTCCTGATTAATGTTGTCTATGACTGGTCACCCTTTGTATAGGCAGGGCTCTCCAGAGTCATGGAGCCAAAATGGGGGGAGGGGTGCTAGAAAGAAAACAGATGATTGTTAGATAGATAGATAGATAGATAGATAGATAGATAGATAGATAGATAGATGATAGATATAGAGAGATAGACAGATGATACACAGAAAGAAGATAATTTGTTAATTGCTAGATGATAGAAGACAGATAAGTAGATACAGATAAGTAGCTACATTAAACCTAGATGAAGCCAGGCATGGTGGTGCACACCTTTAGTCCCAGTACTCAGGAACCAAAGGCAGGCAGATCTCTGTGAGATCAAGGATAACCTGGTCTACATAGTAAGTTTCGGGCCAGCTGGGGCTACAAGGACACCTGGTCTAAAAAAACAAAAACAAAAAGACCCTGAATGATAGATAGATAGATAGATAGATAGATAGATAGATAGATAGTAGGTAGGTAGATGATAGATAGATAGATAGATAGATAGATAGATAGATAGATAGATAGATAGATCTGTCAACAAATAGGCAATTGACAGGTAGTCTTAGGCCCTTATTCACACCTTCATCAAGGTTGAGAAACCCCAGGTTGAGCAGTTGGCCAGCTGGAGTCCCCTAAGAGCTGTGGTGTGGCCACCTCTGAGTCCAAGGGCCTGAGACTCAGGACAGCAGCCCATATATTTTCATCCAAAACCTCGAAATCCAAGAAGAGCTGAGATTCCAGTTCAGGGCCACAGGGAGGAACACCTGACACCTAGAGTCCTGGCTCTCAGGACTCTCAGTTAGGCAGGTAAAGGACTTCTTACTCCTAGGTTGGTCCGCTGTTTCTTCTCAGGCCTTCAGCTGATTGGGTAAGGTCACCCACACTGGAGAGGGCTGTTTGCTTGGCTCATTCTGTTCACTCAAGTATCAAGTACATCCAAAAACATCTAGAATAATGTTTAGCCAAAGGTCTGTTCACCATTTTCCTTCCTGAGGTGGCATCTATTTAGTTTATACATTTTGTTGATTATCTATCTCTTCTAATATGTGTGTAAATTCCGTAGAACATAGACCTGGTGTGTCTTGTTCACTGCTGTGTCTCTGGTATCAAGAACAGCATCAGGCAAGGAACTGACACTTCGTGAATGAATGAATAAATGAACGAACATAATGAACGTAAGTTTTTGTGTCAGTTTTCTCATTGATGTGACCAAATCTCTGACAGAAACAAATAAAAAGATTTATCATTTCGGCTCAGGGCTTTGGAGGGATCAGCTTGGGGTCGCTTGGTCCCATGCACTCAGGTACTGTGTCATGGCAGCAGGTGTGTGTGGAGAAGGACACTGTTTGCTTCATGATGGACAGGAAGCACAGAAGGGATGCAAGAAGAAGCCCAAGACCTGCCCTCATGACACACTTCCTCCAGCTACGTCGGGCCTCCCTGCTCCTAACCATCTCACAAGAGCACCACCTGCTGGTGATGGAGCACTCAACCCACCAGCCTGAGGTGGTCAGATTCAGTATCAGCTTGGTAGAGTGTGTGGCCCAGTAACTGCCACCCTCTGATGTCCACAGCCTTTTGTCTTCCCTGCCACACAGAACAGGGTTGACCCATGTGACCCAGGAGGATGTGGAAGGACAATGCAACATCTGGACTTGCTCAGAAAGGCCCTGTGGCTTCTGTCTCTCTCAGTCATTCGCTCTGAGGGATGCTGGATGTTGAAGGCCACATCCTGGGGACACAAAAACAGCCTTCAGAGATATCCCCAAGGCAGGAAGCCACTGCCTCCTGCCACTTGCCATCTCTGGCAGGCCAGTCCTAGCAGGCCCTAGCCTGATCTCTGGTCCCAGTCTTAGGAGATCCCTGGAGCAATCCATCTCTGCCAGGGTCATACCCAGGAGACACCACTGTCTGGCAGAGAGGCCAAAGCTACAGTCACAGCGTGCTTACAGAAACCATCTCTCCACTCCTACTCCTACACACCCATGACAGCAGCTTCTCTGAACCCCAGCTCCTCCTCTCCCCCCACACAGAGTCTCAGGAACACAAGCCTCCCTCTGGAAACATTGGCCTCCCTATGGCCCACCTGGGTGTCCCAGGAGTGGCACCACACAGGAGAACAAACCACCACAGGAATGCCAGAGCACCCCATCTACTGGGTTTTGGTGTCATTGGAGGGAGATGACTGTACATTAGGGTAAACACTGGGACCCATGCAGGCCTTACCCTCTCTGTTAATATATTAGCATAACTAATCATAATTTGATTAGTCATGGCTTGGCTTACCTGGGACTTGTCTCTCCCCTTCCCAATTGCAGCATCTCGATGACCCAGGACACCTTTTCTGTGCAGTGGTCAAAAGAAATAGTTTCTAATGTGATCTGCATGGAGGGGTCCAACCTGGTAGGTGCTCGGAACTTGGTTCAAAGGTAGGTGGATCAGGGCTAACCTAGATAACTGGAGCCACTAGCCCAGAGGTGCTCCCTTTGAGCTCAGGTTGTCACAGTGACAAGAGGTCATCTAAGAGCCATTAGCTCCATCTTTCCTCCATGTGAGGAAATCCAACATCAGCAGGAAATTCAGACAAGGATAAGTAGGTCTCATAAATGCACACACACACACACACACACACACACACACACACACACATACTCATATGTGAGAACATTCAAGCACCCAGATCTAGCCATTCCTAAAACCGTAACCCAGACATTTGGCTGAAGGCAACTGGAACAGGATTTCTTTCCCTGGCCAAAAATCTCTTGGCTAATACAGGTTATTAAGAGAAGTCTAAGCAGCTTATAATTGGAAATTACCTCAAAACTCATAGATGGGAATGATTTGGCCAGACAAAGCAGACACAGAAAGGACAAGGCAACTCATCAAGGGCTAGATGACAGTTCCCGCTATAAAGATAAGGACAAAGCTACTTTTCCAAAACAGGCTGGGGTCCTCAGCAGTCATCAGTCCACCAGTGGCCTCCCACGAAAACAGGAAATTGACAGCATCCGCAGGAGGCATTTCTGGAGCCTAAGGTAGCTCTTAGAGTGATTTTATTTTCTTCTTCCTTGTCTTCCTTTTTTTTTTTTTTTTTTTTTTTTGAGACAGGGTCTCCCTGTAGCCCCAACTGGCCTAGAACTTGCTATGTAGACCAGGCTGGCCTTGAACTCACCGAGATCAGCCTGCCTTTGCTTCCTAATTTCTGGGATCATGGGATCCAGAGCAGCATCCCTTTCCCACCTCCAGCCCTGGTTCCTGGCCCCAGAAACAGGCTCAGGCTGGTTCTCCCCTGCTGAGACAATGTTGCTCATCACAGGATGCACATGTGCTCTGTACAGGACAGAGAATGGTCTAGACAGCCATACTTCAGTTTTGAATGAGTTTATTCAGTACTCATTCAGAGTAGCAGATAGAATCAGTAGATAGACACCAAATATCATATCCGGAGTTTCCAGCAGCCAGCAGTGATTCCAGAGTGGTCTGATTGGCAGAGCAAACAGGGGTCAGATCATCAATCAACATCCAGTAGGACTCACCAGGGAAGCTGAGGCAGCCAGCTGGACTTCCCAATTGAGCTTTCTCCCCATGGTGAGCTTCTCTTGCCCATCACAGATGTTTTTATAACATGGGATACATAATAGTAACCTGTATTGGAAATGGTTTGTCTTCTAGCTGTTCTCAAGAACACTAGGCTTTTAATATAATACACTTACCTCTTTGTTATGCCACCCCCCTGTTACAGAGCCAGGGAGCCACCATGACCCAGGATGGGGGTTTGGAGGAGACAAGGGAGGGCCTGGCACGGTCCACTTTCAACAAGCTTAAACAGTGCACAACAATTTCCCTGACATGGTGTTCATTACTACATGTGTGAGCACCTTGGTCTTTGCTTCGTGTTTTTCGAGGTGAAATGGACAGCTCATAAAGTTCACCATCAGCTGTGGTAACACAAGCCATCCCAGCACTCAGGAGGCAGAAGAATCAGGAGCTCAGGGCTAGCCTGAGCTACACGGGAGCCTGTTCCAAAAGAAAACACACACACACACACACACCAAACTCAACACACACACACACACACACACACACACACACACACAATTACCTTACCTTGGTGTGGGACATTTAGCACACCCATAGCCCTCATTACCACATCACCCCTGGGAAAGCCTGTTAGCCATGAGATGGTCACCCCGCCACCCTGCCTCCTTCCACAGGCCACATTCACAAGTGTTTATTACAGCATATTTTAATAGCTGTTCTATGTCAGTATAACCTGTTCTTTTCATGAAAAAAAACTGAGGAGGATGTATGTGTAGATGAGCCTTCTGTGCTGACTCATGAATGCATGTGGAGCCACAGAGTGCTGCCAGCCAGGTGGCTGCCTCTATCTCTGCTTTACTCTTTGAGACAGGATCTCTCCCTGGTCCTGAAGCTCACTGATTAGGGTGGACTGGTCTGCAAGCGAGCCCTGGGATCCTCCCATCTCCATCTGCCCAGCACTGGTGTTGCAGGTGCATGCCACTGTGACTGGATTTTCTATGGGTTCTGGAACTACAAACTCAGGTCTTCATGTTTTAAAAAAAATTTATTGTCTTGCTGGGCGTGGTGGTGCACGCCTTTAATCCCAGCACTTGGGAGGCAGGGGCAGGTGGATCTTTGTGAGTTTGAGGCCAGCCTGGTCTACATAATGAGTTCCAGGACAGCTGGGGCTGCAAGGAGACCCTGTCTCAAAAAGACAAAAAAAATTGTCTTAATTCTTATTTATGTATGTCTGTGTGTGTCTCTGTGTGTATGTGTATGTGGGGGAGAGTGCTCTTGGAGGCCCAGAAGGTGTAAGATCCTTTGGAGCTGGAGTTACAGGCAGTTAGCTGTAAGTCATCATTGTAGGAACCCAACTCTGGTCCATGAAAATGCTCTTAACTCCTGGGCCATCTCTCCAGCCCCTGCTTGTTTTTTTTGTTTTTTTTTTGTTGTTGTTGTTGTTGTTTGTTTGTTTGTTTTATTTTGTTTTTTTCTCTTTTTGAAGCAGGGTCTCCCTGTAGCCCCAGCTGTCCTAGAACTCACTATGTAGACCAGGTTGGCCTTGAACTCACAGAGATCCTCCTGTCTCTGCCTCCCAAGTGCTGGGACTACAGGCGTGCTCCACCATGCCTGGCTTTTTGTTGTTGTTGCTGCTGTTTGGTGGCTTATGAAGTGCCGGAGATCAAACCCAGGATCTCATGTATGCTGAGTAAGCAGTCTACCACTGAGCAACAAACTGAGGCAGCTAATGCAGTAAGCCCTTTACCCACTGAGCCACCTCCCCAATCTCCTACTTTTTTTGAATTAAACTTAACTTTTTTGAGACAGGATCTCGTGTATCCCAGGCTGCTCTGGAACTCCTGATCCACCTACCCCAGACTCTCAAGCGCTGGGATGGCATGCACTACAATGCCCTGCCACAGGTGAACTTTCTGCTCCCAGCTGGGGGCTCCTCGGACATGGGGACTGATGAGACAGGACCAGCTCCCTGAGCTAGCCACACTCAGCCAGTTCTGCTTACTGCTTTCCTACTACCTCATTTTTGGAACATGGTGTCTGTTTCGGGCCCCACTGAGCCTAGCACACTAAGTACAGGCAGGTGTGCACAGGGTTCCTGGCAGCTTTTGGAGGCCCAGGGTTGGGCCTCCATGCAAGACCATGGTGTGGTGACTGAAGACGTGCCTAAAGATCTCAGCCCCTTGGGAAATGCTGCCCCTCAGCCTGCTGCCTGCAGAGGAGCCTTGTAGATGGCAGAGGGCCAAGGGCAGATGTCTGGCTCTGGTTACCATCCACATATTTAGTAATTTGCACCACAGAACACACTTGGAAGCACCTGCTCTGAAGCCCTTGGCCATAGCTGACCTGCCATCCCTCTACCACATCCAGAGCTCAGGGGATGGAAGTCTAGTAGCCCTGGACTTACCTGCCTCTCCTGCCCCCTTCTTCAAACAGGGCTGGTGGGAGATGTCCTGCTAGTAGAACTGCAGGGGCCTAAGCAGCCTTGCACTGCCCTCCCTTCCAGTCTGCCCTCCTGGAGGATTCCTGATGGCTGGTTTTCATGTCTATCTGGCCTCCATGCCCAGTTCCCCAGGGGCAGAACCTTTGGATCTCTGATACCAGGCAAAGGGCTGGCTTTAAGTTATTGGACCTAGTGTCCACTGAGTGGGTGACCACAGCCTTCCATTCCGGCTCGAGCTTGCTGAGCCTGTGGGGTCCACACCAGACTCCATTTCAGGTCCTCCATGTGGGTTCCCTGTATGTAATAACCTTGAGCTTGTACCATAGCTGAGCTACTTATTAGAGGTGGCTCCTGAGGGCTCAGGGACTCATCAGAGGATGCAGGACCTGGCATGTGTTTCCACAGCGCCAGATCAGAATTCTGCATTCTGAGGTCTGCGGAGCTCAGAGCCAACTTGGAAAACCCTGAGCAAACTATTCTGCCCTCCAGTTCCCTGCGTTCTAATTGAGTGCTGATTGCCATCCTTCTAATCTGTGCTCAGCCTCCCGGCTTGAGTGCTGTTTGAGTGCTGTGCTGAGTGTATGGGATGCTTGCAGCTTCTTAAACATGCTTCCTGAGGCTCGCCAGTCTCCAGTCTCCTGAGACCAGCTCTCCTCTGAAGCCTCTAGGATCTCACCAGGTGAGGGCCGGCCGGGAAGAAGCCACTAATAGGTTCCACCCCACTAGGAGGTGGAGCCTGAAGCCCCTCCCACGAAGAGATAGCCCTGTGGCCCCACCTGTCGAGGGGAAGTGTTTAGTGTCCCTATCACCAGGAGGTGGATGAGCCCCTCCCACCAAGGAGCGGAACCTTTGCCCTTCCTACCTGTGGCCCTTCCCATGAGGAGCAGGGTTTAAAGGCGGTGGAATCAGAGTCTCCGCCCCTTGTAGTGGGTGGGCTCTGTGAGGCTTCTGCCAATGGGATGGAGCTATCTGACTCCCTGTAGGTTCCAGGCTAAGCCTTACAACACCAGGCTTGTGCTAATGTGTGTGTGTAGGGATCAGGTGGACGGAGGTCCGCATCAGCCCAGTTCAAGGGCTGGACAGCAAGCACTGGGCTGACACCGTGGAATAGGGACACAGGGCCAGGCTGATTCCTTCCTGCCCCTTAAGTTCGCTCAGATGACACTGGCTGTGCTGTGCGGGCAGTGTGGTGTGGCACTCTCCACATGGCAGGAAAGAAGTGGTTTGTTTTTCTTCTGCCCCAGTCATCATCAGTCAAGGGGCATTGGGATCTGGCAAAGTGTCTGCCACCGTACAGTAGCTCCCCCACCCTCCAAGCTAGAGCTTGTTTTCTCTACGGGAAAAACAGGAAGTGCTGGGAATAGAGGTGTGAGAGGTGCTGGAAAATTCCTGGCAGACCCAGGGGTGAAGGCTCACTCCTGTCCTAGTGCTTTGGAAGCCAAGGAGGGAGGATTGCTAAAGGCAGCAATCTAACTAACTACATGGTTAGTTCAAGGTCAGCCTGGGCTACACAGTGAGACCTTGTCTCAAAAACAAAACAAATGGCTAGTGATGTTGCTCTGTTGATAAAGTGCTGTCTAGCATGGCAAGTTCAAGGCCATCCTCAGCTACAAATCCAGCTCAAGGCCAGCAGCCTGAAGTACATGAGACCCAATTTCAAAAACAAACAAAACAAATAAAACAAAACAAAACAAAAAAAGTGGGTTTGCAGGAAGAAGGCACCAAATTGCCAGCCCTCTCCTGTTCCCTCCCTGGCCAGCCCCTACATCTCCCTATCTCTCTACCTGTAAGGTTGTCCTGCTGACCTGGGTTGATTGATGACTGGGGCCCAAGTGAGGTAAAGACCCTGGAGGAGGCTTGAAGAGGAGGGTAGCTGCAGTACCATCAACTCAGGACGACAGGTGGGTAGCAAGTAGCACAGTAGGACCTGGAAAGAGGCCATGGAGCTCACGGTGAGCCTGGCTCTGTGTGGCCATGTGTCCCCAGAGTGGTGAGAGGTAGGATGTCTGGGTTTTGATTGTCTTTAAAACACTTCCTTTCAGTTGAGTGTGTTGCTGTAAACCCACTGTGGCCTAGTCAACAACCTTGGACTTCAGCCCATGACAGTGAGTGTCCATCACTGTGCTATCCTCTCCTTCCTGGACCAATGCAATACCTCCCTCACTGGTCTCCCCAAACCCACTGGGCCAGCCTTTCTCCAGCATTCTTTCAAGCCTTACAGCTTGCCTACACCATATCCTGAAGTGTCTCTACCTGCTCCCAGTAAAATCTCATAATCTGTTCCAACGTATTCAATTGTCCCTCACACACAGGAGGAACAGCCTCACCCTAGGGCCTTTGCACATGCCATTCCTCCAACCCGGAGCCCTTCCCCACATGTCTACACAGCTCAGCTTTGATGTTCTTGTTGCTATGTCTTGGCTCAGAGAGGCCTTCCCTGGCCACCTACAGCAGTGACACAGTAAAGCCATCATCCATCAGGCCCCTCACAGCTTCTCCTAAACCCCTCCCTCAGGCTTTCTGAAGCTGCCCTGCAGAGCTGTTCGCCTGAGGCACAGGGCAGGCAAGGACACACAGCAGCTGGGGATCCCTGTGTTGCTCTCCAGCCCTCAGGGAGGATGCAGAGGCCCTGCAGTGGGGGCACAGAACAGCCTCAAGCTCTGTTTTAATCCATTCTATTCTGTATGTATGTTTTGCAAAGCTGAGATAGAGACCAGGGCCTCATGCATGCTGGGCAAGCATGCTGTTACCAAACACACATAGCCCTGCTCTGTATTCCTACATACATGACATTAATGTAAGGGCATCAGGAGCATTGGTCTTTGGCATATAGTTTGACTGACTGATCCTTTAAAACTGGATCACTTTTAGGAGTGGAAAGGTGGCTCAGCAGTTAAGAACACTTTCTCCTCTTGCAGAGGACCCAAGTTCAGTTCCCAGCACATCAGACAGTTTGAAAACACTTGTAACTTCAGCTCCAAGGGAATCTCACGCCCTCTTCTGGCCTCCTCGGGTACTGCATGCACATGGTACACGTAGACAGATGAGCACACACATGTACACATAGATTTAAGAAAAAACAAAATTTAAAAACTATATCCCTTTCACTGGGTATGGTGGTACACTCCTTTAATCCCAGCACTCAGGAGGCAGAGACAGGCAGATCTCTGTGAGTTCAAGGCCAGCCTGGTCTACATAGTGAGTTCTAGGCCAGCTGGGGCTACAGGGAGACCCTGTTTCAAAAAGACCAAAAAAAAAAAAAAAACCCAACAACAACAAACAAACAAACAACAAACAAAAACCAAAACCCCCAAATGCCTAATTGATTAATTTAAAGACAGAATCTCATGTGTCATTGTGTCTCAGGCTGGCCTGGAATTTACTCTGTGGCTGAGGATGACTTGAACTTCTGATCCTCCTGCCATCACCCCACAAGTACAGAGATTACAAATGTGCAAATTACATCTGGTTTATGCAGTGCTGGGGATAGAACCCAGAGCCTTGTGCATGCCAGGCCAGCACTTACCAATCAAGCCATATGCCCAGCCCTAAAACTATGTTTCTTTTAAAAGCAATCTTTATTTTCTCAAGATTTATTTTTATTATTTTTTATGTGTGTGTTGTCTGTGTATATGTGCCCGTGAATGCAGGTGCTCCCAGGGGCTGGAGGGTTGGATCACCTGGAGCTGGAGTTACAGATGGTTGTCAGCCACCATGTGTGTGCTGGGAACTGAACCTGGGTCCTCTGTAAGAGCAGCCAGTGCTCCTAACCACTGAGTCATCTTTCCAGGTCTTATTTCTTTTGCATTTGTTTATGTATTTATTAATTTGTGTGTGTATAACCTTTATTTTTTAGAAGTTTCATATGTATAGAGAACCTGTGGGGCTATACAAAGTTGCCCTATATACCACCCAGCCTCCTCCTGTTAACAACCCGAGTCCTAGGATACACTGCTGGAAGGAATGAGTGGTGGATGTGGCAGGAAGTGGTGGGAATCACTGTTTCCGATCTTTAGTTTTCTGAGTCTCTGGATCCCACATTCACTTTATTTCCCATGTTACTTTAGGCAAGTCTATTCCATGACCTTCCTTGTTTCTGAGGACCTTGGCAGGCTTGCTTGTGGGGAAGGCCCTGGAAGGAGACAGCTGCTGGTGAGATCAGAGTTGGCCCTGAAGTCACCCAGAGACTGTTCTGGAGGGTTCTGGAAAGGGCAGAAGCATGTTTTGCCTTGTACTTCGTGGCCACCATTGGAAAATGTTACTTCATCTGGATTTTTGAGAGACTGAAAAAGACAAACCCAGGTCTCCTTGAACCTCTCACTGCTGTCCACAGCCCTGCAGACTTGGGGGCCAGCTGGGGAACAGGTTGGCCCAGGCAGTCCACAGCCTGCCAAGAAAGACCACATGGGCTGGGCCAGCTCCCCTCCTAGAGAACAGGAAGTCCCTCCCATGTGGAGCAGGGCCAGCCTTTGTTCCACTGGCCAGGAAGCCGTGCCCCCACACTGTCTGTGCCTGTGCCTGTTGAACCCACCTGAGCCCCGAAGATGAGGTCCACTGGGGCCCCTACAGTTCCTCTGCCCACTGGCACCACCTTCTTCTCCTCCCCTTCACTCTTCACTCGTGGCTGTTCCCACCCCAGGGCCTTTGCATCACCTCTTCACATAGCCATGTGGCTTCTGGCATGTCTTAGGTCCTCCAGACAAGACACCGGCCACCTGCTTTGCTGAGACAGTATTACCTATAGGGTGTGGAGTGTTGGGGCTACCTCAGGGACACCTTTTCCTCCATGGAGACTCCACTGAGACCAAATTACTGAGCATACATGTCATGACTGAGTCCAGCCATGTCCCACACGATTAGCTGTTTCCTGCTCACAGGTACTGCCTGTATGTTGTTCAGATACCCAGCCCATCGATGACACAGAGGTCAATGTGGCAGGGTGCAGGGCCAAGTGTTCACCAGCACTGTCCCTGTGAGCCTGACAATCTTGTGACAAATGGGGCAATCGAGGCACAGGCTATCAAGAGCCTGCCTCAGGCCACACAGTTGGTGTGAGATTCCCTTAGGTGACCAACCTTCCCCCTGGTCTGAGACCCATTTCCAAAGACCTTTTGTGCCCAACATCTCAGGAGGGGCTGTGGCATAGGAAGCAGCAGCTCCTATTTCTGGAAAGTTCCCTGTGCTGAAGCTTCTACTGCAGGGCTTTCTCAGCATGATACAATTGGGCTTGGAGGGGCTTGGGGGACAGAGGCTGACTGGAGGCTGTGACACTTGCCTGGAGGAATGACAGGAGGAACCAGAGCTCCCCCAAGCATCCTGCCTCCCTGTACCACTCCCTGGCAAACCAGCCACCACCTGTGTGAGGACGGCCATCTGTGTACTGGCAACCAGGAGCAATAGGCTGGACTGCCACCTGGCCTGAGACCCACTTCCAAGCACCTCATAGGCTGTGTCCCCAGGTCGGGGGACCCTAGTGTTAGGTGTCATTGTGCCCATGGAACACAGAATTAGAGTTGCTGCCCACACCCTGGAAGCTGTCCCAAGACAGATGGGGAAATGTAGGCACAGTGCAGCTGCCTCCCCCAGGGCCCTGCACGCCTGGGGAGAAGCTGCAGTCAGGTTGCCTCAGATGACCCCAATGTCATTAGGCCTACATCATCACAGGTGTGTAATAGGACCCAGCAGTTTGACTATGCTTCAGGTTCATATCGAATCCAAGCAGTAGAAAGAACATTCAGTGACCATCTCACTATGTTTGATCGGGAGGCCAGGCCGAGCACTGGGCACCATGTTTGGGCCTCAATAGACTGACTACAAGCTCAGGTCCCTGTTGTAGGTGGTGTGGGAGTTTCTTTTTCAAGGCTTATGTTCTGTGTATCCACTGGTTTGTCTAGAACAAGCCTCAGGGGTGGGATGCAATGCCTGCCACCTGGTTCTCAGAGCTGGCCACTGGCACCTGTCAGATGAGAGTTGTTCCCATAAGTCCCATGTTCACTCCAAGAGCAGAAATGCCTGTTAAGCATGAGGCAGAGCATGCTAGAATCCTTCTGGTTTCTTCTCTTTGCTCTTACAACAAAATTTGAGATAAGTCTCTGCCCTCCCAGGCTTGGCTCCCTAAACTAGTCCTGCCTCAGGACCTTTACACTCACTGCTTCTCCGCTGACTGACTTGTCCCTAGGCCTTCTCCTCATCTTCATCCTTTACTTGGATTTTCTGAGGACAAGGTGGCTTGCCATTGAGGTTCCCATATCCTTCCTTTGGTTTCTGGAAAGAGAGGGCACTTAGCTGCTGCTCCCCACGCTCACCGTGGTGCCTGGCATTTAGTTGGAACTCAGCAAATGGTTGAGTTTGGCTTAACACCTAACACAAAGCTGAAAGGCAGGTTAAAAATGTACACTTTTCAAATAAAGATTGAGGCACAAGGTCACGTAGCTCATACCCAAAGAGCCAGGATGGGACTTGTGTGGTTCTGACCTCCTCCAACCCAGAGTGCCCTAAGGACTGTTCTGGAGAGAAGCCCATGTGCCCCTACTCTGTTCCGCTCCTCTGTGGGAACAGCGAGGTGGCTGGCAGCGTTGACTCCTGAGACTGGAAGGGCTGTGGCAGGATTAATCTACCCTTAGGCTGCGCTGGCTCACATCCCAGTGAGGTGGTGACTGTCACTCTGATAGAAAAGGGCACCTCTTGCCATGGCAACGGGGATGTCACCAGAGACGTGTTGAGGACAAAAGAGGGAGTCAGGAGACACCCACACCCCAAGGCAGGAAGGTGATGTCGTGGTTCAGTACTGCCTGGGGACAGCTACAGACAGGCAGTGGAGCCTCCCAGCCCTGTGCTGGCCTCCCCAGACTGTGCAGTCCCTGCTCTTCTGGCTGCAGAAAGGGAGCTAGTGGTGGGTGGCACCAGACCACCCAGGTGCCCAGACTCCTTCCAGTTCCTCTGAAGAGAGCCTGGCACCAAGTAGGACACAGACAGGGAGATGAGGCAGGTCTGTGGGGGTGGGGTGCTATGGAGCTCACATCCCTGAATCTTTGCAGGCAGGTCACAGTGGCCTCTAAGTGTCAAGAGTCCTGCACTATACCACATGGACAACCACAGTTTCCACTGCTTCTTTTTTTTTTTCTCCCAAGACAGGGTCTCATGTAGCCCAGGCTGGCCTCAAACTACTTATGTAGCCAAGGATGACCTTGAACTCCTGATCCTCCTGCCCAGCCTTGAGTACTGGGATTACAGACATGTGCCACTCTGCCTGGTTTCTGACCCATTTCTTCAGTGAATGGCACAGTTTTTCCTGAAGATGCCATTCACTAGGGTACCGTGCATCCCTCGCCACTACCTAATTCCAGAACATTCTTCCTACCTTGCAGGGAAATCACATGCCTCTCAAGCCATCCTGTCCCAGCTCCCAGCCCTGGGGGACCACTGCCCTGGGTCTTCTCTGTAGATTTGCCAGTGCTGAATGCGTGTTTGTGGTTTTTTGTGTCTGACCCTTAGGTCAAAGCATGAGGCTTTCAGGGCTCATTCACTCTGTTACCTATGTCAGCATGCTGTTCCTATTTTTTTTCCCCTTTGGATTTTTTTGAGACAGGGTCTCCCTGTAGCCCCAACTGGCCTCAAACTCACTGTGTAGATCAGGCAGGCCTTGAACTCACAGAGATCTGACTGTCTCTGCCTCAAGTGCTGGGATTAAAAACATGTGTCACCATGTCTGGCTAGATTTTATTTTTATTTATGTGTATGCGTGTCTATGTCTGTGTGGGTTTTTTCACATGACTGCAGTGTCCACAGGATCCAGAAAAGGGCCTCAGATGCCCTAGAGGTGGAGTTACAGGTGGTTGTGAGCCACCCAGTATGGGTGCTCAGAACTGAACTCAGGTTCTCTGGGAGAGCAGTAGGTACTCTTTTTTTTTTTTAATATTTTATTATTTTTATTTTATGTGTATGAGTGTGTTGCCTACATGTATGTAAGTGCACCCGTGTATGTATGTAAATGCCTCGGAGGTCAGAAGAAGGCTTCAGATTCCCCTGGAACTGGATGAAGTTAAGGACAGTTCTTAGCTGCTATGTGGGTGTTAGGAATCGCACCTGAGTCCTCTGCAAGAGCAGTCAGAGAGAGCAGTAGGTACTCTTAACTGCTGAGCCGTCTCTTCAGCTCCTGAAGTTTTATTTGCACACAGCCAGGCTACAACATAAAAGCAGCTAAGAGTGCAGCCCCTAAAGCCAACCACATTCATCTGAGTTTACAGGGAAGACTGACCAGCCCCTGACTTCGCATAATATTTTATTTTTGGTATTTTGAGACAGACTTGCTCTGTACCTAGACTGGCAATCTTCCTGCCTTAGCCTCCTGAATATAGAAATTACAGATGTGCACCACCACACTCAGCAACATAATGTTTTCTAGATTCCTCCATGCTGTGCTCCTTGTGCTTTTTCATAGATGAGTAGTATTCCTTGGTGTGTTTATCTTAACTGTTCAACCACCATTGGAGCTGAAGGTCTGGGTGCAGCCCTGGCCTTCCCAAGGGGCCATAGAGACACCAGGCACTGAGAGCCTAGAGCAGGGAAGTCGTGAGTTCGAGACATATCTGGGCTATAAAGTTCAAGGCCAGCCTGAGAATCGGAGTGAGACTCTATCTTAAAGAAAAAGGAGGGGCTGGAGAGATGGCTCAGCAGTTAAGAGCACTGATTGCTCTTGCAGTCTGTAACTCCAGTTCCAGGGTATCTGATACCCTCTTCTGACCTCCATGGGCATTTCAGGACACAGGTGTTTTTATCATACATATAGGCAATACACTCATACACATAAAATAAAAATAATAAATTTTTTAAAAAAAGAAAAAGAAAAAATAGGACTAAGGTGTGGTTCAGCAGTAGAGTGCCTGCCTAGCATGATTGAGGCTGGGAGTTTGATCCCCAGTCTGAACTAGACCA
This sequence comes from Nannospalax galili, assembly GCF_000622305.1. Lineage (NCBI taxonomy): Eukaryota > Metazoa > Chordata > Mammalia > Rodentia > Spalacidae > Nannospalax > Nannospalax galili. Next base: position 856,886 of record NW_008343207.1, on the reverse strand, counting down.
TGACCGTGATTTGTAACTGAGAGAGAGAAAGAGAGAGAGAGAGAGAGAGAGAGAGAGAGAGAGAGAGAGAGAGAGAGAGAGATTTACAGGGAAATGTTGCCTCGCTGGTGTCTGGAATCTTAAAACTCCCAGCCACAATAATTACTGAGTCCTTGAGCAAAAATGTTCATCTAAAAAACATAAAATTATAATGACTTACTTGGAGTAATTGGAACAAATGAGACGATCAGGCAGCCAGAAGGAGGGTCACCCATCCAGCCCCATAACCCCACCTCTCCCAGGCCTGGGGCTGGCCACCCACTAAGAGGTGGCTGGGGACCCTACCAACCCCTGCCTGGCCGTAGACAGACCATGTCCTGAGTTCTGCTTCTGCCTCACACTGAGGTCTCCCCAGGAAACCGAGGTCATGTGGGCTGGCCTGGTGGAAGGTGCTGCATGCTGTATGCCATCAGGATGGTGGTTTTTAGTTTGTTTGCCCATTTCCTCATCCATCACATGAGGTAAATGAGATGGCTATCTCCCAAGCTCTTCCATGTGTGTATCTGTAAGTGCTTCCTGCAGTGAGGACTCGGCCAACCTCCTCCTGGGTCCGAGGGGACAGGTTCCCTCTCCCTTGGACTGCTGAGGTGGAGACCTCTCCAGTTCATTCCTGCCTTCCCTTCCTCTTTCTATACTCCAATACAGGCCTGTCTAGCCCAGAGTAAGGAGCCTTTGGGAAGAAGGTTGCTGCAGCCGGGCTGAGTGTTGAGACAGGGCAATTCTTGGGGAGCCACAGGCCAGGGGGAGGGGAGGCACCGGCCATCCCAACAAATGTGACTGAGCATCAGGAGGGGCAGCCTGATCTGCCAGGTATCAACAGAGAAGAGTAGGTGGGTGACCAGAGATCATACTGGCATGACCAGAGGACACACAGACTACAGATCTGTGCACACGCATACCCTGTGCACATTCATGCCCTGTGTACACACCTGTGCTGTGGACCCACCACAGAGCCTAGGTACACACCCAGGCCTGTGCATACCCTCATTTTATGTATGGAAACTGAGTTGCAGCACAGAAGGGGTTAATATGAAAGGCCTCAACTTTCAGCCTACAGGCTTATCCTTCCAGAAAGGGTGTCTGTCCAGAGGTGTGCACAGCAGCTGTCTGTCCAGTGGAAACAGGGATAGAACCGGCAAACAACCTTTCCTGCAGTTGGCACCTAGAGCTGGGTGTGAGGAAAATGCCCTAGTCAAGACTGCCAACCACTCCAGAAGTTACTAAGAATTTCAGGTTTCCCTTGTAGAACTCTAAAAATAGTCCTGGGACAGCAAACCTCACAGTCCTGACCAGTGCCTGGCTGCCTGGGTGCCTCCCACAGAGCCCCTCCTCCATTGTTCATCAACATATCTGTTGAGCCCTAACTGTATACCTACCATAGATTGATCATTGGATTAAAAAGCAAAAACCTCAGTCAGAATCCACATTTCTGCCAATCAGAGGTGATCAACTAAGAGCTGAGAAAACTGGATCCAAAACACAAGCAGGGGGGCCTGGCAAGATGACTGAGCATGTAAGGGTGCTTGCCACCAAGCTTAACGATCTGAGTTGAATTCCTGGGACCCACATGATAGACGGAGAGAGCTGACTCCCTCAAGTTGTCCTTTGATCTCCACACAGAATGAATGAATGAATGAATGAATGAGTGAATACAATAACAATTTTAAAACTATATAAGTAGGAAGGGATCAGGGAGGAGACGATGCAGAACCCACAGGCACTGAACCTGTGCACTCTGTCTCCTGGCATTTCTTCCCTCCTCTTAAGATTCAGAGCAAGGGACAGGGACAGGCAGGAGATGGTTCTGCCTCACAGGAGCCACAGCTGGATGGGGGCCCCTGGGGACTATTTGCCCACCTCCAACAACTCCAGTGTCCTAGCATTCAGAGCCTGGGGGCTGGAGCCCACAGCCAGGAGCTACCAGGCTTCAGTGCATGTGTGGCCAGGAGCAGCCTCACCCGGGAACATTCTGTGTTACCTGGGACCTTGAGGGCCTTAAGCTCCTTCTGTAGCCGGTGAATTTGGTATCAACTTGCTGGCTGGAGGTTGCTTAGCTGGGGGGTTCTGCTTGGGGTCCCTAATGAAATACAATCAGGGGGTCAACTAAGGCTCCATGGGGCTGGAGGACGATGCAGTCACAGCAATGGCTGGCATATCAGTTTCCTGGTGCACGTGGCCAAGGTGGGATTCAAACCAAGCCCAAAGCCTGCTTCTAGGCTGTAGCAGAGGGCATGGCTGGCCTTTAGGGCAAACCCAGAAACCTCCTGCCAAGTCAATTCCAAGGCACAAAGTGATAGGGCTGGCATAGTGCCTTGCAAAGTGGCTAGATCTAAATGGGCCTTTCCAGTCAGGTAAGGGAAGGGGCAAGTGTTCCCCAAAGAAGAGAAAGAGATCTGGAGAGATGGTTCAGCAGTTAAGAGCACTGGCTGGCTCTTGCAGAGGACCACAGTTCAAATTCCAGCACACACATGGCAGCTGACAACCATCCATAACTCCAGTTCCAGGTGATCCGACGCCCTCCTCTGCCTTCCAAGGGCTTTGCATGACATGGGTGCACTTAGACACTTTCGGACAATACATTTATATACATAAAATAAAAAAAGAATATAAGAAGAGAAAGAGAAACCATAGCCTCCCCACTCTTCAGGAACACAGGATGGAGAGGGAGCTATCCACAAGCCAGAAGAGGTCCCCTCACCAGAACTCCACTGTGCTGGCATGCTGATCCCAGACCACTCTCTAGAAATAGAAAAGTGTCTATTAAGCTACCCAGTGAGTGAGATCTGTTATAGAAGATAGGGATGAGACAGCTGGGACAGCAGGGAACAGCATTTTCTCCAGAGGGACTAGCATGTGCCAGGCTAGAACAACTGATTATGAAGTTTAAGAGGGGCTGAAGGGAGACCCTAGGGAACATGGCTGAGGTGGCAGACAGGGTCTCGTCAGGCCCCGGAGCCCAACACTGAACTCTGACCTACAGGATAAGCAGTGCCCCAGCCTCTACTGATAGAGGGAGAGCTCCTGGCTGCGGGTTGAAAGGAGGAATGCAGTCTTCAAAACACTCCTTTCCCTCTTCACTCTGAGGAATCAGCCTCCAGGCTGCAGAGCCAGGGGAGGCACTTGCAGTATCACTTACCTGCAGTTTCCTGGAAGGCACATTAGGCCCATCCGGCTGGCAATGCCTCTTGGCAACACCCTTTAGCACCTCCTGGTCTCCAGGGACCTGGGCAGCCCAGCCAGGCCAGGGGAGCCCTGTCCACCTCTGCTTGCTGAGTACAGGCGAGCTCTGCCTTCCCACAGGGCTCCACAGCTCCAAATTAGCACAAGCACTAAAGAGCAAAGAGCAAGCCTGAGGACAGCCAGGCCCAGGTCCCAGGACATCCAAGCCCAGGCTCAGCCTCTCATCTTCCCACCAGGGGTCCAGGCTCAGCCCTATTATGCTCTGTGTCCCCTGATTCCATCACAGGACTGCCTCTGAGGTCCCACCCTGTCTTCTGGTAGGTTGGACTTATGGACACAGAACAGACTGGCATCTTGTTCTCTGGTGCCTCCCTCTAGAGCTGAGGTTGTGGCCCTGTCCTCTGTGAGTGGCCTTACACCTGCCACATTCATCTCTGGAGGCATGGACAGTGTAACTCAGTATTTTACAGTTCCTGAGGTCTGAGGCCTCTTTGGGGTCTTATGGGACCAATTCAAGGTGTGGGAAGAGCTGACCTTTCCCAGCTGTGGAGCTCCCTGCAACTTTGTCTCACCTTTCAGGCTCCATGTTATTGCTGTTGTTGTTAAGACAGGTCATAAAGCCCAGGTTGGCCTTGAACTCATAGGTAGCTGAAGATGACCTTGAACTTCTGATCCCCTTCCCTCCACTTCCCAGTACTGACATTAGAGGCGTGGATTGCCATGCCCAGTTCTGTGGTGATGGAAGTGGAACCTAGGGCCTCGCACGTGCTGAGCAAACATTCTGCCAATACCCCCAGAAAATCCCTCTTTCATTCTCAAACCCTAATGATCAACTGGGTCCACCCACCTGATCCAGGACAACCCCTGCTCTCTAGGTCAGAGATCAGCAGCCTTATTTCCATGGTGACCCCTGTCACCCCATGCCAGACCCCAAGAGTCGAAGATTCCAGAAATCAGCCTGTGACAGGATCAGGTAGGCCATTGCTCTGTGCCCTGTGGTTCAGGCCCCGCCCCTTCCTGCCCTTTCAGCTCCGGGAGAGAAAGGTCCTGGGCCACCATGGTGATGGCCACACTGTGACTTCGCTTCCCACTGCTGTAGTTGACATCTCTCATGTCCTCACTGATCCCCTTATGAGCTGCCACTCTCAGGGGCTGCCAGCCCAGACAAAGATGATCCTGAATGCTCAGAAGTCTCAGACCCTCAGGCAGGCACTGGCTGGTCCAGATGCTCGGCACACCATCATAACCACTATCTTTCTGTTTCCTCTTGTAGGCAGGAACCACATGCTTTATCTCACTTTTACCAGCTGTCAAGAAAGGATTTGTGATCAGTTATTCAAACAACAGACATTACGAGTTCCTGACTACCAGGTTCTAGGAGCAGATGGAAGACGATCTGACACCAACTCGTCCCCAGGTCCAGAAGAGGAGATGGAAGCTTATCTGGCCATTGTGGAACATGTCATTACAGGATCTCATGTCATTACAGATGTTGCAGCGTCCCTGTTGGACTGATCACTGTGAAGATCTTCAGGAGCACAGAAGTTGAAGTGGTAGGGAAACACCTTGTGATATAATCATGGCAACCAGCACTGGGTGATACTGGGGCAATCCCTCCAGTCTGCATGCTAAGGGCTCACTTCACAGGCCCGGGCTGTCATTTCCCATACATGCTACTGGGAAGAACGGTCCCTGTCCAGGCCCGGGTGACAACTTAACTTGTAAGCTGTTACCATGTCCTCCTGCCATGGTCTTCGTGTGACTGGGTACATGGCCCTGCAGGGCAGTTCCTATTAACATTATGGTTCATGACAAAGTTTTGGTTCACCTGGAACCCAGCTGCACTGTATCAGTCTGACCTCTGGAGTGGGCCAGAGACCAAGGGGAAGTGAGTGACCCAGGCCAACCACATGAAGAAATAAAATATTCTAAAAAGATAAAAATGAAAAAAAAATTCTTTTTTAAAGAACATAACAGCCAGGGGTCGGGGAGATGGCTTGGTTGGTAAAGTGCTTGCAGTATGAGGAGAAGCTGAGTTCCATTCTCAGACCCACAAAGAAAGGCAGCGTGGTGGGATGTACTTATAATCACAGCACTGGGAGCATGGAGACAGACCAACCAGTCTGGCCTAATCAGCAAGCCTGGGTTCCAGTGAGAGACCCTGTCTCAAAGAACAAAGCAGATGGTGACTGAGACAACACCAGAGGTTGGCCTCTGGCTTCCTTATGCACACAGACACACAGACACACACACACACACAGACACACACACACAGACACACACACACACACAGACACACACACAGACACACAGACACACAACTCCAGTTTGCCAAGTATGTCTTTTATCACATGTACTTATGATATTGAATTAAAAAAATTTAAGAGGATTGGGAAGATGGCTCAGTGAGTAAGAGTGCTTGCTGTGCAAGCAGGAAGACATGAACTTGAATCCTTAACACTTGTGTAAAGAGCCAGGAATGGCTGCTTATGCCTATAACCCCAGCATGGTGTCAGGGAGTAGGTGGAGTGGAGATAGGCAGATCCTGAGAGCTTGCTGCAGCAAATGATTATCTTTTGGTTCAATGACAGACTCTGTCTCAAAACAATAAGGGAGAGCATGATAGTGTAAGATACCTAACATCCTGGTCTGGCCTCTGCATATGTGCACCTAGGTACACATACCCACACAGTCATGTGCATTCAACACACACACACACACACACACACACACACACACACACACACACACCCCAAAGTCAACAGCTCCTGAGGAATGACACTCGAGGTTGTCCTCTGGCCTCCATACACAATGTACACACATGTACATATCCACACATGCACCTGCACACATATGAGCACCTATACACAAAATAAAAATTTAAAACCTAACAGCCCTCTTTGTCTTTGAGTCAGCAAGCCGGTTTTATAGCTCCATTCTTGGGGCCACACTCAGCGACCCAGTTCCCCTCACTTCCCCAGGCCTGCTCTGCTGAGGCCTGGGAAGCTTCTCTTGATATTTTTGTGGCTCAGTCATCCCTTCTCCTTTGACCTCCTCAGCCAAGTCTGACAGGTATGATATTTCATACATCAAAACAGGGCTTGAGACAGGTAAAATGAGTGAAGGGGTTCAGAGAAGTTAGGCAACCAGTCTGGAGACTCACAGCCAGGGAATGGCAGGTCTGGCTCCAGCCACAGCCTCAGTTTCCCTGTCAGAAAGCTGTGGTGAGCACTGAAGAGGAGGCCAGTCCTCAGGGGGATCCTGGTGGGGAATGGCATCAACTACAGCATTGACTGTCACTTTATGCTGTCAGCAGAGGGTCTGAGGTTGGGACCTCACTCACATTCTAGTGGTACCTGAGACCTGCTTTCTTGCTTGGAGGCTAAGGAGCCTCTACTGCCCCTGGGTTATGGGTCAGTCAGTGAGCACTCTCGACACAGGGTGGGGAATGTTCCTTCCTCCTGGCCCCACCCTGGCCTTGGCTTGGGCCTAGGCTGCCTCCCTCATTGAAAGTGAACTTGCCTCTTTAACATGTTCCAATTCACAGTGACATCACCAAGCAGCTTGAGCCAGCCTTACCTGCTCCTACATATCTGTGCCTAGCTATCCCACTGACAGGATGCTGGGAACTTGGTGTATACCCCTTCCTTCTCCCATTCCAAATAGAGGGGCTATAAGGGTAAAGTGGCCAGCTGTGCCATATCTGTCTGGGACTGTCCCAATTTTGCATTGAAAGTTCTGTGTTCCTGGTACCCCTCAGGCTGGAATGAGCAAGTGGTGGGTGGCTCTCCCTGGGGGTGTTGAACCAGTGACCAAATGAGCAGAGAATGGACACAAAGCCAAAGCCATCGCTGGCTGCAAGGGCAGCCATCTCCACCTCGGCCCTGGCCTGTTGGGTTGCTGCCTTGGTCCATTAGGTCTTTTTTCTTGCAGAGAAGTTTGCTGTAAAATCTCTCTCTCCCTCTCTTTTTTTTTTTTTTTTTTGTTTTTTAGACAAGGTCTTTCTGCAGCCCCAGCTGGCCTGGAGCTCACTGTGTAGACCAGGCTGGCCTCGAACTCACAGAGATCTTCTTGCCTCTGCCTCCCAAGTGTTGAAATCTTTTATTTTATAAAATACATGCTAATTATTCAAATTATTAAAGAAAAACAAGTTGGGGAGCTGAGCCTTATGTGGATAAAGCAGGGGAGTTGGCCAGGAAACTTCCCTCTCCTTCTAAGGGAAAGAGACAGCACTAGGTGGAAGGTAGACATGGTGGCTGGAGGAGGAAGAGGCCAGCTTGAGGGGTCTCCACCTCAGGAGCATCTCACCTCCCTAGTTTGGGGGGAGCCCTTGCCAGCCACCCTCTGTGCTCAGATGGTCGCCAGCCATCCCCTTGAAATTCAGTGGCCTGTTTGTGGAAAGGACGCCCAACACTGAGCAATCAGGCTGCTCTGCCGCCAGCCCTTGCCAGATGGTCCCATGCTTCACCAGCTGAGGCTGCTTTGTGAGGCAGCAGAGCCCTGCTTGCCTGATAGAGCCACTGGGCGCTCACGCCTCCTGCTTCCCACGTTTCCCACTCCCATCCCAGAGGGTGTTTCTTGGCCCACACACAGGAACCTGATTCTGCTAGGAACCTTCTGGATTTATCACCCCCACCGCTCCATCCCCTGGTGCCCTGAGCTCCTATGAACTGATGCTTTTATTGCTAATTGTTTTTAGACAGATGGTTTGGCCCAGACTGTAATTCCCCAGGCTAGGGGTTTTGACCTTGACCAAGGGTAAACGACTGTTCCATTCATTCTGGGCGTTTGGGCTTGGAGACAAGCGCCCGGGCTTGGAGAGGGAGATTTGGGCTTTGAGAGAGGTAAAGAAATGAAGGCATCAACACTGGAGACCCAAAGGGATGGAAATGGGAAGAAGGATGGCTCCTCCTCCAGAAAGCCCTCTGGTATTGGAAGTCTGCATGAAACTGAACTCTTTGAGACTGGACTGGGTGCCCTGTATACCCCACCCAGCATCTGATGAGCAGGCCTCCCTTGTAATAGGATTCTGAGGTAATTTGAGGACATCTGGCCCAGAAGTCTCCCAATCATCCTTGAAGACCTCAGATATGGATGAGGAAAAGGCCAATGAGAGGGTGTGGCCAACCCAAGGTCATACAACACAAAGCTTCAGCCAGAGCTTCCAAACCTGGCCAGCAACGACGCTGGAAGACAAGACCCATGAAGAGCCTATAGATTCAAGAGAGGAGGTGACCGTAATTCATAAATAGCTACTTTCAGACCAGATGTGATGGCACACTGGTGGCACACACCTTTAGTCCCAGCACTCGGGAGGCAGAGGCAGGCAGATCTCTGTGAGTTCAAGGCCAACCTGGTCTACATAGTGAGTTCCAGGATAGCTAGGACTACAGGAGACCCTGTCTCAAAAATAAGGGGGTAGGGGGACAGAGGAGGGGACAGGAGGGAAGGGGGAAGAGAGAGGAAAGAGACTAAAAAGAGAAAAAACTGGGAGAAGGGGTGCAGCTTGCGGCAGGCAAGGGCTTCAAGCAGAGAGAAAAGCGAAAGCAAAGGTCTTGAGGTAGGGGAAGCTTTGTGTCCAGGGTGTGACTTGCCTAGAGCCTGGGTGAGTTTTACATAAGAGCTGAGGCTATAAAGCCATTCACCAGCTTCAGTAGACATTGTGGGGAAAACTCATGGAATGTGGAATCTATTCTTTTTCTCTGGGGCTGGAATCAGGTGACAAGTGGCTACAAGTCTGAAGGAGAAGAGGCTACTGGGGCTAGCACAGCAGTGGACAGCTCTGCCTAGTGTCCCCCAGGGCCTGCTGGACCCAAAGCATAAGGGGGACCCAGGTCCTAGCCCCATGGCCTACAGGGTCCCCACCCTAGAAGACTGGCTGACTGGGGACAGACAGGCTATAGAGGCGCGCCGGGGGACTGCTTTTAGGCAACAGAGGATGAAGTCAGACCACCAGCAAAGCTGTCTCCATCCATCCTTTTCCTGAACACTCACTTCACCTGCAGGTAGAGAGAAACAAAGAGGGATGGTGGTGAGAGTACCCACCCAGGCCACCTTTGTCATGGAACAGCATTGTGGCCTCAGTCACCCAGCCTTATTCTATAAATGTGTATGTATAGGCCAGCAGTCAATTTCACCTCCTTCCTCAGGAGCTGTCCACACTGGGTTGTTTTGTTTGAGACAGGGTCTCAACTGGTCTGGAACTCACTATGTAGACCAGGCTCGACTTGATCTCACAGAGATACTTGTGTCTCTGCCTCTTGAGTGCTGGGACTAAAGGCGTGTGCCACCAAGTGCAGCTACCTCATTTTTTGAAACAGTCTCTCACTGAGACCTGGGACTCCTTGATTAAGCTGGGCTGGTCAGCAAATCCTGGAGATCCACCTGTGTCTGCCTCCCAGTGCTGGAATCACAAGCATACACCATTATGCGTGGAGTTTTATGTGGGTTCAGGGGCTGGAACTCAGGTCCTCCTGCTTGTGTATTGAGCACTTTTGCAATTGAGCATCTCCCTAGCACTCCATTCATTCATAAAGTGGTGCTCATAAGCATACCACAGGGCTGGCAAGGGTTAAATGAGATCATGTACGTCAAGTGCCTGGGACTGTGCCTGAAACACAGAATGTGCTCAGTGATGGCTGTTGCTATGGGGACATAGCACTCAGGGCAACTGGACCACGGGAACAGCCAGTGGAAGGTATGGGCCCTCTGAGGCCTGGGGACTTGCACTCTGCCCTAACCCTCCTTTCCCACCCTCTCTGGTTGCTCAAGCATAATTAAGTCAAACTTTTGATTTAAGATATTTATAAAGGCACTAAGAGTGTCCGGCTAATGCCAGCTTATATATATTTAATCCACCATTAACATGATTTAGAGGGGAGTTCGGATGGATGGGTGTGATGAAATTAAAAGTCTTCATCACCTGGTGTCTGGCTGCAACCCCTGTTGACAAAGACGTGGGGGGTCCCCACCCTGCACTGCAGGATTCAGGCAGCTGCAGCAGTCTGTGTTGAGCCATGCTTAATGGTGCTGTAATTAACAAGTCCCCTCTAAGGAAGCAAGACATGACTGTCCTCTGTACCTGTAGGAGGTGACCTATCTGTGCTGGCTGGTGCCTCTTCTGAGAGGCAGTGTGCTGGCCCTCCAGATGTCAAGGGGTATACCAGATGCCAAGGGGTGTCTCTGTTCCCAGCTTGATGGAAGGGTGTAGACAGTTAGAGCCCACTACAAGTCTACTCAACTGGAAATGTGTGCTGGCTCCCAGCCAGCTGAAAACCCAGCAGCTGCCACTGAAGGAGACATGAGCTGACCAGGTGGGAGACACTGAGGCTGCAGGTCCAAGGTCAAGGGCCAGGACACTTACAGCCCCATTTCAGCACTGGGAAGAAGGCAGGCACAGACCAGGCTGCACTGTCTCTCTGCTTGTCAAATAAGACCCAGCTCTTGGAGCCACAGGGAGCCCTGATGCCACCCAAACACTGCAGCTACAGTTTTGTTTCTCCAGATAATAATTGTCATAAGCATTTATTTAGCACTTACTATACACTGGACTTTATATCAGCTCTCATGGCAAGCCTCGGAGCAAAGGGCTATTACAGATGCCCCTTTACACCTGAGGGAATATGGAGGCACAGATAGGGTGAACACTTAACCCAGGGATACACGGCCAGTGACAAGGAACAGAACTCAGCAGTCAGGCTCCAGAAGCCACACTTTCTGCACCATACCGCGTAGAGTGGAAAAGATGCTGGTTAAGGGCCACTGTTGGCTGGGGCGCTGACTGCACTGCCTGCTGCAACTTCCTGTGTTCCCTATGAATTCAGGAAAGGCTTTTGAGTTCCCTCTGCATGCCAGCCTCCTGAAGGTTCACAGTGACCCAGACCCACTCCATCTGTCCCAGGGTATTTCCAGTCTGGTGGGGACAGAGGTGTTCCAATAGTCATGGGGGAGGACAGTTAGTGGTAGCTCCTACAGGAGGCCTGGAGCATTATGGGAAGCCAACCACAGGTCAGGATGAGCTATGGCCAAAGTCTCCAACTTGAGCCTATTTCTTCAAAGTCTGACTTGGGCCTATTTCTTCAAAGCTTGATGGCCTTACTGGGATGTATGTCCCTCCATGGCCCCTGTCCACCCTCCACATCCCCTGTCCCCTCCGTTGCTTTTGTTCCCTCCGTGGCCCATGTTCCTTTCCATGGCCCCATCCCTCTCTTTTGCCCTGCCCTCCTCTGTCATCCCTGTCCCCCTCCATGGCCCTAATCCAGAGGTGCATTACCCATACCTTGATATTGTACCCAGAGGTCTCAGATGGCACCAGCAAGTCCCCAACCATCCCTGTAGTCTACACAGTCACAGCTAGCTCTAAGGTATATGACTTCTCCAGTATCCACCTGCAAGGAGACCTTCCCAGTGGGGGACACTGGGCCATGTGTCCATGCAGCAGCTTCCCTGGCAGACAGTCCCATGGGGACTTTCCGGCCTGATGGGGACAGAGGTATCCAAGTGGCGATGAGGAAGGACATTTGATTCTATTCATTTAGCACCTGCAATGTGACAGATGCTGGGACTCAGCAGAGGCTATGCTGTGTCTCTCCCCTAGTGGGAAGTGCTCAGAGTTAGGAGGGGAGGAAGATAATGAGGCTGGGTGTCTCACAAGCCTGGCACTTGGGCTGTGATGGAAAAACCATACAGGAGTCCAAGGGGATACACTGGCAGTGACACGGAGCCAGGGGAAACTGAGGGTGTGATATCCAGGAGGAGGAGTCCAGCTCAAACTAGTAGCAGCTGAGTCAGGGACAGGTAGAGAAAGTTCTAGTAAAAACAGCACGTGGGGCTGGAGAGACAGCTCAGTGGTTGAGTATGCACTGCTCTAGCAAAGACCTGAGTTCAGTTCCCAGCACCCACATTAGGCAGCTCACACCTGCCTCCAACTCCAGCTCCAGGGAATCTGGCACCCTTTATCCTCTGATCTGCCTGCCTCAGCCTCCTGTGCTGGGATGACAGGTCTGTGACACCAGGACTCTGATCGATGGTTGCTCATCTGTTGCTGACAGCCAGAGAGTTGCTGACTTCTGGCATGGGCTTGTACCGCTCACTTGCTTCTTCATGCCAGAGGGTATTGGGAGTTCTGGTTTGTTTCTGTCCTTGCTGAGTCTGAGTTTGCTACATATACTAGCCTTGCCCTGTCTAGACAGTTTTGTTCCTTCCTTCTTGTGATGGATAGTGTTGTCAGCCTGACAGGATCTAGACCCACGTAGAAGACACGGCGCAGGGCACACCTGTGAGGATTATCTAGCTTGTGTAAACAGAGGTGCCCATACTGAATGTGGGCAGCCTCATCCTATGGGCTGGGGTCCAAGACTGAATAAAAAGGAGAATGTGCACTGAGCATGGCACTCATTGCTTGTTATGGAGGGTGAAATGTGATCAGGTGCCTGTCTCCATGCCTTCCTACCATGATGGGCTGCACCTTGGAGCCTTCTTTCCTTAAGCTGCTTCCGGAGGGCATTTTTGTCATAGCAGCAAGGCAGTGACTAATATATCTCTCAACCTGTGTGTCTCCTTGCTGATCACATTACATTGGCTAGGACTCCTGGGTGACACTGAAGAGAACAGAATGGCCGTCTTCTCTCCATCCTGCTCCTCAGGGAGCCCAACTGAGCTGCATTTTGAGGGGCTATCTCATCTTTGTAGATAGTCTTTACCAGTCTCAGGATGCCTTTTTCCATAGATTGATGTTGGAGCTTGTCATCTGATTATGTTGAGTGTGTTTTCTGTAGATTGATGTTGAGCTGGGCATGGAGCATGCCTTTAATCCCAGCACTTGGGAGGCAGAAGCAGGTGGATCTCTGTGAGTTCAAGGCTAGCCTGGTCTACACAGGGAGTTCCAGGTTGGCTGGGGCTACAGGGAGACCCTGTCTCAAAAAGACAAACAAATCAAAAACACGAACAAAAAACGGATTTATGTTGCAGGTTGTTAGCCACCATGTGGGTGCTGGGACTCAAACCTGGGTCCTCTGCAAGATCAGGTAGTACTCTTAACTGCTGAGCCATCTTTCCAGTCCCCTAAAAGGCCTTTTCCCTTGAGGTGAAGCCTTTTCTCCACAGGCAGCCTCCATTTACAGTCTAAAACTGACAGAAGGGGTGGAGCAGGCTCATGCCACACTCTGTAGTTGAGCCGGGGCATCTTCCTTGGCAGCTGGCCACCTCTGGGCAGACAGCCGTGGCTCCACAAGGGTCCTGTGTGTTCTCGTCAAGGACTTGGCTGGGGTTCTGGAGCCCGTTGCACACAAGAGTGCTTTGAAGGGCAAATGAATTGAGCCCAGTGTCTCCATCAGCTGTGGGGGCCAGAGGATCTGGGGGCAGGAAGGTAATCTTGGCCTCTATGCCCATGGCCAGGCCAGAGAGACACGCTTACCTCTGAAACCAATCACCACAGGGCTGAAGTGAAGGTCTTAGCCAAAGAGCCTTGTGTAGAAGAGGACAGGAGTTGTCCTGATACACATTGACTTTGTTTTGTTTTATTTTGTTTTTTTGAGACAGGGTCTCCCTGTAGCCCCAGCTGACCTGGAACTCACTATGTAGACCAGGCTGATTTCAAATTCAGAGTTCTGTCTGTCTCTACCTTCAGAGTGCTGGGATTAAAGGCATGTGCCACCACACCTGACCCACATTTACATTTTTCAGTAACTGAATTGATTTAATGTGTACTACAATAAAATTTAAACACTCTGCCTCATGAATGCTGGATCAGATCGTATGGTTTAGAACCAAGTGACATTTATAGAAATTTAAAAAAATATTTTATTTTTATTTTAGTGTATGAGTGTATTGCCTGCATGTGTGTAAGTGCACCCTGTTGTGCAGTGCCTGCAAAGGTGTTGGATTCCCCTGGAACTAGAGTTAGGGATGGTTGTTAGCTGCCATGTGGGTGCTGGGAACTGAATCCGGGTCTTCTGCAAGAACAGCCAGTGCTCTTAACTTCTGAGCCATCTCTCCAGCTCCCTAAAAACATTTTATTATTTTTATTTTATGTATATAAGTGTTTTGCCTACATGTGTATAAGTGCACCATGTGTGTGCAGTGCCCTCAGAGGCACAGGTGTTAGCTGCCATGTGGGTTCTGGAAATCGAACCTGAGTCTTCTGGAAGAACAGCAAATGTTCTTAACTGCTGAGTCATCTCTCCAGCCCTCTATTGAAATTTTTAATAAGAGGCTGCTAGGAAGTGCCACCATGTCTATTAATGACAAGGAAAAAATATTTTCTTGTAACTGAGTGTATTCTTATATAATGTCCTGGTCAGCTTAGGCCATTTAAAGTTGCCTTTTTTACTTGCTGGGTGGATACCTTGAAATGTAACCATAGGATGCTCAGAGATGTTTTCTTTCTCTGTGCTATTCTTATTACTCTGAGATGTGGTTTTTTGTTTTTGTTTTTGTTTTTTTTTTTTGGTCTTTTTGAGACATAAAATTGATTATAAAATCTTCTTCTGTACTTTGGATTGGGGTTCCAGAAAATCCAGAAAGCCTTTGTTACTTCTAGGGATCTCATGAATGAGTAAGGCATAAAGCTCTCGACTCTCTCCTGGGTGACTGCTTGATCTCTTTGCCGTTCAAAATTTTTTTTCCATAACATTAAGAGGTAGATTGTGATATCTATCTACAGCTAGATATCCATGTAGTGGAAAACTATACAACAATGAAGACAGCCCATCCTGAGCCATGCTCCAGGACATGTTCCATGCTAAAGGACAGAGAGGCTCAGCCTGGCCTCCCCGGACACGAGGTCTAACACAGATGCTAAGGCTCCACACCTCCTGGCACAGCACCCTGCCTATCTCTGCATCAGGCCCACTGTCCCCAGGGGTACCCCCAATCACTCCTTATGCACCATTATTCCAGTTGGATCTGACTTTGTACTTGGCCTCTTCAACCCCACCTGGATAGAAGGCCGGAAGCAGGGAGGATGGACACAGCTGAGCCTACCCTGGGAGTGCTGCCCTGGGGCTCTTGAGTTTGCTCAACAGAGAGTGGCACAGCTCCTTGGCCCCTTGGGACAAGCCCCGCTGAGATTCTCTCTGGTGGCCAGTACCACCCTCTAGATGTATGGGTGGAGTGACCCCAGCCCTGGCACCTGAGTGCCTGCAACTGCATCAGGAGCCCTGTGGAAGAACCACCTGCGGAGCAGGCCACACAGCAATAACACCTTCTGTTGGTTTCCACCAACAACTCTGCTTTTGTTTTTTTTTTTTTTTTTTTTTTTTTTTTTTTTTTTTTTGTTTGTTTGTTTGTTTTGGTCTGTTTGAGACAGGGTCTCCCTGTAGCCCCAGCTGTCCTGGAACTCGCTATGTAGACCAGGCTGGCCTTGAACTCACAGAGATCCGCCCGCCTCTGCCTCCCGAGTGCTGGGATTAAAGGCGTGCGCCACCACGCCTTGCTCCATCAACAACTCTGAACAGAAGTCAGAAAGAGGGAAGATGGGGGAATGGGCAAGGTCTGCGGTAGCTGCTCCAGTGCCAGAGCCTGGCTCCAAATCAGTTACTGACATTATGAAAAAAGAAAAGCTGTGCTCAGAGTCTCCTAGACACCATCTAGCTTGAACTCACAGCCAACCTTCCACCTCCCCCAAGGCAATGTCCCAGGACAGTGGTCCCCACACTGTGGGGACAGATGGCCTTGCTCCTTTAAAGTGTGGGCTTTCTAGTCCTCAAGACTATTCGACCTCCCACTGCCAGGTGTAGGGAACTTGTCACCTTCTAGGGTGGGGCCAGTAAAGCTAAGGAGTGGAACCCCGACCCCTGAGGGTCCACAGTCAGACTGGCTGGTACTGGTAAAGCTGAATGGTAACCCCACCCTGCCTCCCTGATTCAGGTTGGGGCCTCTGAGCCCCACAGGCTGGCTCCCCATGGCAGGTTGCCCACAGAGGACACCTCTTGTAAGAGTGGGGCTCCTGTGAAGGGTGCAGTGAAACACCCCATTGAGGATACCAAGCACTGGTGATGCCCAAGCTGACTCAGAGCCTTTGAAATTATTGCACAGCCTCACTCCTGCCCCGCCCTACCATGGGATAGACTTGGCCTTGTCTGCTTGACCTCAGTGCTCAGCTTTACAAACACCTGCTGCCCTCTCTCCCAGCAAATAGACATCCTTTAAATGTAAGGAGGAGGCCACCCTGCTGTCAGGGAGCAGACATCCCTCTTTTGAACAGGAGCTGGGACAGTGGACAAAGGGGTCACCGGACAGAGGCTTCAGACAAAAGTCCTGACTGCATGGCTGTCTGGGACCTCTCTGTGGCCTAGAGAGGTGTCCTGGGCAACAACAGGAACACATCAAATAGGCTGCTGGAGGGAGAGGAGAGGCTCTGGGTGGAGTCTCAGGGAACATCAATGCTGGGGGCTCCACTCATCCTGGATAACACACCTTGGACCCAGGTCTGTATCACCCACCCAGGATCACTATACCCAGGAGCTCAGGCCTATACTGCCCTCCCTGGATAACACTCCAGGCTCAAGTCTACACCATCCACCCTGGATTTGCACATACATGTATACACATGGACACACTTTTTTTTTTTTTGTCTTTTTGGGACAGGGTCTCCCTGTAGCCCCAGCTGTCCTGGAACTCACTATGCAGACCAGGCTGGCCTTGAACTCAACAGAGATCCACCTGCCTCTGCCTCCCGAGTGCTGGAATTAAAGGCGTGTGCCAACACGCCGGCTGGACACACATTTTTATTTCCACATTCCAAGTAACCAATTCATGCCGTGCAAGCACACAAATTCAGGAACAGGGGCCTGAACACCAATGTAAAAATGCTTGCAAATCCCTGCAGAGCACACAGACACAGGCACATATGTGACCCTCACAGGTGCATGTACTCACATTCTCTGTGTTCTCAGAAACACAGAAGCAGATAGAAAATTGCACTAACTGAACTGGTGAACCTGGAAAATTCTAACTCCCTCTATATCCACCCAGACTCCCACATGCATTGCCATGGTCCTGTGTGTACACACATGCAGACATACTCAGGTCCTCCTGTTATCTGTGCAGGAACCTCCCTGCCTAACCCCTAGCTGTGTGTTACACCATGGTTAGGCCCAAGTTGGGGTCTGGTACCCTCAGTTCTGGGATGACCTTAGCACTCTGGACACCCTGATCACACACATCCTGACACCTGCCAGCCTCAGGAACACCAGTCTGAATGTAGACCCTGCATGTTCTAGGGAACCAGTGACCGCATTGTCTGTGGCATGTTGAGGATCCTGTCCTCACCCATAGTCTTCACTTGACCCACCTAAACTCAGGACAGCAGAGTGGTGTGGACTGGTGAGGACAGCTGCCAGCTAGCTCCTGAGCGTCCAGGTAGAGGTAATCTACAACCATCTCCTTCCTGTCCTCCTCCTCTTCCTCCTGTACTGCTTCATCTTCTTCCCTTCTTCCTTCCCCTCTTCCTTCCTTCCTTTTTCTTTTCCTTCCCCCCCACTTCTTTCCTGTCTTTGTACTTCCTTCTCTTCCTCCTTTCTTTTCCCTCCCTCTCCCCCTCCAGTTCTCTCCACAGAGCTAGGCTGCTCCAGGCCAGCAGTATGTGCATGCTGGAGCCAGTGCTGCATGACGGGTAGTGCTGCATGACAGGCAAGCTGGTCATGGTAGGTGGGAGCTGCTCCCCAGAGAAGAGTGACCAGACATGGCCAGCCAGGCCTGGTCTGGACAGCCCCACCCTTCCCCACACTATACTACCTCTGTTCTGGAACATTCTTGGCTTTAGGGGAGAGGGAGCTCTCCACTGAACCATTCATTCATTCATTCATTCATTCAGTAAACAGCCAGTGCCTTATAAGTGCAGCAAGGAAACAAACTAGTATTTATTGAGTGCTGACTATGTGCTAGCCACTGCTTAGGAGCTGAAGACCCAGCCACAAGCAAAACAAATGTTAGACACTGGCTGTATGTCAAGCTCTAAACTGATGGTAACATTCATCAGGCAGATGTTTATTGACCATCTACTACATGTCAGACACATTTCTGACCACTAGAGATGGAACAGTGAGGAAAATAACCATTTGCTAAGCACCTAATGTATACCAGACACCAGAATAGTCATGGTCAGATCCTCATATCTCTCAAACTCACCAGGGTGGGCACAGATGAATGACCAAGGACATGTGATCTTAAGCAGAATGAAGGTGTTGAAGGCCTTGGGCTTCTCACTGTGTGATCATCCTAGAGGGGCAGTTGGGGAGGTCACCCTGAGAGGTGGTGAGGAGCAGGTCCTGGATGGAGCAGAGAGGATGGTGGGGAGGAAGAACATCCCAGCAAAGGACACAGCCAGGGCCAAGTCCCAAGGGAGCACACATCCCCCAAACAGCCTGAGACACAGGGCAGGAGCACGGGAGGGACAAGAGTGTGTGGTCCCTGAGGAGGCTGGGGACGAAGGCTTGGTGGTCAAGAGCAGTGGGCACCAATGACGACATAGCTTCCACCTGGAGGTAACTCAGGGTGTGTCCCACTGACTTGCCGTGGCTGAAGATATACTCAGGAGGATCAGCCAGCATGCAGCTGTCTGTCTGTCTGTCCCCACTCAGTCTCTAGTGAGTAAGCCCAGGGGTGGCCCTTACCCCACACTATGGCTTCTCATTTATTTAGCTGTGGGCTCCAAGGCTGTGTCCCCAGCTGACCCCTCTGCTGACACCCGGAGCTGTCAGCCTTGATTCTCGCTGAGCTTAGTCACCCCACACAAGTGACATTTATCCACTCGCCTGGGAGCGAGCGTGGTAAGAATTAATTATTTAGCACCGAGGAAGCATTTTGAACACAGAAAGTGCTGGGGTAGCCCCAGCTCTGTGAAGTCGGCATGTCTGTGGCTTTGATGGCAGTGGTGGGGGAGCCCAAGGTTCCTGCTGCTGTTTGGGGGATGGATGAGGGAGGAGGAGGGAGGAGCTCCATGTACTTGGGGTATTTTTCAGCAGCTTGGCTCTGCACTGGGTGAGAAAGGCACCCTGCAGCCCACAGCTCACAAGTCCCCTCTCCTAGTAAGCCCTTAAGCCTTCAGAGATGGGGCTATCAGAACAGAGAAATAGACAAGAGATCAAGGCTCAGAGAGGCACAGACCTGGTGCATAGTTGTACAGCCTGGCTGCAAGGGGCAGAGATAATATACGTGTGTACATGTGTGTTTGCATATATTTGCACATGTATCCATACTCACATATACATGTGTATGTCTACCTGTGTACATGTGTGTATGACCCTGTCTGTGCACAGCTCCAGGTCCTCCCTCTGGCAGAACAAGCCCCAGCTCTGTGGTACCAGAGTACCCAGAGCCTGTGACACCATCTATACCACAGCCCAGGCCAGTGGGGACCCAAGGTCAGAGGAGACCCAAACAAAGTCAGAGAGGACTCAAGGTCAGAAGGAACCCAAAGTCAGAGGAGATTTGAGGCGTGTGGAAATCTGAGGTCAGTGGAGATCCAAAGTCAACCTCTAAACTTGAGCCTCTCAGTCCTGCCCAACTGGGAATCCTGACTGAGGCCTGGGCTGTCTAGGGAGGGAGGAGGTAGGGGAGGCTGTGGGGGTGATGATGGACCTGATCCATGCATCTACCCATATCCACCATCAGGCTGGAAGGAGCCAGGGCTGGGGGGAGCCAGGAACACAGAATTCCTTGCCACAGATACCTGCTCCGGTCCCCTTAGTCACAGGGAGGAAGGTTGGACAGGCTTAAGCCCCTCCCCCTGGGACAGAACCCTGAGACAAGATAACCCTGGCCATCAAGTGACCTCTGGGATCTCAGCTTCCTTTTGATCCTGAGGCCTGGCTCTGCCTTGATTTACCTCCCCACTCCCCTGTGGCCAGCACTATGCCTGCATTCAGTAGACACACAATAAATACCTGCTGGGGAGAACTGGGGAGGCCTGGCTATTATCTGAGGGCCTCTGAAAAATGAGGTAGAATAAGATGGGGGAAGAAGAGGCCCACTTAGGTCATGTAACTGCTGTGCCTCAGTTTCCCTTTGTTGCCCAAGTTCTCTTAGGGTCCCTTGTTCCTGATTCAGGTAGACAAACCACATAACACATCTTTATCTGAATTTTGCATAGTTTATATCTTTGGCGGGGGGAGAGGAGTGACTTACAAAGAAACGAACACCCGACACCTGGCACCCAGCTCTGCACGGCTCGGCCTGCCGTTCAGGATAGCTTTTGCCCATGGTCTGCCTCGTTTCACATCCCCGCATGCCCACTCGTCCACAAAGTTCTGTGAGGGGTCCACAGGGTCCTTGCAAGGTCCCCCGGTGCCCCACGGGGTCCAGGGCAGGCTGGCCCGTCTGCTCCCTGTTCCCTGCTTCCCAGAATGGTGCCAATTCCTTCTCCTTTCATTCCAATCGCCTGCCACACTAGGCTCCACCCTTCTTCCCAGGGTGCCCTGCGGTCGCCCATGGCTCTTCAGAGGAAGTCTGGGAGGAATAAATCATTTTCAAGCTACACTTCACCCCTTTCCTCCACTCTTACAATCTTTCCACCAATCTTCTGCAAGGGTCCTTGAGCCTTGGAGGGGGTGACAGATACAGGGTGATCTGTCTTGTATCATGGTGAGATAGTGACTTCTTGAGCCTCCCCATTATTTGTCTTCAAGCCGTGGCCGTTGAGCTATCTCAGTGGTGTTTCTTCTACTATAAAGACAAATGAAAGGAAGTAGACACATCTAAATGAACATGAATATAAATACAAAAGCCTAGAAGATATCCCAGTAGGTGTACTGTAGTCATTAAACAGTATACTTGCAACAGCTTCCCTGCTAGGGCCTGTAGTCTTTCTTGACACAGGGGGTTGGCCTGGTCTACAGCACCAGGTGTGTGTTCCACCCCTTGGAGTGGGCCTTATCTAATTAGAAATTTGTCAGTTGTATGTATGTTAGTAGAGCCATTATTGCACTTGCAGGCATTGCTTGGCATGTCCATAGTGTGCAGCATGTGGGGTCCATTGTTGAGTAGAATCATGGGGGATCCTTTCTTCCCCAACCATCTGCATAGTGCCTTCTGGCACTATGAATGTCATCCATCCAGTGGCATGGAGTTTTTGGCTTAGTCTCAGCTCCATTTTTTCTTTTCCTCCTGCACTGACATCATGCAGTGTCTTCAGCAACATGGCCTTACTGACCTTTCTAGTGTACAACCCAACAATAGTGACAATAGCTTGGTGAATTTGAGGACCTCTAGGATCTCTCTCTGACCAACAGCTCATAGGGGGGCAACCCACCCCTGGTACTGTAGATTTTCTTTTTTTTGAGTCCCTGTCTTCATCTTACCCAACCATAAAACTCCAAAAGAATCTTGTAGCTATAGCTGGCCTTCACTTCTTCAGGTATCTTTCAAATGAGTTTCACATCTGTAAAACACTCAAAGGTTAACATCACATATTAAATCGATCATAAATGAGGTCTAACACAGCATGGAAAAGTTTTATCCATTTGCACTAATTTCTTTCTCCATAGATCTTTGTTAGGTAGCATAGCATGGGTAAGAGGCATTAATTTGGTTAGTTCTTTACTATCTTTAGTTATCCCTTGGGAGTCATTCCACATTCTGGGGCTCTTGCATGGAGTCTCTTTGTATTTTTTTATCTTTGATACACGTACAGGTGTTGGCTTCAGTTGCCTGACCCTGCATGGGCTAAGAAGGAAGGGGGTTTCTCCTGTTCCCACTATACCTGTTGGTTCCCTGAGTCAGGCAGGCCCTGGGTCTGCCTCCTGACTGTAGCCATATCTGTCATCTCTCCATTGACAATACCTGGCTCCCGGGGGAGGCCTTGGTGGGAAAAACTGCCTCCATCCCTTAGTATAGCCTTTATCAGGAGAGAAAATGGGGATAAAACTGAGCAGTATTATTCCCAAATGAGACACCTATCTTTGCATGTGTCATACTTAAGTCTAACAATATGATCAAGATTCCTTGAAGCCACCTAGTCAGTTCTCTTAGACTGACAGGACTATAGTTCAGTTGATCAATTTAGAACAAAAAAATTTTTTTTTTGTCTTTTTGAGACAGGGTCTCCCTGTAGCTCCAGCTCTCCTGGAACTCACTATGTAGACCAGGCCTGCCTCTGCCTCCCTAGTGCTGGGATTAAAGGCATGTGCCACCACACCCAGCTTCTGATTTTGTTTTTTTATCAATTTTTTCTCTGGGAATTTGGGCTCGACATGTCTTGCCACATTTGTCTTCAAGTAACCCAAACGGACCGTTTTTTTCCTGTCTGGTCCTTTTTATATCTCTTGTAGGGTGTTCTGTTATTCTACAGACACATTTTACACACTGGTTTGAGTCACTTAGATCTGCTAAAGCCTCTCTAACTTTACAAAGATCCTGTCCCATTAAAGGGCTTAGCAAAACCATTAAAGTTCTATACCATTCTCAAGGTCCCAGCTGAGTTAAGCTTTCCTTTACATCTCTGGTAAGCACAGTCTTATCTGGCCCAGTGAACTGGGCATCATATATTGCTTTTCTCATACCTAGTTCTCTCAGTAATGCCTGCCCCTCCTTTATAGTCCTCCAGCCTCTGTTAATTATGGAAGTTTCCCTTGGTGATGACCATGTATCACTAATGCCTTCCACCAGCCATCCCATTAAGGACTGGTCCCTCCTGCATTGGCCTAGGTTGAACAGCCTATATCCCAAGGACAGACAGGTGGTTAGATAACTCAGCTGTGAAGCTTCTGAAGGACTTTGACGTTATTTGCTCCCATGTCCCACGCCCTCATGAGCCACATGGCAAGGGCATTTTTGATTGCTTGCTTGTAAGTTTTTCCTAGTTTTAACAGTTCCAGTGTGGAGTATTTCCTAGCTACAGCACTGTTAGCTTTTTTTCCTTTTTGTATCAAGGTTGACTCTGAGGGGCAGCTTTAGCTACTTTTATTTTTAGGACATTTCCTTTTTCATTATTATCTGTCTTTTTTCCAGAGTCCTTGGACCTTACACAAATGAAAATGTCCCATTTTTTTTCTCTCTCAAGCTCTGCAACTGAACCTACCAGGACCTCCCTGGCCTTTTCAGCTTCCCCTGCCTTAGGCAAATCTTTTGTTATGTAAAGCGACCATGCCCCCTCTCTGGGTTCTCTGCTTGTGTCCAGGGCCTGTAAAAGGTTTTCTAGCCTTTCTATAACCTTTAACAATTTTTATATACCCGCAATTGGGCTAGTTCCCCACATTTACAACACAGCTGTGGCCCATGTTTCTGCATGGCTGGCCCCTTTTTAGTTACATATTTTATAATCCATTGTAAAATCCATGTCAGCTCCGCCATTAGCTCCCCTGCTTTTCCCAAGCTCCCGAGGTTTGTCGTTTCCAGCACCATCCTGCTGGCTGTGCCAATTTGTTGTCCAAGTTCTCTTAGGGTCCCTTTTCCTGACTCGGGTAGACAAACCACATAACACATCTTTATCTGAATTTTGCATAGTTTAGACCTTTGGGGAGGAAAGGGAGGGACTTATAAAGAAACGAAAACCCGATACCTGGTGTTGTACCCCGTCCACTGGACCCCAAAAAGACCACCAAGGACCCAACACACCAAAATGCAAAAGCAAAGGTTTATGGTTTATTCAGGCTTAAGCTCGGGCTCTCAGACCTCACCAACTCAACGGATCCGTGCTGAGAGCCCAGAGTAAGGGAGAGTGGAGCCTTTTATAGGTTTTAGACAAAAGGGGGGGAGATACCGAAGATACATTTTGGTTGGTTCAAGTGAAAAAAA
>NW_008343207.1:822702-824556 GCF_000622305.1 Nannospalax galili | reverse complement strand
GAGGGAGAACGTTCCTTGTACAGCAATTCCCTCATAATATGGGGGGGGGGCAACACCATAGCAGAGCCAGCAAGAGCGGGTAGCATTCGGGTTGGTTGCATTGAGGAAGTAATAAGATGAATTTAGCATCTGCAAAAGAATTTCCTGGGTCGGGGTAGTGGCAGGAGGGGGAGGAATAGGATCTGCCCTTGAGGACTCAAGAGCCTGAGTTGTTGGCGCAGGAGTATAGGTTTAGGCAGTGGGAGGTCCAGGAGGGGGTTTAGCTTGAGAAGATTTATGAGAATCATCTGGGGGGTGGGATTTAGGACTTGGTTGGGTCCCAGTGCATGGACGACCGGTCGGAGGAGGAGTTGAACGGTAAAGAGGGCCCCAGGGTCTCTCCCTGCAGCGTATAGCCACACACCCCATGTGTGTCCTACATCCCACCCCATAGACTGTTTTCCCTTCTCAGCGAACCGAATTATGAGGGGGTTGCACCGTGGTTGGGCACAGGGCCCCCCATACCTCCTCCAGTGGTCCCTCCCCATCCCAGGGTGGTAGATCCGGGGGCCCGTTGTAGGGTTGTTAGATCCCTGGTTGATGACTCTTTCCACCAGTATGTGCCGGTGGTCTCACAGCTCCAGTAGGCGCAATAATAATCCCCAGGTCCCCCACATTTGTTCTTAATTGTCTGCTGTGTCCGTGGCCTGGACAAACGTAGATGGCAAGGCTTCACATGCATGATCTGGGGCCGGGGTCTTGGCAGCCAAAGGGAGGAAAGGGGGTCTGGTTGTGAGGTTCCCATTCTCCTTCAAAGATGTCACAGAGGTCAACCCAAAGGTCAGGGTACCAAGTGTTGGGAGAGGCTGTTGTGGAGGTAGAGTTGATGACCATCCCCGTGGCGGGGTTGGTGATTACCCAAGTTAAGTGGGGCATATGGGGATTTATGTTACTTGCAGGAAAGGTGCCATCAGCCGATAAGCAGTTCAATGTCAACAATAGACAGGTTAGCAGGAAGGGTCTTGTCGGATGCGGAGCTTGAATGGATTCGAAGGGTGTGGGGATGCCTTCCAGGTGTCTCCCTTGTAATCCTCTGGGACTGCAAATGGGTCAGCAGGTTTTGCGTGGGAGTAGTGCACCCAAGCCACAACGCCGTCCACTTTGAGTGCGGTGGGAGTCGTCAAGAGGATCACGAAGGGGCCCTTCCATCTTGGCTCGAGATTTTTCCATTGGTGTCTGCGGATGAAGACCCAGTCACCCGGTTTAAACCTGTGGGGCTGTGGGGGGACAGCAGCTTCATATATGGCTCTGAGTTGTGGCCAGACCCGTTGGTGGGTTAGCTGCAACCGCTGGAGTGAGTCCAGGTCCTGGTCTCCCAAGGTCGATACTAGGTCAGCTTGGAGGCTAGGTATTGTAGGAGGGGGGATTCCATACATGATTTCAAAGGGGGTCAAACCCATCTGGTATGGAGTGTTTCTTACTCTAAAAAGGGCAAAGGGGAGGAGAGCCACCTAGTCTGTGCCAGTCTCTAAAGCTAATTTGGTTAAGGTCTCTTTTAGAGTTCTATTCATTCTTTCTACCTGTCCTGAACTCTGGGGTCTATAAGCACAATGTAGTTTCCAATTGGCCCCCAGTGCAGTGGCTATTCCCTGGCTTACCTGAGAGACAAAGACTGGCCCATTATCTGATCCAATTGTAGTTGGGAAACCATACCTGGGCAGGATCCCTTCGATTAGCTTCCTGGCTACCACATAAGCAGTCTCATGCTTGGTTGCGTAGGCCTCAGTCCATCCAGAGAAGGTGCCTATGAATACTAGTAAATATTTATATCCAAATTTTCCCTGTTTGATCTCAGTGAAATCAGTCTCCCAATAC
>NW_008343207.1:820766-821954 GCF_000622305.1 Nannospalax galili | reverse complement strand
TACCTATTGGCAGTGGCTCGGCCCAAATGACTCTCAAGGTGGTTGTGACTGTTCCCCTAGCATGCCTTTTACCATTTCTGATGAAGCTGCTTCCATCCGTGTACCAGGTTTCTTCGGCGTCAGGCAAGGGAACATCCTTCAGGTCAGGTCTGATGCAATGCACCTGTGCCAGAATTTCAGTACAGTCGTGGAGTGGGTCCCCGAGATCCAGATCTGGCAACAGTGTGGCTGGGTTCAGGGCCGTTGGTAACTGGAAGGTGATCTTGGGCGGATTTAGGAACAGAGCCTGATAATGAGTTAATCGGGCATTGCTCAACCATCGATCAGGGGGTTGCTTGAGCACCCCTTCAAGGGCATGAGGGGTTACCACAAGCAGGTCCTGTCCCAGGGTTAACTTGTTAGCATCCTTAACCAGCAGGGCACCTGCTGCTATAATTCGCAGGCAGGGGGGCCATCCAGCTGCTACAGGCTCTAATTTCTTTGATCGGTATGCAATAGGTCTCTTCCAAGGGCCTACTCTCTGGGTGAGGACCCGTTTTGCAATACCTTTACGTTCATTCACATATAGACAGAAAGGTTTACTTATGTCTGGTAGTTCTAGGGCAGGGGCCTCTAAGAGTTTGCGTTTTAGGGTTTCAAAGGCCTCTTGTCTTTCCTGTGACCAGTTGAAGTCCTGTCCTTCTTTGGTAGCCTCATATAGGGGCTTTGCAATTTCAGCAAACCCTAAAATCCAGAGGCGGCAGAACCCCGCGGTGCCCAGGAATTCCCTCACCTGCTTTTTGGAGGTTGGTGCGGGTATCTTTAGCACAGTCTCTTTGTGGGCATTAGTCAACCACTGCTGCCCTTCCTTGAGGATGTATCCTAGATAAGTCATTTCTTGTAGACATATCTGAGCTTTTTTTGCTGAGGCCCGGTATCCCAAGTCCCCAAGGATGTGGAGTAAGTCCTTGGTACCCTCTAGGCAGGACTTCTGGTCCGGTGCCGCAATCAATAAGTCATCTACATATTGTAACAGGCTTATGTCGGGGTGTTGGGCTCTGTACTCACCCAGATCTTCATGCAGGGCCTCATCGAATATAGTTGGAGAATTCTTAAACCCTTGAGGCAGTCGCGTCCAGGTCAACTGGCCATTGATTCCTGCCTCCGGATCATGCCATTCAAAGGCAAAGTAGGGCTGACTGCTGGGAG
>NW_008343207.1:818512-819783 GCF_000622305.1 Nannospalax galili | reverse complement strand
AATTCTGGGCACCAGTATCCACCATAAACTCAATTGGTTTCCCCTCTATTTTCAGGGTTACCCTGGGCTCAGGGAGGGGACCTGAGCCCCATCTCCCCTAGTCACTACCTTCACCCCCAATTAGAGCTGGTAATATCTTAGCTGATTGCTTATTCTTCTTGGGGCAGTCCTTCACCCAGTGCCCTTCCTCCTTGCAGTACGCACACTGGTTTTTCCCTACCTTATTTCATGGTCTGTATCCCACCGATGAGCTCCCTCTGTACTGGGGGTTGGTTGCCAATAATATATCTCTGAGGTCCTTCTCATGGCAGGCCTGTTGTCTCTCCAGGACCCTTTCTCTTGATGTCAGGGGCTGCCTGGTTAACAAAAGCAAACATCACAGTTTGAGCTGATTCCTCCGCTTCTGGGTTATATGGAGTGAACTGCCGGAAGGCATCTTGTAACCTCTCTAAGTATGAGGCTGAGCTCTCTTCAGGCACCTGTCATCATAGACCTTAGACATATTGGCGAGTTTTCGCTGCCATTTTGAGACCCACTAACAGAGTCTGGCGGTAGACCAGGAGCCTCTCCTTACCTTCTGCCATGTTGTAGTCCCAGTTGGGACGGCTAGGAGGAAAGCTGGCATTAATGATGCCTGGGTCTGTGGTAGGGTCCCCAGTGGGGCCCGGAACCAATTTCTGGGCTGCCTCCAGGATCCTGTTTCGCTCCTCAACAGTGAACAGGACACTGAGGAACTGGTGGCAATCGTCCCAGGTAGGCTGGTGAGTGAACAGTTTCCAATAAGTTAATCTAGTCCCTGGGGTTTTCAGAGAAAGGCGTATTCTGTGAGTGCCAATTGTAAAGATCACTGGTGGCAAAGGGCCAGTAATGAAAGGGCTGATTGCCCTCTCCATCTGGGGGCCTTGTCGGCCAGAGGGGGAGGACAATGGTGTCAGGCTGGGGAGCCACCCCCCTCCAGCTCCGTGTGGCCTGTGCAGGTCCCTGTGGAGACGATGGTGGCTCTTCAGGGTTAGGAGACGGGGCCTGCACTTGTGGTGCTGTTGGCGGGGTGCCCATCTGAGAGGAGTAGGGCGGGGGAAAGATGTCATTCTCCTCTGTGCCTCCCTGGAGAATGGGTTTCTCTTCCACCTTTGGTCTGAGAGGGAGGACCTGCAGAGGTGGAGGGGGAGCAGTTGGATTAATCAGGGGAAGGAAGGACTTGACCCAGGTTGGGGGGCCATCGGGTCGTTTGATGAGGCCTCGCCAGGTCATGATGTATGGGATCTGGTCCT
>NW_008343207.1:813447-817472 GCF_000622305.1 Nannospalax galili | reverse complement strand
TATTGGTAGGTGCTATTCTCAGGGCTGTGGAATGTGCTGACTGTTACCTGTGGGGCCAGGAGTCTCCGTTTTTACCTTATAGGGGAGTTTTCATGCCCGGGCTTGCTTAATCTATAGTTTCCTGGAAGTTGGGGGATAGCAGGCGGGGGTCAGGGCATGCCAGGGCATGTCTAGGCATGTCTAAAGCAGCAGCCAAGCATTTTACAGAAGCTAAAAGAGTGGGGGTCTGGAGGGATTGGGGGATAGCAGCTGAATGAAGAGGGTCTCAGGGTCCTACACACCTGGCAGCTGTGGAGAGGTGGGCACCACACAGCCTGGAGATGACAATGAGACATCTGTAAGCCAGAACCTAGGCATATAGTTGGTGCTCCATAAATGCTAACAGTGGGCATTAAGGGGCAAGCTGGAAAGGGCTGGCTCTGCAGAGAGGGAAGTAACCTTCACTGTCCTTCCTCAGAGCCATAACCAGCCCAGCCTCAGGAGTCTTGACTGATCCAAGATGGCCACACCCCCAAGCAGAGATTGGGCTAGTCTCAATCATTGTGACTCAATGTAGCCATTGCTAAACTTTTCCTCCAGTCAGGATGGCCCTCCCTACAGACCCACAGTGTAGGTGGTCTTAGCAGCTATCAATGCATCATGTTTTCTGGGTTGGAAATCATGGAGGGACTTGGTGGTAGTTTTACACAGGGTCTCCCATGAAGCCACCCACAGTCAAGAGCAGATGGAGCTGCTACCCTCCAAGAGTCTGTCCAGTCTCCCTCCCAGGTGAGGGTCTTATGGTCCCTGGCCCAGCCCATGGCTTCCAGCCTGGGCCCCACACCTACTCTTTATTCCCATAATTATCTGTTGTAACGAGGTGCCCCTCCCCCAACTCCAGCATTGCATCTACATTCCAGGGGCAGGGGACTGAGCAAGGGGCAAGAGATCTGCCCTTACTCCACCCATTCTTCAAAATGCTCTCCCTGAACTCCAACTCAGTGACACCCTCTTTATCTTCCTGTCCAGAATAGTGTCATGGGCAGCCCCTACTTGCAGAGGCTGGGGAAAGAGCA
This sequence comes from Nannospalax galili, assembly GCF_000622305.1. Taxonomy (NCBI): domain Eukaryota; kingdom Metazoa; phylum Chordata; class Mammalia; order Rodentia; family Spalacidae; genus Nannospalax; species Nannospalax galili. The sequence continues at coordinate 816,417 of NW_008343207.1, read as the reverse complement.
GCTCAAATAGGGCACTGTGTGGTGCTGAACAGAGTGAAAGGGGGCATGTGAGTGTTGGGATCAGGGTTTGCTGACCTGCTTTTCCATAGGAGTTCCTATTTAGGACTTAATGTATTTTTATTCTTGTTCTTTTAAATTTATGTGTATGTGTGTGTGCCTGCATGAGTATATGTGCACCACATGCATGTAGGTACCTGCAGAGACCAGAAGAGAGCATCAGATCCCCTAGAATTAGAGTTACAGTAGATTATTAGCCCCCCTATGTGAGTGCTAGGAACTGAACTCAGGCCCTCTGGAAGAGCTGGTAAGCCGCTAAGCCATCTCTCTAGCCCCAGGAATTCCCACTCAAGCTAGTGGTTCCCACAGTTAAGGAAGCGTCTAAAGTCCTAGACAGCTGTGCCAGTGCCTGGGGCTGTTTGCACTGAGCCCTAACAAGGCCTTGCTTTTCTTTTCCCTTATCTTTTTATTTTTTGCAGCTCTGATAGGCAAGTGCTCCACCACTGAGCTACACCCCCAGCTACTCTCTCTCTCTTTTTTTTTTTTTTTTGAGACAAGGTCTCCCCATAGCCCCAGCTGGCCCAGAACTCACTATGTAGACTAGGCTGTCCTTGAACTCAAAGAGATCCACTTGCCTCTGCCTCCTGAGTGCTGGGATTAAAGACATGTGCTGAAAAGCCAGAATGCTCTGACTCCATTTTGGCCAGCTTCTTTAGACAAGCCCAGATATGCTCAGGCATAGTGTACAGTAAAAGCCTTATAAGGTATGAACAAAAACTTCTGACTCTAAAAGATATTAGTCAGCACATTCCAATGCCCTGAAGACAGACCCTACCAATCAAGACTTTCCCTGTACACAGGATATGGGGACAGCCAATTATTTTAAAAAGATGCTTGGCGCGTGCACGTGGGTTTCTGTGGAGTGCCCCCATAAAAGCTCCTACCTGCTATTGTTGGGGCCAGACTCCATCTTTGTGAAGTCTGTGCCTGGCTAGACGCCATTTGGTTGTTGTCTTTTTTTTTTTTTTTTTTACTTTAAATTCTTGAATAAATTTTTGTATAAACTTTTTGGGTATCTGTGGGAATTATTCTCAATTCTCAAACCCTAACATTGTGGGGGCTCATCCGGGATTTGAGAATAGAGACCCCAGACCCACAGAAGCACCACCAGAGATGGCCTTGGTAAATTCTGCCGGCCTTCCTCTCTCTCTCTCTCTCTCTCTCTCTCTCTCTCTCTCTTTTCGGTAGTCTGGACATCCTGGGGCTCAACGGAGATCAGGCGAATGCGCTATTGATCCCAGAGCTGGAGGAGAACAGGAGACGCCCTGACTCCTCTTCTGTTGAGGGGTCGTGCTCCAGTCTGACGTGGAATCGAGGCAGGACTGACAGAGAGTCTTGGCCCAGTTCCACGTGGAATCCAGGCGGGCCAGATGCAAGATTCTGGTCGAGTCTGGCATGGAATCCAGGCTGGCCAAATCTTTTTGGGAAAGGAACAGGGGCAGCCTTCTCAACTGACTCTGCGCACTGTGAGATTTTCATTTCTCCCTCTAGGGAACTGCCATCTCATACTGTCCTCACCCTCTGCTCGGAGCTCTGCCTTGTCTATCGACTTTCCATTCTACTTCTTCTCATTCTCATCCCTCTCCTTATATTATTTTTCTTGAAGCTTATCCCACGATAGGCCAGTGAGTCTCATCATCTTCAGCTCCCCTTGATCTAGTTCTTAGTCATTTTCAGGACTACAAACAAGTGGCTTTGAACATGTCTGGACTCCGTGTCAAGCCGACCCACCTCCAGACCCTCTGCACCATTGAATGGCCCTCCTTTGAAGTTGAATGGCCACCTGAAGGGTCCTTTAACCTGACCCTCATCTACAGGGTTCAAGGACCTATCTTTGGGGAACTGGGGCACCCTGACCAGATCCCGTACATCCTAGGTTGGTGATATCTGGTTGCTGCCCCCCCCACTGGCTGCATCCCTTACTGCCACCCCCACCATCGGGGCCTAAGGAACCAGCCACTTTGCTTCCCCTGAAGAAAGTCCAGACCCAAAACCCATCAGGTCCTGAGGTTTTTCCCTCAGCGCCAGAGGAAGATTTACTCCCACCACCTTATGGGGCCCCTATGAGTGCTCAGGATAGACCTAGGGAGTGCAGGTCATGAACATCTTACTCTTCTTCCAGTCCTTCCCAGTCTCCGTCCCCAGCTCCCATGGCTGAGCCAGCACCTCCCGTGGCCAAGCCCAGCCCAATGCACACTCGCTCTAAGGGGGAGGGGAGAATTGTGCGAGCTCTTCCCCTAAGGGAGATTGGGCCCCCAGTAGTCTACTTTCCCTTTTGTACTAGTGACTTGTATAATTGAAAGTTACAGACTCCCTCCTTCACAGAGAAGCCTCAGGCCCTGATTTCCCTCCTGGATACCGTTTTTTTTACCCACCAACCCACTTGGGATGATTGCCAACAGTTATTGAATATCCTGTTCACCACCGAGGAAAGGAACTGCATCCTTCGGGAATGCAGACACACAGTCCCTGGAAATGGTGGGCGGCCAAAAGAGAATGAGGATTTGATTGTGGCTGCTTTCCCTCTCACGCGCCCAATAGAGGGGTGGGACTGTAACACACCCAAAGGTAGGGAACACCTAAAGGTCTATCACCAGATTCTTATGGGGAGTCTCCAGGCAGCTGCTAAGTGCCCCAGCAATTTGTCTAAGGTCAGTCAGGTGATGCAGGGAAGGGATGAGTTCCTGGAGCATACCTAGAATGCCTGTTAGAGGCTTTCAGAACTTATACTCCCATAAATCCAGAGGCCCCAGAGAATCAGATGGCCATCAATATGGCTTTCGTAAATCAGGCAGCTCCAGACATAAAATGAAAATGTTAAAAACTGGAAGGTTTCGAGGGCAAAAACCTTTCTGAGATGATGGTGGTGGCAAACAGGTATTTAACAACAGAGAAACCCCTGAAGAAAGACAA
>NW_008343207.1:743017-813394 GCF_000622305.1 Nannospalax galili | reverse complement strand
ACCCTCTATGAAAAAGGGAACCCGAGCCCCATAACCCCCACAGGAAGGTCGGCCCTGCCTAAAAAGAGACCAGTGTGCATATTGTAAGCAGCTGGGCCACTGGGCTAGGGAATGTCCTCAAAGGATGGGATCCCAGCCTCCCTCCAAGCCCAAGATCCTCGAGCTGGCAAACCTAGAAAACTGAAGGGGCCCGGGCTTGGAGAACCTCCACCACGAGACCTGGGTGACCCTACAAGTGGAGGGACGAGCCGTTGACTTCCTAGTTGACACCAGAGCACAATATTCAGTTTTAAAAGAGCCTATGGGAAAATTGACCAATAAACATACCTGGGTGCAAGGAGCCACAGGAATCGCTCAGCACCCTTGGACTACCAAAAGGGAAGTAAACTTAGGTAAAAAGACAGTTTCACACTCCTTTATGGTGGTCCCAGAGTGCCCATATCCCTTATTGGGTAGAGATTTGCTAAATAAAATGAAGGGTCAAATCCATTTCTCTGGGAGAGGACCTCCTGATGTGACTGTACCCGAAGCAGCCTATAGCCTATGTTTACAATTAGAAGAAGAATGGAGAGTGCATGCCCCACCCCCTCAAAAGAGACCAACCACTATCCTCAGGGACCTCCAGGCAACAATCCCTGGAGTTTGGGTGGAAACTAATTCCCCAGGGAGAGCCATCCAACAGCTACTAATAATAGTGACTTTAAAAACTAATGCCCAGCCTGTAAGAGTAAAACAGTACTCAATGACTCTCGAAGCCAGGGCAGGAATTACTAAACATATAAACCACCTTAAGGAGTTCGGTATTCTGGTTCCATGCCAATCTCCATGGAACACTCCTCTGTTACCCATCAAGAAACTGTGGACTAACAATTTCCACCCAGTGCAGGATTTGAGAGAAGTTAACAAGAGGGTAGAGGATATCCACCCTACAGTCCCCAACCCATATATCCTTCTGAGCTCTCTCTCTCCAGAGAGAAGGGTCTATACTGTTTTAGATCTCAAGGACACCTTCTTTAGCCTGACCTTGGAAAAGGAAAGTCAACCCATCTTTGCCTTTGAGTGGCGAGACCCAAACCAGGGGTTTAATGGACAACTCACTTGGACATGACTGCCACAGGGGTTCAATAACTCCCCCACGATCTTTGATAAGGCACTACACCAGGACTTGCAGGAGTATCAGGCCTCACACCCCAAGGTAAGCCTCTTACAGTATGTAGATGACCTGTTGATTGCCACTGAGGATAAGGGCACTTGGCTTCAGGCCACCAGAGATTTGCTCCTGACCTTGGACCAATTGGGGTATAAGGTCTCTGCCAAGAAGGCTCAGCTCTGTGTCATGGAGGTAATGTACTTGGGGTACATATTAAGGGATGGGCAGATGTGGCTGTCACCAGCCAGAAAGCGAGCCATTATGGGAATTCCAAGCCCGAGATCCCGCAGGCAGTTGTGAGAGTTCCTGAGATCAGCAGGCTTCTGCCGGCTCTGGATACCCGGATTCACCGAGCTGGCAAAACCCCTGTATGAAGCCACTCAAGGGAATGAGTCATCCTTCCTATGGACTGAGACTCAGGAGAGGGACTTTCAAGAAATTAAGAAGGCCTTATTGCAGGCTCCGGCCTCGGCTCTGCCAGATATCCATAAGCCCTATCAGCTCTTTGTTGATGAATACGTGGGAATAGCAAAGGGAGTCCTGACCCAAATGCTGGGGCCTTGGAAGAGGCCTGTGGGTTACTTGTGGAAAAAGCTTGATTCTGTGACTTCGGGATGGCCGGGCTGCCTCAGAATTATCGCAGCCATGGCCTTATTGGTTAAGGATGCACATAAGCTCACGTTGGGACAGCCCCTTATGGTAACCACCTCTCACTCAATTGAGGGGGTCCTTAAAAATTCCCCTGATGGATGACAAATGCTCGGTTGGCGCATTATCAGGCCTTGCTCCTTAATCCCCCTTGCATCCAGTTCTTCTCCAGCACTGCTCTCAATCCTGTCACTTTGCTGCCAGAACCAGATCTTGAGGTCCTGCACAACTGCCTGGAGATACTCTGCAACTTACATGGGACTCCGGAAGACCTGACGGATGTTCCATGGCCCCACCCGGACTTAATTCTGTTCATGGATGGAAGTAGCTTCATTAAGGAAGGAACCAGGTACACGGGGGTGGCGTTCATCAGTCCATCACGGACAGTGTGGGCCTCTTCCCTACCAGTTGGGATCTCTGCCTAGAGGGCTGAAATAATTGCCCTGACTCAGGCCTTAAAGCTAAGTAAAGACCAGACTGTTAGCAATTTCACTGATAGCCGTTTGCTTTCACTATGGCTCATGTCCATGGGGCTATATACAAGGAGAGGGGGCTCCTGACAGCAGAAGGAAAGACTATCAAAAATAAACAAGAGATCTTAAAGCTCCTGGAGGCCATATGGTTACCAAAGAGACTGGCCATCATCCATTGTCCAGGGCACCAAAAAGGGGAGTCACTGGAGGCACAGGGAAACAGGAGACAGACCTAGCAGCCAGAGAAGCATCCCTAACAGCCTCAAACCTACTGGTTATTCTGCCTGAACCCCTCTTGCCAGAAGAGCCCTCCTACTCAGCTCAGGATGATCAGGATTTAACTTCCCTGGAAAATACCAAGATCAAGCATGGATGGAGATACACCTCTGATGAGAGGCTCATTCTGCCACATAAGCTAGCAGAGGACTTAATATATAAATTTCACAAAGGGACTCACCTAGGAAAGAGAAAGTTACGGGAACTCCTGACTCCGTACCACATCTTTGATCTAGCCAAAATAATTGAGAGCTGTCTTTCCAGATGTTGCTCCTGCCAGGTTTCTAATCCAAGAGGAAAAGTCATGCCCCCAGGCAGAAGGGAGAGGGGCACTGCGCCTGGAGTCCATTGGGAGGTGGACTTCACTGAGGTAAAACCTGGCAGGTATGGCTATAAATATCTCCTAGTCTTTGTAGATACATTTTCAAAGGGGGAAACCGCTTCAATGGTGGTTAAAAAGATCATCGATGAACTAATACCAAGGTATGGACTCCCGTCTGTGATCGGGTCAGACAATGGACCAGCCTTCATCTCTAATGTAATTCAAGAGTTAATTAAAACACTGGGGACTAACTGGAAGCAACATTGTGCATACCACCCCCAGAGCTCAGGGCAAGTAGAGAGAATGAATTGGACCCTTAAAGAGACCTTGACCAAATTAACCCTAGAAACTGGAGATGACTGGACAGACCTCCTACCTTTTGTCCTATACAGGGTCAGAAATACCCCCATATACTCAAGGCCTAACACCTTATGAAATCATGTAACCAGTCCCTTTGCTTCCCAAGCTGCCTTCAGATGTGCTAATTGACTTGTCTGAATCCCAATTTCTTAAGACCCTACAGGCCTTACAGATTGCACAAGACAATGTTTTCCCCTTGCTGAGGCAAAACTACAAACTGCCACCAGCCCGACCCCATGGATTCAAGCCAGGAGACCTTGTTTGGGTGAGACAGCACCACAAGGAGCCCCTCGGACCTCGATGGAAGGGGCCATACATCATGATCCTCACCACCCCTACTGTGGTTAAGGTGTCTGGTGTCCAGTGTCCAGACCTGGATACATCACTCACATTTAAAGCCTGCATCAGAATATTGCTCAGACCAAGTCAACAAGAGATGGAAGGTCACACGGGTAAGAGACAATCCTCTCAAGCTAAAATTCTCTGCCATACCATAACCACTGGAAAGATAGTGAACCTCTTCTCCCACCTGGGACCTCCAGGCACCTGGTTCCCCAAGATTACATTTGACTTCTGCGACCTGCTTGAAGGAGCTTAGGAATCATACACCCCGTTAGGCACTGTAAATTATGCTTGCCACTCTCCCCTCAGCAGAAAGAGGATGAAGGAGAACCACTTCTATGTTTGCCCGGGTGACAATGGTGACCGAAGAAGTACCTGTAGGGGGCCAGGGGACTATTTCTGTGCTTCATGGAGCTGTGTGTCTACTGGATATATTAATTGGGCTGCCCCCATCACTACCGACTTGATGCAGGTAACTGTGGTCCCAGGCTTAACCCTTTGGCAAAACCCCAGATCAAGGCAATTCGAGGGACCCCGCTTCTCCTCTAGATGCAACCCTATCTCCTTGAGCTTCACCCCAAAAGGAAAGGAACTTAAAAACCTATGAAAATGGATTGATGGGAGAACTTGGGGTCTCAGGTTATACACCACAGGGACTAATCCAGGAATACTTTCTTCAGTCTGTCTTCAGGTGGGTCCAGTCTTGGGGACCCAGATGGGGCTGGCTCAGACAGTGTTACAGCCTGTAGGACGACCAACACCGGCCTTAACTATTTTTATATCTATCGAGAGGCCAGCTCCTAGCCAAATTGTCCGACTGGATAAAACTGCTACTCTGCCCACACCTAGATCCACACTGCCAGAGGTCCAACAGGTCCAAAAGCCCTTGCAGCCATCCCCTGGGCTTACGAACCTCCTAAATGCCACCTTTATTGCTTTAAATAATACTTCCCCTAACCTTACCATCCATTGCTGGTTTTGCATGGACCCGAGCCCTCCCTTTTATGACGGGTTAGCTCTCCCAGGAAATTATGTTGTCACTTCTGACCCCACTGCCTGTAGAATTCCCCCTCCTACAGGGAGAAGGGGCTTACCCTCACCCAAGTGTATGGAAAATGGCTATGTGTGACTCCCTCACATAAAATTGTCCCCCCTTCTTACCAACATCTATGTAACTCTGTTCAAGAGATAGGGCTACTACACCTAACCCATATATGGTGCCCCCCAACTCCACTTGGTGGGCCTGTACCTCCGGCTTAACTACATGCCTCCACTCATCCATTTTAAACCAGACCACGGATTTTGTGTACTAGTGCGGCTGGTTCCCCAGCTATATTATAGAACAGACATAGAAATGGAAACCAGTCTCAGGAGAGTCTAGACCTCATAGGGCCATAGGAACCACTGCAATTGTCTTGTCTACTCTACTCGGGGACAGAGTAACCACTGCTACTGGTCTGGGGGCTTCAGTGCTAGTCCTCCAAGATAAAAATTATCACCTTCTTAGACAGGCCATAGACTTAGACATACAATCATTAGAAACATCTATCCGCTAGGGCCATAGGAACCACTGCAGTTGTCTTGTCTACTCTACTCGGGGTTGGGGTAACCACTTCTACTGGTCTGGGGGCTTCAGCGCTAGTCCTCCAAGATAAAAATTACCACCTTCTTAGACAGGCCATAGACTTAGACATACAGTCATTAGAAACATCTATCCGCCACCTCGAAGACTCTCTATCCTCTTTAGCTGAGGTAACCTTACAAAATAGGAGAGGACTGGATATACTTTTTCTAGAAAAAGGAGGGCTCTGTGTTGCCCTAGGGGAACAGTGCTGTTTCTATGTTAATCACTCGGGAGTTATAAAACAGTCTTTGGCTGAGGTCAGTAAAAGACTTAAGGAAAGAGAAAACGAACGACTAAATCAACAAAATTGGTAAAACAACAAAATTGGTACAAATCCCTATTTGACTGGTCCCCATGGTTAACAACTTTGATCTCAGCAATAGTCAGACCTCTCCTCTTACTCCTATTAGCAGTCACCTGTGGCCCCTGTATTCTTAATGCCTTGCTCAAATTCATCTGAGAACGGATACAGACAGTCCAAATGATGGTACTGCGTTCACAGTATACTCATTTAAATCGAGACCCTGAGCCTTACAGCAATATAGAAATGGTTCCCCCGCCCTAAACGTGCCATCTAACCGCTTCTGTAATTTGCTTGGCTTAAAAATTTAACCCTTGCCATAACTCTAGGGGGGAATGAAGAGCCAGAATGCTCTGACTCCATTTTGGCCAGCTTCTTTAGACAAGCCCAGATATGCTCAGGCATAGTGTACAGTAAAAGCCTTATAAGGTATGAACAAAAACTTCTGACTCTAAAAGATATTAGGCAGCACATTCCAATGCCCCGAAGACAGCCCCTACCAATCAAGACTTTCCCCGTACACAGGATATGGGGACATCCAATTATTTTAAAAAGATGCTTGGCACGTGCACGTGGGTTTCTGTGGAGTGCCCCCATAAAAGCTCCTACCTGCTATTGTTAGGGGCCAGACTCCATCTTTGGCTCGTGAAGTCTGTGTCTGGCTAGCCACCATTTGGTTGTTGTCTTTTTTCTTTTTTTACTTTAAATTCTTGAATAAACTTTTTGTATAATCTTTTGGGGTATCTGTGGGAAATATTCTTGATTCTCGAACCCTAACAGTGCCACCACGCCCAGCATCTTTTTTACTTTTTATTTTGAGAGTCTCACTAAGTTGCCTGGGCTAGCCTTGGATTCACTCTGTAGCCCAGACAGCCCTTGAACTTGAGGTCTCCCTGCCTCAGTGTTCTAAGGAGCTGATTTGACAGGCTGTTATAATCCTGGGGCCTGGGAAGGGTGACTAAGAAACCACCTCAAGGGCTCTAGCCTTTGTCACAAGTGACCCCACCAGCCAGAAGGCTCAGAGGACCTGGGGTACATGACCCATTTCTTCCCCTACCTCTTACACCTCCCAGCTGGGTACTGGAGGGCCAGCACCTGGTGTATAGCTCCCAGGAGTACCTTAGATTGTACAGAGTGGGAAAGGGTGCTGAGCCTCAGAGAGGTAAGCTTATGATGTCCTGCACAGCCATCACGGCAACAGCACATTAGAGCAGCAAGCTGGCTGACTTGCAGCCAGTTCATTCACTCGCTGGGTCACTATAGGAAGAGTTGGGGACTATGCCTGCCAGGGCACACTACCTGACATTCAGAACAGGCAGCCAGTGACATGCAGACCCTGACACAGCCCTAAGCCCACTCACCACCTTCCACAGAACTTGCTTGTCACTCATAAGCCTTCAGTGACCTCAGCTTTCATTTAAGTTTAACTATGGGGGAGAGAGTGAAAATCCCCAGCAGTCACCCATACATGTTCATGTTCTTATGCTGAGGGAGGGACTGAGGACCCAAGGAGAGGATCTGGCTGGGATGAGACATAGCAAACCTTCCCACCCCAGGATGCCCAGCATCTGTGTTCACACAGGCCACTGCCCAGTGGATTTGGAGCCTCTGTGGTCCTCGCCACATCCCACCACCTGTCTCCAGGTTCAGCAGCCAACCAACAGAAAGAGGAAGATTATGGTGGATGGAATGCTCTCCCCTTCCTCCTGTGATTTAAATAGTTTTCTTGAATTACTGCTTTGGGTGGGAACTGTGCTCCAGGGCTGACACCCAGCAGTGACCTATCTCTCCCAGAGGTCATGGCCAGAGTTGCAGACAGAGTGACTGCTGGGTGGGAACAGGGCACCCTGTGAACTTGGACATCTTGTGTCCCCATCATGTGTCACCTTTCCTTCATTCCTCCCTCCAAACATCATAAAAAGCTTACCTAGCCAGAGCTCATGCCTCCTCTTCTTCCTCTTCCTCCTCCTCTCCTCTTCCTCTTCCTCTTCTACTTCTTTTGATACAGTGCCTCACTCTGAAGCACAGAGTGTCCTGGAACTCAGGGTGATCCTCCTACCTCAGCCTCCCAACTACTGGGATTATAGACCTGAGTCACTAAACCTGGTGTCAATTGTTTTAAAAAGCAGAAGGAAAGAGAGTGGTGATGCATGCCTGTAATCCCAGTACTCAGAAGAGTAAAATCAACGAAATGGAAGGCAGGGAGACCAACACCACCTTGAGGACTCAAATCTACATTTTCACTAGGCACCTGGACACAGTGTCTATCAACTTAAAGGCAGTGACCCCCGTGTGTGTGGGGGGGCTTAATTTACAAGGTCTCAAGACCAAAAATTTACTAATGCAGGGGAGTTTAAATAAAGGAAAAATACCGGACAAGAAACTTTAGGTAACATTCACATGATCAAGAGGTAAAAGGTGGCACTGGAGAAATGGTTCGGCAGTTAAGAGCACTGGCTACTCTTGCAGAGTACCCAGGTTCCCAACATCCACATGGCAGCTAACAACTGTCTTTAACTTCAGTTTCAGGGGATCTGGCACTCTCTTCTGGCCTCCACAAGCATTGCATGCCACAGGTATACATATATACAAGTAGGCTAAACACTCATACACATTAAATTAAATTTTTAAAAAAGAAGTAGAAAGTTCCAAGTCTATCCAGTGACAGTCTCTCACTGTCTCTACCCATCCTGCTGCGTGTAGGGGCCTGGTGGCTTCTGTGCCCTGCACTGGGGTTCACTATACTGCAGTGGTGTTCAGGATGCTGTGGACCCTTTAGAGAGGCAGTCCAGCCCTGTACTGGCCCTCAGGGACCATGCTGTGCTGTGTTACCTAGCAGAATATGCTTGCATTTAAAACTGATCTTTGCAAGCAGAATTAAGATGAGATGATGTTGGAACAGAGTGGGTCCTGATCTGTGTCTGGTGTCCTTACAAAACAAGTTGACACAGAAGGAAGATGGCCAGTAAGGCACTAGCTGCCAGCAGGGGACACCAGGGACTGTGGCCGCCAGCAGTGGAAAGAGCTGTGGGTGAGGTCACAGGATGCACACTGGGCCCAGCCTTCACCTATATATTCTCAGAACTGTGAACCTCCCATCTTAGACACAGTCTTTGAAACCTCGGAAGAGCTGACTGTCCCTGTGGGCAGAGTCCTCATATCCCATGGCTGCAGGGACAGCTGGCTATAGGGACTTCCTACCTGGGCCCTTCATCCTAAACAGTGTTCATGTGGAGGTCAGAGAACAACTTTATGGAGTTGGTCATCTTCACACCTTTACATGGATTCCAGAGCTTGCCCTCAGACTGTCTGGCTTGCTCACAAAGTGCCCTTTACCTGCTGAGCCATCTTGCTGGCCTGCCTCCCTCCTTTTTGAGGCAGGGTCTCTAATCCAGGAACTCTCATCAAGTAAGCTAGGCTGGCCAGTCAACAAGCTGGAGGGATTCTCCTGTCTCTTCTTCCCCAGTGCTAGGTGGACAGGTGTGCAATGCCATGCTCAGCTTTTCTTACAGGAGTTCTAGGGGTCTGATTCAGGTCCTTGTACTTGCAAGATGAGCATTTACCAACTGAGCCAGCTCCCTAGCCCTGTTTTCTGTTTTGTTGTTTGTTTGCTTACTTTAAAACAGGGTCTTACCATAGAGCCCAGACTGGCCTTGAACTCGAGATCCTCCTTCCTCAGCCTCACCGGTGTGGCAACTACGTTGGGCTTAATTTGTAAATTATTAAACAGCACAGGTGAGTGGGCTTCAGGGTCGACCTCTGGGCTAGGCACAGGGTTCTGATTTCCCTGGATTCTCTGTCTGGGGGCAGCTGGACAGGAGGAAGCAAGCCATCACTGTAGAATAGCCCTGTGTAGTCGCTCCTACAAGAGGGGGTGCCAACAGAGATAGTGGCACATACTCTAGCCTGGACCATGGGGAAGGGCAGCCAACAGTTAAACTCTGCTGGCCCCTGCAAAACTGAATGTGTGCTGCCCTCCCCCCCACCGCAGGGTCTCCTCATCTGTGATTCTCTGAGTGTCCACAAAGGCTAACAGAGCCAGACTCAGGAGTCCCCCTCTGGAGCCCCTGCCCTATGCTCTGACTAGCTATAGAGTGGGAACCCTTTTTAGCACCCCAGGTCTTGGCTCCCAGGCCAGTACTCAGCCCAGAGGGAGCTGCAGTAGATTCCTCTGCTACAGAGTGTCAGGGCAAGATGCTGCATGCCACAGCCATGGCCGGCAGCCATTGGTAAGCTAAGCAGGGAGGGGAGCCCCAACCACCAGCTTACCTAAATTGGGTCCTGGGCAGGTTTTGACTAGCCTCTGTTTCTGCCTGGTCTAACACAGTCCATTCAGGCTTGGAGACAGACCACTGTCCCAGGGAGCTCTCCCTGGACAAGCTCACCATCAAAGATCAAACTGGCTGGGTGTGGTAGCACAGGCCTTTGATTCCAACACTTGGGAGGCACAGGCAGGCAGATCTCTGTCAGCCTGGTCTATATATCGAGGCCAGCTGAAGCTAAAAGGAGACCCTGTCTAAAAAAAGAAAAGAAAAAAGAAAAAAAAATCAAGTTGATTTGCACAGGAACCCTGCCTTCAGACCAGGCCCTCGATGTAACACATATCCATATACTACCTGGATCCCCAGCCATTTGGAGGTAAACCTGGACATGGCCTCCCCCTAAAACAACTGTGTCAGCCTGGCAAACTTACCACTAAGAACTTTCACAGCAGGTCTGTGCATACAGTCATCACTCAATCAATGCACACACTCCCCCAAAGGGGCTTTTCTGAAGAGCCTTACTGCTCTCTCCAGAGACCTGGGAAAGGAGCCGTATTAATACATTCAACCTAATCAAATCTGGGTAATTTTACCAGAAACCTTTCCATAATTTCATCAGTGTTAAGGGATCACAGCAGCAGCAAATTAAAGCAACAGGCATGAATTCAGCTGCCCAAGAGGAAGACAGAGGTTGATTTAAAGATGGACATTACAGTTTATTAACCAATCTAAATTAATTAGATTCTGAGTCATTGTTAAATATGCATCAAGACATAGCAGCCAATAGCTCGGCCAGCAGGGAGGAGGGAGGGCCAGTGAGCTGCCAGGGGCTCCACAGATAACTGTTCATTCTGGGGTGCTGGGCTGGGTCTTTTCAGTTGGAGGTGGAAGGGGTTGTACAAGACTTGTATGAGCAAGGATTCCCAGCTCCATCCATGCAGGTCTCAGCCAATAGCTCACTGTCCTGATATCTGGAGAGAGCACAGTGTGTCTAGTTTCAGGTGGAGCTACATCTAGGTGTTCCAGGTCTGTGTGTTAGAAATAAAATCTAAGGTCCAGTGGGCATTGGCGCATGCCTTTAATCCCAACACTCGGGAGGCAGAGGCAGGTTGATCTCTGGTGAGTTCAAGGCCAGCCTGGTGTACATAGTGACCTCCAGGCCAGCTGGGGCTACAGGGATACCCTGTCTCAAAAGGATTTGAAAGAAAAAAATTAAAGTCCAAGGACCCCATCAATACCACACAAAGAACACACAGACAAAGTGAAAGTAACTCAGCAAGGCAGATTTTGCAAAAGGGGCACTTTTATCCCTAATGTAAGAGAACTGCTTAGGAATGCAGCAGGGCCTTTCCTTAAACAGAAGTCTTACAGGGCATGGTGTTTAATCACAATTATATTTGAATTCCTTGTCATAAACTGAGTTCCAAGTTTTGCAGGGTTTGAAAGAAAACACTAATATCTAATGTTTCTTACAAATCCCTCCTCTTATTTTCATAAATACTCTTTTCAAACTCATTAAGGCATTGGTTCTCTTTCTGTTATATCTTGGATAAGAAACTGCTATAGAGAGAGGACATTTGTTTGGTAATAGCTTGACTCAAGCCTGAGTTAGGTCCCTACCACATGGTATAATACCAGATCAGGGCACCCATTATGACTACCAAGGAAGTTAGCATAGAGCCATAAGACCTCTTCATTTTCCAAACCAGTCTTACAGGAGGTCAAAGAGTTTCTAATTTTTTAGTTCTTTATAAAGTGCCTTAAGGCTTTGGAGTTACATTTGAAACTGTGTTATTGGGGATAACATACAACTCTGTTCTCCTAGCATTACATAAACCCCATCTTTTTCAGCCAAAATTGTGTCTAATCCTAGCCTATTTTCCTAAGACACTTTATTGGTAGTGCTGAATGGGGACATAAGGTATGACAGTTAAGGTACACCTCTAGTAAGCCTATTTAAAAGGCTCCAGAAGCATATCAGAGGCTTTATTTGCATAACTGCAGGATGAAGGTAGGAAAGGAAGTCTCTAACTGATGCCTACAAAAGAAGTGAGGGAGGAGAAAAGGCAAGAGCATTACTAGGTCTAGGGAGCCAGGAGAATGTCTTGATGGGCTCCCAAAAACATCACCCATTGGGTTCCTTCTTATTTTTCTTTTGGCTTCCAAAGCTGGACTTCAGAGTGAACTCAGGGTTTGATTTCAGGCACTTTGATAGTTCTTGGAGTGGCTAGAATCACAGTGAGTTCTCTCCTAAATGGCTTCTAGACAGAGAGAGAAAAGAAATTTAGCTATCATTTCTTGTCTCTCTTGGCTGCAGGTAGGCACTGTAGTGTTGAATTGGGCCAAAATTTGAAATCTTACATCTGAATAGCATTTTCTTATTAAGAATAAAATCATTAGTGAGAAATAATTGTCTAAATAACATCTCATATGAACTTAAGCCTAATGTCTGGGAAGTGTAATTGTTAGGTTTTGGAGTGCAGAATACAGAAACAACGGGAGAAAAAGAAGGAGACTACACCTGACCTCAGACGAGACTCTATTCAAGCACAGAGAGTGATAATGGCCTTCCTGCATGCTGGAAGCAATTGTACTGTGTATGGGGAGAATTAGAGATCATACAGGGGTTAGGGCACAAGGAAACAGCTGCAGGAGTCTACCTGTCTCATCTTCCAGGCCCCTTGTTTAAGCAGGACAGGCTATCTCGAGCCTGTCGCCAACAGTAGCCCCTGAGTTCTGGGAGTGATTTCTTGCTAAGGTTAGTAGCAGTCTCAAAGGCAGCTAAGATCAGCAGCAGTGTCAGAATTCTGTTTTTCTGTAACTGGGGCATTCTAACAGTAATCCCTTGGAATCTTTTTTTTTTTTTTCTTGGTCTTTTTGAGACAGGGTCTCCCTGTAGTCCCAGCTGGCCTAGAATTCACTATGTAGACCAGGCTGGCATCAGACTCACAGAGATCCTCCTGCCTCTGCCTCCCAAGTGCTGGGATTAAAGGCATGTGCCACCATGCCTGGCATCCCTTGGAGTCTTAAAGAAGCATACCAATTGCTTTATTCTTTGGTTATACTTTCCTGTTGGGTATTTAAGACCATGCAGTTGGCTGAAATTAAGCGATTTTTTTTTAAGGTTAATTGGGTATCTAACCCTCAGGGATCACTTGGGCCTGAGTGGAGCCTCTAGCTCCTTTAGTCTTTTGCCAGCTATTCCATCTATGTGAGGATAAGTCAATGATCCTGCTTTGACTGTGGTTTCACTCAGATGCACCAAGGAAACATTTCCTTCTGTGTGAGCCTCCTCTCTGTAGACTGGACACTGGTTCAAGTCCATTTGGTGGGGTCTCCAGAGCCTCCCTGAACAAGAGGACAGGTGATTCACCACAGTTACGTTTCAAGAGATGCCCCATAGCCCCCTGGGACTTAGTTAACCTTGAAGGACAAGGGGCAAAAAATTGTCCCTTTCAGTCCCTCTGTCCACATTAGTATAGGCCTCAAAGTATGGTTATTAAATACCCAAGGTTAGTTACATCAGTCTGGTACTTTTAATTACCATGTGATATGTAGATAAAGCTTGAACAAACACCAAATGCTCTTAAATAAACCTGACTAGACATATACTTTGTTCTTTATACTAGCTGACTGACCTATGACTTTAGAAATTTTAAGATTATATATATTATTTTGTCTCAGATATCTTTCATATATCATAACAAACCTACTCAGACCTTCATCACTTGCTTAGACTTTCTCATTTTTTTCTTTTTATTCTGGAAACATCCAGCCATCTTAATCTTCATGCATAAATCCTTCTTAATAAAGTATCTCCATTTTCGGGGCTGGAGAGATGGCTCAGCAGTTAAGAGCACTGGCTGCTCTTGCAGAGGACTCAGATTTGGTTTCTATCACCCACATGGCAGCTAACAACCATCAGTAACTCCAGTTCCAGGAAATCTGATGCCCTCCTCTGACCCTCCTCAGACATTGCACAACATGAATATACTTACGTATATGCAGGCAATACATTCATACACATAAAATAAAAACAATAAATAAACTCCTTTAGAAAAGGGTTAAATTGAGCCGGGTATGGTGGCACATGCCTTAATCCCAGCACTCGGGAGGCAGAGGCAGGTAGATCTCTATGAGTTCAAGGCCAGTTCAAGGCCAGCCTGGTCTACATAGCAAGTTCCAAGTCAGTTGGGGCTACAGGGACCCTGTCTCAAAAAGACCAATAACAATAATAATAATAATGATAATAATAATAAAAATAAAATATTTAAAAATATCTTCATTTCCATATCCTTCTAACATCTTTCACCTCATTTCCTTTCTTAATACCATGAGACGTAATAACATTAACAAACTTTCCATCTGTTGTGAGAATTCTCTTCCTGGGGGTACTAAGCAATGTTTTGTTTTTTTCTTTTTTTTTGTCTTTTTGAGACAGGGTCTCCCTGTAGCCTCAGCTGTCCTGAAACTCACTATAAGACCAGGCTGGCCTTAAACTCACAAAGATCCACCTGCCTCTGCCTCCCAAGTGCTGGGATTAAAGGCGTGCGCCACCACACCCAGCTTACTAAGCAATGTTTAAACCCCCACCCCTTTTTTTTTTGGTCCTTTTGGAACTCGCTATGTAGACCAGACTGGCCTTGAATTTACAGAGCTTCACCTGCCTCTGCCTCCTAAGTGCTGGGATCAAAGTTGTGGACCACCATGCCCGGCTCAATTTAACCCCTTTCTAAAGTTCTAGTGTCAAATCAATATTTGATTACATTAAAGTTCTCCCTGGGAAACCAATGAGCTCACTGAGTTTACTTACAGAGATGGGTAACAAGTTATTGATAGATGCATGGCTGTTGACTTTTCTATAATCTAATGAATCAACTAACGCCCTCTTCCTAGCTTTCCCCAGATTATATATGTTAGTCCTCCCTAAATCCAGGAAACCATGTGTGATTACAGCAGAATTACATACAGCTGGCTGGGAAGAGTAACTGGATACTCAGGTGAGGGTCCAATGACCCTGCTTACCCCTCCCTTCAATAAAGGAACACAATAGTCAATAAGCTCAATTGTGATGATCTCTTCTAAGTAGGCATAGCTGAGATCATGAAGATGGTCCTTCTTTGACCCAGAAGAGTATTGTGCAGCATCATCTTAAAAGAACATGAAATCCAGGGGGCTGGAGGGATGGCTCAGCAGTTAAGAACACTGAATGTTCTTGCAGAAGACCCGGGTTCAAATCCCAGCACCCACATGGCAGCTAATAACTGTGGGGAACACCAATTCCAGAGGATCCGACAGCCTCTTCTGACCTCCATGGGCATTGCACAACACGGGTACACTTACCTACACGCAGGCAATACATGCATACACATAAAATAAAAATAATAAATAAAAATATTTTTAAAAAAGAAGGTAAAATCCAAATTACACACATAAGATAATGTACCTGTGTGCACTGTGGGTTTATAAGTTCCCAGGTAAACCTGATAGAAAACACAAGATAGTTAAAAATATTCTTTATGTAGTTTAGAGAGTGATCTATCTAAACTTTGCTTTAGGTTTTGAATGAGTGTAAACAGTAGATAGAAGCAACAGGTACATAGCAAAACATTGTCAAATTGATGTTCACAACCTCCAGCATAATCAGTTCAGGAAAACAGTGATGCTGGAGTTACTGGCTGAGGAATTTTAGCCAGAGAGTCCTCTCTATCCTCTACATGGACTGTGAATTATCTTTTATCTGTTTAAAAATCTATCCTAACATTTAGTAAATCTTCATTCATTATACATTTGTATTAGTCTATGCTAGTTATTTTTCTTGTTGTGACAAAGTAGAACATTCAATTAGCTGTTTTTACTATAGATGTCTTAGTATCACAAGATAAATAATAACCTCTGTTGGAAATAGTTTATATACATTTGTCCAGGTGAGTCTTCTCATCTGCTGGGTCTTGCATTAGGAATAGATATTGCCAAAAGACATAACATTTTAAGAGGTCACTTGCTAGTTCTAAACTTTATGAAGCCCGTATGTGTCTGTGAGTACCCATGATCAAGAAGGATCAGGCTGACAGAATTATCTGATTTTACTAGTGTTAAACCCAAGATCCTCCCTGGCTATACTTGAGGTGATGAGATGCATGAAAACTTATATTCATAATTAGTTAGCCTATGCAGGTTAATGGAGACAACCTGAAAGACTTAACAAAAGAAGATATTTTGGAACATTTCCTGTTTTCCCCCCTCTCCAGAGCGTCCTCTGGAGACCCTCTTATCACTTTTTCATGAGCAACCATGAAGAAGGTGGCACCTATTGGATTAGTCATTACCTTCCTATCTTTACCAACATGGGCTTGGGTACCTGTATCCTCGCCTTTTTTTATTAATGACTCTAAAGGAAGGGGAGTCTGTTGGGATTATTCACTGTACCAGTGTGACTCTCTAATGCCCTGTGACCTTCATGGATTCTTTCTGCATGTTGCATGGTTAATCTTATCCTGCCTGTACAGGACCCACCATCTATGAAACCTCTGAAGCAAATATTGGCCTCATGTATCAGGGAACTCAGCCAACTTCTAATGATTATATAAATTAGGGAAGGTTTCTAATCTGGCTTACTCATGGGCTGAATCTTAATTCCCTTAAATGTTCCCTCCTTAATTCCCTTAAACATTCCTTCCTTTTTAAAAAAAAAAATAATTTTCCAGGGGTTGGGGATTTAGCTCAGTGGTAGAGTGCTTGCCTAGCAAGCACAAGGCCCTGGGTTCAGTCCTCAGCTCCAAAAATAATAATTTTCCAGTCCGTATTTTTTTAAATTAATAATTACATAAGAGGCAAGTCTGATAGCTCTCAGGGTGAATTCTTTTAAAGAGGGCTATCAGTCTGTCTTGATTTTTAAAAATATAATTTACCATACATAATATTGGATTAAGTACCTATATTCTAGAGAATAACACAGAAAATGATGCTCCTTCCCTTTAGAAACTAACAAATATATTATACAAAACAATATAAGAATTTGAAATAGTGACTTTTAGAAGTCAGCAAAAATACCATATAAAAGATGTCAAAATCCAAAATAATCCCTTTAAAAACAGGTAAATGTCATGCAAACAGTGTCAAAAACCCAAAATATACCCTTTAAAAACCAGTAAACAGCCAGGCATAGTGGCGCATGCCTTTAATCCCAGCACTTGGGAGGCAGAGGCAGGCGGATCTTTGTGAGTTCGAGGCCAGTCTAGTCTACATAGTGAGTTCCAGGACAGCTTCGGCTACAAGGAGACCCTGTCTCAAAAAAAACAGTAAACAGGCCGGGTGTGATGGTGCACGCTTTAATCCCAGCACTCAGGAGGCAGAGGCAGGTGGATCTCTGTGAGTTCAAGGCCAGCCTGGTCTACATAGTAAGTTCCAGGACAGCTAGGGCTACAGGGAGACCCTGTCTCCAAAAGACCAAAAACAAAACAAAACAAAACAAAAACCAGTAAATATATACCCTATAAGAAGTTAAAACTCGAAATAATCCCCTTTAAGGTCAAAACAATGTAAACTCCCATTGTGGAAGTCTGGTATTACCTCCTTAGTCTGACATAAAAATGCATTGACCTTGTTACAAGGCAACAGAGACTGTGTTGAATCTCCTAGTTTTCTATTTTTATTATCCCATCAAGAATCCAAAATGAAAACCAAAACAGAAAAAAAACATTGCAAAAGGATTGACATCTGATTAAATGCCTGTAGTTCAGGGAATTCCCAGGTTATCATGAGCCCATATGACTTAGCAGTAGTAGTAAATTTCTGGATGTCGCCATTTTGAATTATGCCATGTTGTTGGATTAATTAAGATGGAGGCAAGGTCACATGGTGCCATTTTGAAACTATTACTATCCCAGATGGTGACCAAGTCATGTGGCTGTCCCCATATTGATGAGGTCATCAACCAAGATGGAAACCAGATCACGTGGTTGCCTCTCTCTTGGTGAGGTTACCAGTCACAATGGTGACAAAGTGACATGGCTACTTTAGTGAGTTCAGCTCCTTTATAAAATGAGCCCATCTTCCACCAGGATACAAGCCTCATGGGATTCACATATCTCAGAAAACAATGTATACAGCCACCTCCTTTTCTTTTAGAAAAGCACCCCATTAAGTCAGACTTGGGATAACAGGAGAAATTACCCTCAGACATGTAGGCCCCAAATAGGAAAGCAAAGGTGGGAATTCATGGTCTCAAACCAAGGAAAGGAGTCCATGTCTCTCACCACCCATTGCAACTGTGAGTTTGAAGTGATGGCCTCTGGTTCTCGTCCTTCTTAAATACCAGTTGTTGCTGGGAAAGAAACCCATGAAGGCAGCAGAAGAAATGGGGAGCTGTGCCCAGCATACATTATTGGGTTGTTGCTCTGAGAACACATGACTCTTGATGTTTACTAAAATTTAAAATGCTTAGATCCAGTTAAAAAAGCAGTCTCCTGGGGACCACATGGTCTAAGCACAGCTTGGTGCCCAACAGGGCCTGAGGTCTAACTTCCAGGATGCTCTGCTCTGACTGTTCTCCTTCCCCACCCCTCGGGTTCTTGGAGAGCACTACTGGGGAGAAAACCTTTTTTCCCTTTTCTACTAGAGGCAAGCCATTTATTTTCTCAAAAGCCTTGAGGCAAGATAGCAAGATAAAGAATCTCACCTGCTTCCCTCCAAATTCCACACCTGTAGAAATTCTCCACAGGGCCACCAAATAAATTAGAACTTAAAAGTAAAAATCCTCAGAGCAGGCAAGCTGGAAATCTTGGCAGGAAAATGGAGGGGAGTAAGGGAAAAAAAGCCACCAAGCCACGCAGGTTTAGAGCCTGCATGGAGGTCAGACACCTGGTAGACTAGAAGCCACATAATGGGGAGAAGGAAGGTTTAGAGAAAAGGTAAACACTAGGTACTGAGAACTGAACCTTTGATGTGGCTGTTAGCCTTAGCCTTTAATGGCTGTGCCATCTCTCCAACTCCTGAATATGTTCCCTATGGGACTTCATTTTTGCTGTCCCATCTGGGGTCCTAGTTGGGGAATTTAACATCTGGTGTGCCAGGACCCTACCCCCAACCTACTGGATGTTTTCCCCAATAACCAATGCAGTCTCCTGATCATCCACCCTTCCAAGAAGAGAGTGCTTCTGGGCCAGCCAGAAGAGTTAATTTCCCCATGTCTGGGGAATCTGTTTTCTTTCTTTCCTTTTCTCCCCCTCCGCCCCCCATTTTTAAAACCATTTTAAAAATTAGCGCTCATTTTGGCCTAATTATTTCCCATTCCAGGGGTTCTTTAGAAATAAATCCCCCATCCCTAAGGAGGAAATTTCTTGCATCTAAGTCTGCTGTTTTGCCCCCATGCAGATCCAGGCTCCACCAATCCCCAGAATGCCCCAACCACCAAAGCATAGTTTGTCATCTCCATGACTTTTCTTATCTTGGTCTTTGCAAAGAGTTGCCTGATCTCAGAGGTGTTTTCTTGGGCCCTTCCCCTAAATTGCCTAGAGACTTTCCTGTCTCAGGATCATTACCGATCTAGGAAGTTCCAAATGTTCAAGCCTTGGAGCCACCCCAAGGAGGTGGTGGGACATGTCTCCCCAGAGTTAGGGTTCTGGACTTCTTCCTAGATGGAATTAGAATCCCAGACAGAGCACCCAAACTGTTAGAAATAAAATCTGAGGTCCAAGGACCCCCATCGATATACGGGGACAAAGGGGACAAAGCAGAAGCAATTCAGCAAGACAGGTTTTACTTTTGCAAAAGGGTGACTTTCGTGGCAAGATCCAGCAAGTACACACAGGACCCAGAAGCTTGGGGGGCTTTTATCCCGAACACAAGAGAACTGTCTTTTCCCCATTAGCTGGGATCTGACCTCACAGTCTTTCCCAATTGGCTAGTTATAAAGAATTAGCACAAAGGAAGAAGAGTCCCGCTGTTCCAGGCCATCAGGCTCAGGAATGCATCAGGGCCTTTCCTTAAACAAGTCTTACAGAGTGTGGTATGAGTAAAAGATTAGAATTCCTTGTCATAAACCAAGTTCCAAGTTTTACAGAGTTTGAAGGAAAAGACTGATATCAAAAGTTTCTTACACGTGGGGACTGGCTTTTTGGCTATTTCCTTGTCCACTTCCTTCTATGTAGAGTTGGCAGACAGGACCTTCCTGACAGAGGATAAGCAGGATGGACAGGGAGCTTTAATATTGTGTATTTTAAATTTATATATTTATTTTTCAGGCTGGAGAAATGGCTCAGTGGTTAAGAACACTGACTGTTCTTGCAGAAGACCCAGGTTTGAATCCCAGCACCCACATGGCAGCTAACGACTGTCTGTAACTCCAGTTCCAGGGGATCCGACAGCCTCTTCTGTCCTGTCCTCCACAGGCACTGCACAACACAAGTGCACTTACCTACATGCAGGCAATAAACACATAAAATAAAAATAAATAAAATATTTTTTAAATAAAACAATTATTTATTTATATTTTATGTGTATGGGTGCTTTGCCTGCATGTATATAAGTGCACCATGTGCCTGCAATGCCTGGAATGGCCAGAAGAGGACATCAGATCTTCTGGAACTGGAGTTAAAGACAGGTGTTAGCTATGATATGGGTGCTGGGACCCAAAATCAGGTCCACTGGAAAAGCAGACAGTGCTCTTAACCATTGAATTGTCTCTTCAGTCCCCATATTGTGTACTTTGGAGATATGCTAGGGCTCCATTTGTACCTATTGTGAAAAGGAACCAGCAAGTTCAAGCTCATGTGAAAATGAACCAGTTTAGCATGCCTACACTGTTAGTGTTTTTTTCTCCTGAGTTACCCCACCCTACCCCACCCCCACTCCCAGGCCCAGATGCCCCAAAGCATTGCAAGGTTGACACCAGCAGAAACTAACATGACTCAGTGTTTGAAGAGGCACCTGAGCCCAGACAGCCACACAATGAGGGACGAGCTGGGGGATGATAATGAGAGAGAAACAGACATCCCATGTTTCAGATATGTGGCTGGTTACCTAAGCAAAGAGAGGTCCGGGAATGACTACCTGAGTCCCTCCATCCTGGGATGACTACCTAACTCCCTGTGTCCCAGGATGACTACCTGACTCCCTCCATCCTGAAGTAACTACCTGACTTCCTCTGCCCCAAGCCTCCCTTCACCTATGATTTTCCAGTTAGAGATTGTGCTGGATAGTTTTAGTGTCAACTTGACACACCTGGGTTGAGGGAGCCTCAATCGGGGAATTTCCTCTATTGGACTGGCCTGTAGCCATGTTTGAGGGGCATCTTCTTGATGAGAGATGTGGGAGGGCCCAGCCCACTGTGGGTGGTGCCACGCCTGGGCAGGTGGGCTGAGCAGGGACCAGGGAAGCAAGCCAGTAAGCAGCGTTCCTCCACGGCCTGTGCTCCTGCTCCTGCCTCCAGGTTCCTGCCCTGAGTTCCTACCTTGGGCTCCCTGATGAACTGTGACCTGGGAGATGTAAGCTAAGTAAATCCTTTCCTCCCCAAGTTGGTAGTGGTCAGAGTATTTTGTCACAGCAATGGAGAAACAAACTAAGAGATGAAACAGAAGACGGAATTTCAGGATGGCTGACTCTCTGACTATAAGAATAGAATCCTGCCCCTGCTCATTGGCCAGCCTCAGGTCATGTGGCACCCAGTGTCTGGATGGCCCTGGAAATTCAGGGCTGGAGAGAAAGAGGAGGATGTCCCTGACACAGGGCATCGCAGATGATGCTACTCAGGCTGGAGCTGCCAGCCATCTTGAGGGCCTTTGTGGCCCACATCCAGAGACGAAGGCTACACTGGGTCAGGCAGACACCGTGAGCTTCCTTTTCCCCCATGGCACCTGAACAGCAGCATTTCCACCCTAACACCTGCAGCTTGGTACTCTGTCTCTAGCCTCCAGCCTCACTGTGGTACCTGGTCACATGCTGGCCCAGCATCCACCACTATGCTACTTCCAGGGTGAGTGGTTGAGCTAGGGAGTTGAGGTCTCCTCTGGCTGCCTCATGAGTAGCTCTTTTTATATAGTGTGTAACAGACACTGTGCATGGTGGGATTGCTGCAGACCCTTCCAGGGTTCCCTGGCTATGGGAGACTAAGAGGGATGTTAGTGGATGGCAGGCCTGGAAGATCCCCTCATCCTACTCAGACTCAGGCTGTCTCCCAACTTGCTTTGTGACCTTGGTCCAGCCACTACCATCTCTGAGCCCAGCTCTCCCATTATGGAGCCAGAGGGATGGGGCAGGAAGATGCAGAGGGAAGGAAACACCTCACACAGAAAGGTCTCAGCGGCTCCTTGTGGAAATGTGAGTGGCTGCATGGTTGCACCCTCATCTCTCCTAGGCTGTGTTGAGACTCCTGCTAAAGTTTCATTTTTGCAGGCAGTGCCCTCCTCAGCGGAGTGGGAGGAGCATGACTCCTTGGGGTTACTGTTTCAGACACTGCTGCCTGTTCCCGCCAAGACCCACTAGCAAGGACTTCCCGATCCTGTCACCCAGCCTGGCACCTTCCAAGCTGAGTTCCAGCCAAGGCAGGCAGGTGGCTCTTGGGGTCAGAGTCCCTCCTCAGGGCCTGGTGATGTCTGGTGTTACTAACCACAGTTCACCTGGGGTAAGCCAGGCCTCAGGGCAGGAATGTGCTAGGCCCAATGCTCCTGGATGGTTCTCCCAAACCTGATCTTCTACTGGCTGATGAAGGACTCCTGGTGGCCCAGAGCCAGCCTACAGTGAGCCAGGCTACAACCAGACAGACTACACTGACCAGGCCATGCTAAGCCACCATAGACATTAAGGCAGTGCAGAGGAGGTTCAGGGAGATGGGGTTCCATCACAAAATTATTATTTTTGGGGGGGGTGTCTTTTTTTGGAGACAGGGTCTCCCTGTGGCTCCAGCTAGTCTGAAACTTGCTATGTAGACCAGGCTGGACTTAAACTCACAGAGATCTGCCTGTCTCTGCCTCCCAAGGGCTGAGATCAAAGGTGTGCACACAATGTCCGACTACAAGATCATTTTTTAAAGCTAATTTAATTTTTAAAAACTGTGTGTATAGAGCTGGGCATGGTGGCGCATGCCTTTAATCCCAACACTTGGGAGGCAGAGGCAGGTAGATCTCTGTGAGTTCAAGACCAGCCTGGTCTACAAAGGAAGTTCCAGGCCATCTGGGGCTACAGGGAAACGCTGTCTCAAAAAGATTAAAAAACAAAAACAAAAAACTGTGTGTGTAAGCCTGACATGGTGGCACAAGCCTTTAATTCCAGACCTCAGGAGGTAGAGGCAGGAAGATCTCTATGAGATCAAGGCCAGCCTGGTCTACATAGTAAGTTCCAGGCTAGCTAGGGGTAGAGAAAAACCTGGAGAGGGTGATCCTGTCTCAAAAAGACCAAACAAAAAAAATCTCCCCCAAAACACCGTGTGTGTCTATAGATGAGATATATATGGGACATGTTTGTACAATGCCTGTGGAGGCCAAAGGCATCAGATCCCCTGGAGCTGGAATTACAGGAGGTTATGAGCCACCTAGCAACGGTGCTGGGAACTGAACCTGAATCCTCTGAAAGAGCAGCAAGTGCTCTTAACCACTGAGCCATCTCTCCAGCCCTAGCAGCTCTCAAAGCTTTTCAGACTCCACCCCAACAGGGCTTTCCCATCACATGGTTTGTTTTTTGTTTTGTTTTGTGGGGTTTTTTTTGGTCTTTTTGAGACAGGGTCTCCCTGTAACCCCAGCTGTCCTGGAACTCTATGTAGACCAGGCTGGCCTTGAACTCACAGAGATCTGCCTGCCTCTGCCTCCCGAGTGCTGGGATTAAAGGCATGCACCACCATACCCGGCCATCACATTTTAAATATAGCTGATGGGCTGATAAGATGGCTCAGTGGGTAAAAGGACTCACCACACAAGCCTTGTGAGACACACTGATCCTTGAAACTCACAAAAAGGTGGTGGGGAAGAACTGACTCCAAAAAGTTGTCCTCTGACCTCCACACGAGTGCTATGGCACACTCCCCTCTCCCCCTTACACATACAAAAATAATAAATAAATAAATAAAATTAATTAATTAATTAATTAATTAATAATAAATATCACAACTAGGGCCCAGCCTGGTAGAACAGACCAACATTTCATTTTCTTGAGAGGCTGAGGCAGGAAGATTATAAATTTCGGACCAGCCTTGAAAAATTAAAGGTAAAAGAGGGCTGGAATATGGTGTAGTTCAGTAGTAGAGCACCTGCTTAGTGTGCAAAAGGCCCAGCCTTTGATCTACAGGGGGAAAAAAAAAATGCCTCTGGCAGATCCACAGCCCCAGGCAGGGCCCAGCAAATGTCTTTGCAGGGTAGATTTGCTAAGGGTGAGGGGGCAGAGAGAAGCCTCAAGCAGGTCCCCTAGGGTACCAGGGCTGCCCTGCACCAGGGACTAATCTATCTGTGTGTGGTGTGTGTGTGTGTGTGTGTGTGTGTGTGTGTGTGTGTGTGTGTGATCATGGAATAGTCGGCCTGCTGCCACCCAATTCCAGGTTTTTCTCTCAACAGCAGCTCTGCCCTTCCTGAGCAATGCCAGCTGCCCCACCCCCACCCTGGCACCCAGCATCCTGAGTCCCATCTGTGTGTGACAGCTGCAGCCACCTCCCATGGGGCATCTGGGGCTGGCATCTCCTCAGCAGAATCTCTGTGTCAGAGCAGGCGGCACATTTCCTTCTCTCCCAATCTCTCATATCTTAAATAGATTTTCTTTTTTGGAGCACTGGGACCCACAGCAGAGGAGCCGGCCAGGCTGGGGGTGAGGGGAGGCTCTGGGGAAGACAGGGATGTGGAGCTGAGGGGGAGTGCTATGGGGTCGATCTGGGGAAGAAGGAACATACTTGGGCCAGGAGCAGATACAAAGGTCCTGTGGCCACAGTCTGACAGTGACTGAGATTTAGAGCCTCTGCTCCCTCCAAAATAGGAAAGATCTGACACCTTTTCAACATGCAGAGTGACGCAAAGGCACACTCACTGACTAAGTGTCCAAGACTGACAAGGGCACACTGAGATTCATGAGGGAAGGACGGCGGGTCTCCTCTTCTTCCCAGGAGACTGGAAGACATCAGAATTTAACATGTGTAGCCCCTACCATGCCCAACTTGACCTCACCACCATCCTGAGAGCAGAACCTGTCCTGTGCTACACAAGGCTCAGAGAGGTCGAGTGACAGGCCCATCACAAAGCACCTGGCCCTGGCTATGGAGCAGACTGTGAGTTAGGAAGCACCTCACAGCCCTTCTCCACCTCCTAGACCCATGCCCTGGCCACAGAGACAGCCATGCTAGGGACCATCCGACTTCCCAAGTCCATGACTGGATTGTACCTCAGGTCTGCTTTCTGCAGTGACCCCAGAGCCCCCGAGTACCTAGAAAACTGGAGACACTTAACTATGCCTGAATGTACACATTCAGTGGACAGTCAGAGAGACCAGCTGTGTGCAGGTTCTGTTGTAAGCGCCAGACTAAAATCCTGGGCAAGACTAGAAAGTGGGGAATGAGGTGGGCACAGAGGGCCTCCCACAGGGCTTCCAGCAGAGCAGCAGAAAGACAGGCCAGACATGCTGGTGTCACCAGCAGAGCTGAGCTAAGCCAGGGCTACCTGGGGACTCAAAATACCAGGACAGAGGAACTGTGAAGAGGCTGGAGGGGCTGATGTGAGCAAAGGCGTTGCCTATGTGAACGGAGGGTAAGTGAAGTCCAGGATCTTTGCTCTGAGGAAGGTGGGGCTATAGGAGGCTTTGGAGCATATTAGCCTGCTCTGATGGGTTCTAACAGAGGACTGTGTGAGGAATAGATCTCATACTGAAGGTGTAGTCACTAGGAGCCCAGGGAACTGGACTCTGGTACTGGTCCAGGCAAGCAATGAAGGTGACTGGAGACAGATGGAGGAGGGAGACTTGGCAGGTTCCATCTTTAACAATAGTGGGACAGCTAATGAACTGGTTACAGAAGGACTTGTAAGGAACAGCGAGGGGTGACCCTGAGTCCTTAGTCTAGCACGGGCAGATGGTACTCAACTTGACAGAGACAGGACTGCAGAGGGGCCGGCCTGAGGTTGCTTTCCAACACTGTGGCAAGTTCTAGGTGCGTGAGCATCTGTCACCCCAGGCTCAGTACCCTCCCGGATGCAGCAGGAAACAGGATGTTGTCTGCTCCTCTCCACTGCGGGCTCAGCCACCTCTGGGGATTAAGTAAGCCAACCAGATCTTTCTCAGCCTCCTCTCTGAGCACAACTTGCCTCTAATTGCCTTGGCCTCAAGCTGTGGGGAAGCTGGGGCCATAAATCAGCCTGGACGATCCCAGGCCTCAGACAGTCTCCTGGAGTGGCGCAGACAATAGACAAGATTCGGATGAGCTCACACTGCGGCCAGCACCTTAGACATGCTGTGAATCATGACACCAGACAGGAAGCCATGGTGACCTCAGCTGAGCTAAGAGGGAATAAGGGGCTTCCAGCCTCACATGCCCCCAACTACTGTCTTGTATGTGTGTTTGTGTGCTCACATGCATGTGTGTCCCAGAATAGACATAAGATGCACCCAGCGCAATTGGGAAAAGTACAAATTTTCTTGAAGAGACATCTTGGAAGATGTCTTCGCTGTGTGTCCTTGAGCAAGGCCCTGACTTCTCTGGACTTTGGATTCTGAGCAATGTGTGATTATTGTGCTTCCTTCATCCTATAGCAGGTGAGAACAGTTAGTAAGGTGTCAATACCAGCCACCCCTTCCTGGTTCTCTGGGGGAGAGAAACATGGACAGAGGTGGGTGTGCCACTTTAAGAACCAGTGCAAAGCTGGGTATAGCAGTGCACAGATTTAATCCCCAGCACTCGGGAGGCTGAGGCAGGAGGAGTGTGAGTTTGAGGCCAATGTGAACTACATAGCAAGACTCAGAAAAGCGTCTCAGAAAAGAGAGAGAGAGAGAGAGAGAGAAAGCAAACCAGTGTGATTCATATCCCTTCTGCTGTGCATATGTGAGGGAGGGGTGTGCATGTGTGTGTTCAAATGTGTGTAAGTGCATGTAAGTGTGATAGCTAGAGGCTGACAATAGGTGTCTTGCTTGATCACTCTGCATTTACATAGAAAAGCAGGGTCGGTTGCTGAACTCAGTGCTTACTGCTCCCGATTATAGTCTAGCCAGCTTTCTCTGGGGACCTCCCTGTAGTGTGTGCCCCCCCCATCCAGCACTGGGATCACTGTGGGTGCGGATGCAGGGGATGGGAACTCCAGTCTTCATGCTCGTGCTTTCCCATAGTGAGCCCCCAGCCCCGTCTTGTCCCATGTGATTGTGATCATTCTGTCTACCAAGAGCCCAGCTCTCTACTTGACCCACAATAGGTGGCATATGTTAAGCTGGCATGTGGGGGATCATTTGTTGCCTCAGCAGAGCCCCCCCATACACACACACAGACACACACACAGACACACACACACACACACTCTCTGGCTGTAAGATCAGATTGAATGCATGTGGGTGCTGGACTGCGGGCATTGGGAGGGATCATTTGGGTTCATTTCCAGGATAGCACGATAGAGGTGGATCAGGATGCAGAGAGCTCTGGACAGCACCAGAAGGCTCCCAGTGGCCCACTCTGCCAACTAGGCCACAGTCCCAAAGGTGCCACCATCTCCCTCAACAGTGCCTCCAGCTAGGGAGCAAGAATTCCAACATGGGGGGCTAAGATGGAACAACTCAGTCTCCAGTCAGTCATATTTGGGGTCCCAGTGCAGCCCCACAACTGGTTCCTGAACTTAGTGGCCCTGGCTTGGAGCCAAACACTCCACAGATCCCTTGGCTGAGTCTTAGCCTGGCAGCACCATCCCTGCAGCCCCGAGAGGCCCTTGCACCCACTGAGTCCACATGCACAACAGCCTTGCTGGACCCCAGAGAGAACCTGAAGTTGTTCCATTTTAGAAAAAGAAATCTGGCACAGATTGATCTCAAAATGCTTGTTTCACTCAGGGCAAGTGTGAGTTGTAGCCTTGTGGCACATGGTGGCTTGGCAGGAAGGAACCTCAGGGCCCAATAGCCAGCTCGATGCAAACATAAGGCTGACCCAGATCAGATACAGGGATGGTGGGAACTTCAGAAACAAGGATGGGGCTTGCTTACCAGGATGAAAACAAACAGCTGACGATGTGCGAGATTGTCCTTCCTGACCAGTGAAAGCCAAACCAGGGCAAGAACAAGTAACTGACTCAAGTAACCAGAATTCCAAAGATGGTACAGGCTCCAGGCACAGCTAGATCCAGGGGCTTAGGCAATGTCAGGAGGCCTGGCTCTTTCTCGCCCTCTTTGGCCTTCATGACAGCTTCATTCACAGACACCTTATGGTAACAAAGTGGTAGGAATTCCAGAGTGCACTTGGGATTTGAGTCTAGGTAGATGAATGTCCTCTCAGGGTCCCTCCATAAAGGCTCCATCCAGTTTTGACTGGCCATTGTAAACCAAGCTTGGGCTGGGGGAGAGCAATGAGCTGCCTGGCTTAATCTCTGGTCAGTGGCCTTGGGGCCAGTGCCTTAAGAGGGGAGGACCAGATCCCCAAACCCCATTGAAAACAGGGCTGCTGCCAAAAGAGGATGCAAGACAGTTTTCAGGCCATGGAGCCCCAGATCATCCAACTTCTGCTGCCTACCCTTGGTCCCCAAGCTTGACTCTGTAGCCACAGCTGTAGCCCTTTATTTCTGGCTTGTCCTAAGGAAGACAGAGCCCCAGGACTCTCTCTGGTTTTCTGGAATCTTCCCTGGTGGCCCAGTGTACCCCCTGCACTGACAACCCAACCCCTTCAGCACAACCTCTGGGAACTGCCTGTCTGTGACTTCCAGTCTCTGGTCCATGCTGGGCCCCTGGCCTCTCCCATGGCCCTCCAGTGGCCCCCTTCTCCAGGAACCCCTTGCCCCAAATCTTAAAGCAGGTGAGCAGGGAGGACGGAAAGTTCTCAAGGGACATGCTGGGACAGCTATGTAGCAATTGGAATGCGCTTAGTGCCCCAAACTGGAGCTTTCATAAAAAACAGCTCAGATGGCCAATATCCTGTTGACTGTATTGTGGTAAGCCACAGTATTTTTTTTTTAATGCATAAACAAATTTAAGAGGCCATGCAGCCCCAAGCTTCCTGGTTTGATCCCTTCTCCCAGATGGTAGTACCTATGCTCAGGAAGCCAGCAGGCAGCATCAGTCCCTGCCTAATGATTATTTCCTGAGCAGGGACACAGCCCGTTCCTTCCAGCAGGTATGTCTGACTGTCAGCTGCCCCAGGCCTCAGGTAGCCAGCATGGGGACAGGACAGGCCCTTGGCAGAAGAACATGGCCCTAGAGCCCTGGCTTGGGACTCTGCAGCAGAGAATGGTCTCCACTATGAGAGTAAGTGACAGGTGACAGGGCTGAGATGGGGAAAGCAGGTGAATCTACCCGGGAGCCATGGGCACGGGAGCCACAGGCACCAAAGCCAGCCCACAGCACAGACCTGGACAGAGCTTAAAATTTGCCAGCCACCACCTTGAGAAACAGGGAAAGAAAGAAGCCAGGGGCAACACTTTTACATTTATCATCGTCCAAACTGATCCCACAGATTATCTCTAAGCATCAGGCCATCTAAAAATTCATCCCTGAGATACAAAGTATTTTTTCCATATTAAGATTTTGAAGTTGCAGACAGAATTCTCATCAGAAACCCAGCCATCCCTGGGGTCTCAGGGCCCAGGGCCTTGCAAAGCTCAGGATCCAAGTATGCTCAAACCTCTATGCACTACAGTAAGGAATTTGTGTAGATCTGGATGTCCTCATCTGCACATTAACCACCTGGAGATGACCTGCCACCCTAACGTGGCAGAACCACACTGTCACATCCACTCAGTCACACACACGGTTACATCCACAGTTACACACTCATTCACAGTCACTCTGAGTTGTCTGGAGAATACTGGCAAGTACTCTGTATTCTTTCAGTACAGACCCAGTTAGATTGTTTTGTATTTTTTCAGAACAGTTTTGATTTGTGGTTGTTCAAATCCATAAATGTGAAACCCAAAGACTTTCAGAACCACAGCCCCTGATCCAACTTCTGTTCATGAAGTTGATGGTTAAAAGGGTAGACAGGTATGGTGTCACACACCTTTAATCCCAGCACTTCAGAGGCACAGGCAGGCAGATCTCTGTGAGTTCAAGGACAACCTGGTCAACATAGCAAGTTTCCAGGCCAGCCAGTCCAATACAAGTAAGACCCTTTCCTAATAAAATAAATAAATAAATAGTAAATAAATACATAAATAAATAGTGATAGAGGGGCTGGATGCAACTCAGTGAGTAAATTACCTGCCATGTAAGTGTGAGTTGAATGCCCAGTGACCACAGAAAAAAGCCAGACATGGTTGGTGCAGGCCTATAACCCTAGTACTGGGAAGGACAGATCCTGGGAGCTCACTGGCCAGTCAATCTAACCTAATGGGTGAGCTCCAGTTTCTGTGAGAGGCCCTATCTCAAAAAATAAAATCGAGATTGGGCTGGAGAGATGGCTCAGCAGTTAAGAACACTGAATGTTCTTGCAGAAGACCCGGGTTTGAATCCCAGCACCCACATGGCAGCTAACAACTGTCCATAACTCCAGTTCCAGGGGATCCGACAGCCTCTTCTGTCCTCCTCAGGCATTGCACGACACGGGTGTACTTAACTACATGCATAACACTCGTACAAATAAAAAAGATAAATAAAAAATAAAGCAGAGAGCTGTTAAGGGAGCACCCAACATCTACCTGGGGCAGAAGCTGAGGGTGGGGCCAGTCAGCCTCTACCCAAACAGCAGGCTTGGTTTTCAAATGTCCTGTGGACCCTCAAGTACTGACACTGTCTGAATCATCCTAGGAGCCAAATGGGAACCAGAGTTGGCCCAGTCTAAGGCACTGGCCCCTGCCCAGGTGGTCTTGAGCTTCTGGAAGGGTCTCACTAGAAAAAGTACTTCCTCGTGAGTGATGGAGACCAGGAACCCCAGGCCAGGGCTTGGCCCCCATTTCTGCAAGAGTGGCTCAGGCTAGTGCCCAGGGTGTGCTGGCAGGTCTGAGGGGTTGCCCCTCTGTGGCCCTTTATTGATGTGCCGTCAGACAGAGCAGGGGGCACTGGAGGTTTCCTACTTTACCTGGGAATCCTGGGGTGGAGAACAGAGGGGGCAGCAGGCTCTGCCTAAGTCCTGGTGAGGCTCACATGCTGTTCTTCAGGGCAGCAACATGTTGACCCCAATCCAGACACCTTGGCAGACTGTGGTCAGTGAGGGATGAGCATCTATGGGTGTCCAGGGCTCCTTGGAAATGTACTTTGTATGAGAGTCAGAGCCTGGTGTAGGGGCTCAAGCCTGTCACCCCAGAACTCGAGAGGTGGAAACAGGAGGATCTGGCCTTCATGGTCAAAACCATAAGAACAGAAACAGAAAACAGACCAGTGGTTAAGGGAGGTGAGGTAGGGGAGGGGTACAGAGGTGCTCAGGGACTTAGGTAGGGTGTGGCTGAGGGCTGGGCCCTGAGTCCCCACAGTAGTGGACTGCTCAAAGGCTAAGCCTCTGTCCACACATACCTCTGTTCTCTATAAACAAACAAGGGTGTTTGTATGCATCACCAGCTGCTGGCCAGCTCTGCGGGGACAGGTGGGCTGAGGATGGTGGGCTGAGGGGTGGTTGTAAGCCCTGCTCTGGTGTTCTAGTCCCCATAGCCTGGCTGTCTCAGATAGACACTCCTGGCACAGGAAAGCACCTGGCCTTCCCTTTGCTAGCCCAGCAGAAGAAGCAGGCCACCCTGGCCTGGCCATGGGACTTCCTCTCCAGGGAAGGCCAGCCCAGAAGGCTCCAGCCCAGAAGGTCAAGCCTGTCCTTTGAAGTCTGAGTCATCTACAAAGACTTCATTTCATACCCTGATAAGGCAAAGCCACAGAACAAACACACTCAGGCAGATCTGGAGCTAGCCAGCCCAGACAGGCTCCCCTGCTCAGCCAGTCCCCTTAGGCCAGTCAGGCCCCCCAGCCCAGCCAGGCCTCCTAGGCTGGGGTATTGGAAACTGGCCAGGCTGGGTCTATTGACTGCCTTTTACAGGTGAGGAATGGAGGGTCATAGAGTTTGCAACAGCTACCCAAGGTCACATAGCTTAGAGCCAGGATGCTGAGAAGTGGGTCTCCATGCTCTCAAAGATTTGGTCAATCAGAGCACTGCTAGCCATATAATTGGCTCAGAGCTGCTCCCAGGGCCAAGCTGGTCCAGTCTGGAATCACAGGCATTAAGGGGATACTGACCTTAACCTCATAGCTGTGGAGATGGAGAGTTGACTTGGACTTCCTACTGGAAATGTTCACTGCTGTGGTCCCCCAGCTGTGGGGCCTGTCATAGCAACCAAGACCCTAGATAAGGAAAATTAAACCCTTGAAAATTGTCATGTGTGATTTGGTGTATGCATGTGCACATATGCATGTGTATGTGCGTATGTATGTGGAGGCCCAAGGTCAACAATGGGTGTTTCCTGAACCGCTCTCCACCTTATTTCTTGGGATATGGTCTTTCACTGATCTAGAGCTCAGCCATTGTCTGGACTGGCTGGCATCAGGCCCCAGGGATCCTCCTGTCTCTGCCTCTCCAGTGCCGTGATTACAGCATGTGCTGCCATGCCTGACTTTTTATGTGGTTCTGGGGATTGAACTCTGGTCCTCATGTTTGTGCATCAAGCTCTTTACCTACTAGGCCATCTCCCACCAGCCCCTGGAAAATGTTTTGAATGCCTGGATCAAGTGACACCTGAAAGTAGACTTAATTTTTCAGTCATGCGATGATCATTCAATTTTATTTTCTACAAGCTAGCTTGTAGGTTTTGCTTTGTTTTACCACAAATGGGTCTGTCTCAAATAAGGCTGAAATTCTTTTGAGAGCAAAGACAATGCCTTATTTTTCTTTGTATCCTAAGTGCCTAGCACTAAGAACAGCTGAGTACAAGTTTGTTGATTAAATAATTTACTGATTGAACAAACAGTAACAGAAACACCCTCCCCCACACCCCCTCTAGACACAGTCACTAGAGCAGCAGGGTAAGGGGTGGGGGGAGCCACGGCAGAGTCCCCCAAGGCCAGTCTGGGCCCTCTGGGGTTTGGCTTCTTCAGATAAGGCCCCTTGTGGCCCAGACGCAGCCGGGGAGAGAGCCTGACCTTGGCAGGCTGCCGTGGCTCTGCATCCTGAGCCAGCACTTCCAAATTAATCCCAGGATAGCAGCTGCAGCCGCCGCCGTGAATCCATCTGAGTCATCGCCGGGCAGGAAGCAGCTCGCCGGTAATAACTCACGGGGGTCCCTGAGCACGGCCGGAAACGGCAGACTCGGCGTTTTCCACAGCTGCAGGCTACAGGGCGAACTGCACAGCAGAAGACAGAACAGAGACCCCTCCCTGCAGGCCTGTGTGTCCTCCACACTGTATCAACAAGGCCCTGCAGGGCTGCCAAATACCTGACAGTAGGTCCCACCCTCCTGTCACCTGCTGCCTGAGGAGAGAAGACCCCTGTCACCTGCTCCTCTCCCACCTCCTTTGTCCTCTGCACACTCCAAGGAGTTCCTTCTGCCCATGCCAGATGACACCATGCTCCATCCCAGCTAAGATGTAGCAGGCCTCTGCTTATGCTGTTCCCTCCCGGAGCACTGTTCCTTGCACTGGTGAATCATCCTGGCTCCTGGCTCCCTTTACGCTCAGACATAGTACATGCTTGTCAACCCAGCACTCGGGAAGCTAGGCAGGGAGGTGGTGAGTTCAAGGACAGCCTGGTCTACATAGTGAGAGCCTGTTTCAAAAGCCAAAAAAAAAAAAAAGGACAGTAAAACACACCTAGAACTGGAGAGATGGCTCAATGGTTCAGAGCAAGTATGCGCTCCCAGAGGGTCTGAGTTCAGTCCCCAGCACCCAAGTACAGTGATCACAATCTCCTATAACTTCAGTTCTAGAGGATCTGACACTCTCTTCTGGCCTCCACAGGCACGTGCACCAAGTATGTGCACATGCACACACACACACACACACACACACACACAGAGAGAGAGAGAGAGAGAGAGAGAGAGAGAGAGAGAGAGAGAGAGAGAGAAATAAAAACAAATCTTTAAAATGCACATCTGAAAACCAGAAGTTTTGGTCACTCTGCCCCAGATAGGCCCAGCAGGGCCATGTTGTCTCTAAGAACATGGGTGACCTGGGCTCCCACTGTGAAAAACACACTGGCTGTGGACGTGGCAACAGGCCCTGGGAGGATCCATGCTTGGTGTTGACCCACAATCTGCAGCTCCTGAAACTGGGCCTCAGGGCTCAGGCAATGGGTATGAGGGTTCTGGGTCCCCTGGGAAGGCCCAGGGAGGACCAGGGAGGGAGCTGTGGCCCCATAGGGAGAAGATAAGCCCTCAGCAGCAGGACCCCAAGTGGCAAGCTGGCCCTGCAGGACAGTGGCTTCGACTTGCAAAAACCCCTGGCACAGGAAACCCCCTCCTCTATAGTACCTGAGTCCATGGCCTGAGTGTGGCCCCAGCCTAACCTGCTCTGCTCACTCTGTTAGGGGCCATCATCTCTGCCCTCCACCAAGGTCACTGTATACCTATCCCCTGGCCAAGTGGCTGACATCAGCCCCAGGTCCCAGGATGCTAGACCCCATGGTTCATACCTTCCATCTTCATGGACATGTCATGCATAGGGAGGTCAAACACAGTCAGAGGCATGACTCTAAAGATCAAACAGCCTTAGTAACTGCAATGGATGGGAAGGAACTGCAAAGGAAGGAGGCGGAGTCTTCCACAGGTGCTTCTACATCAAGTATTCCCAGGACACACCCAGGATGGGACAACTTGGTTTTCATCCCATTAAATGAAGAAAAGGAGGAAGGTGGGGAGGACACAAGAGAGAGGGAAAGGCAAGGCAGACACAGGCTCTATCCACAACCGCAGGAAAGCAGGGCCATAGCCAGGGCCAAACATACCCTGGAGCCTGGTGGGGGGCATCCTCCAAAATGCAGACTAAGACAAACAACTGCCTTTCAGAAAGGTCGTAAAAATAAAACACAGGAACAGCCAAGATTGAGGCAGGAGGATTAAGAGTTCAAGGCCAGCCTGGGCTATGAAGTGAAACCCTGTTTCAAAACACAAAACAAAACGGAAAAACACAGAATATGCAACAGAGACCTTTTGACCCAGAGAACCTAAAATAGCCACTGCCTGGGTCAAGCCAGAGCAGATGACTTAGGGACAGCTGCTACCCTCTAGGGAGGGGGTCAGAGGCCAGCAGGAAGACAGACAAGGAGGAGAGGAGGTCCAGAACAGCAGGCTAACTTCTCCTTAGCATTTTATAATATTTTTAAAATTTATTTTATTTATTTATTTGGTCTTTTTTGAAACAGGGTCTCCTTGTAGCCCCAGCTGTCCTGGAACTCACTAGGTAGACCAGACTGTCCAAAAGTCACAGAGATCCACCTGCCTCTGCCTCCCAAGAGCTGGGATTAAAGGTGTGTGCCCCCACACTCAGCCTTAAATTTTATTTTACGTGTGTACATGTTTTGCTTGCATATATGTTAAGTGCACCCATGTGTGCAATGCTGGAGGAGGCCAGAAGAGGATGTTAGACCCCCTGGAACTGGAATCAAGGATGGTTGTTAGCCACCATGTGGGTGCTGGGAACCGAACCTGCGTCCTCTGGAAGAGCAGTCAGTACTCTTAACTGCTGAGCCATCTCTCCAGTTAAGCTCATCAGCTCTTTAGAAAGCAAGAGAGTTCATTCTGCCTGGTCCACCTGCAGAGTGCCGGGTTTCTATTTTGTAACCTGAAAGAGGATGGAAGGCCTATTCCTCAGCTGGCACTCTTGCCTGAAAGTGTTAAGATTCCTGAAGCCTTGAAGCTTTGAAACAACAAATATTTGCTAACTCATGTTCCTGAAAGGACTTGGAGTTCTTCAGCTTTAGGCATGGCAGGATCAGGGGTCAGCTTGTACAGGCACCATCAGAATTCACTATCGACGTTTCTTCAGGATTACTGTTGGTCTGTTTTGTTTGGATTTTGGTTTTTTGAGACAGAGTCTTGCTGTCTAGTCCAGGCTGACCTGGAACTCCAAATCCTCCTGCCTCAGCTTCCTGCATGTTGGGACTACAGATGTGAACCACCATGGCTACCACTGGTTTGGTTTTATTCTCGGGAAGGTGGGAGGACAGAAGGAAGGAAAGGCAGATGAATGGATGGACAAATGGGTGGACAAATGGATGGATGGATGGATGGATGGACAGATGGGTAAATGAATGGATGGGTGGGTGAATGGCAGATGGGTGGGTAGGTGAGTTGGGTGGGTGGGTGAGTGAGTAGGTAGATGGACCAATGACAGAATCCTTTTCTAGAGCCCAGACTTCATCTGAGGGGCACAGTCCTCAGGGAGGTCCTTTAATGGAAAGAGGTTGAGGTTTGCAGAATGAACCCCTGGGAAACAATACAGAGCTTAGAGAGCTTTGAGAGGTGTGCAGTCCTGTCCACTCTGCCCTGGCCTGCTCCTGGATAGAGCCTCCATTGTAAGTGGGTGACTGGGTCCCAGGCTCCTCCCTGCTGAGAACCACAATCTGCTTTCTGACAGAGCTGCCAAGAACCACTCCCTCCCCAACCCCACCCCTTTTGCAGAGCTCTGGGAACCGCAGGGAGCTACAGGGATGGGTGTGGATGACAGCCACAGGCCCTGACCCAAGAGAACATGAGAAAGTCTGAAAGCCAAGGCCAGTTGCACCCACAGGAAGCAGAGCTGGCCCCAACTGGAGAGTTCCGCCCAGAAAGGGGACTGACTGGCTCCTTGTCTTTTGAGCTGTGTGACCTTGGGCCTGTCATTCCAACTCCCTGAGCTTTGGTTTCCCCATCTGCCAAAGTTGGGGGAGTTGGTGGCATACACATTTAATTCCAGCACTTGGGAGACAAAGGCAGGCAGATCTCTGTGATCTACATGGCAAGTTCCAGGCCAGCTGGGGCTATAGGGAGACCCTGTCTCAAAAAAATAAAATAAAAAAAAAAAAAAAGAAGAGAGGGGTCTGTGAGTGTGGAATAAG
This sequence comes from Nannospalax galili, assembly GCF_000622305.1. Classification (NCBI taxonomy): domain Eukaryota; kingdom Metazoa; phylum Chordata; class Mammalia; order Rodentia; family Spalacidae; genus Nannospalax; species Nannospalax galili. Next base: position 776,548 of record NW_008343207.1, on the reverse strand, counting down.
CTCGGCTAGTGACTCTTTTGGAGCTGGATCCTGGCCTACTTTCACTGGGCAGGGGTGGTGTTATTGTCCCAAACAGGGCTGCAGGGTCATGCTCTGCTCTGTCTTGTTACACTGCAAAGCACCTCTTGGTGTCAGGCCCCACCCTGCAGCTGGGAGAGAAGACAAAAGAGAGAAGCGATTTGCTATTTGTGTGAATGAGGTGGCAGCTCAGCCCTGCCTGCCAGGGGCTGTTGGCCATAGTGGGTTAGGAGGCAGATGCTCTGGAGCCATGTGCAGCCAGGAGGCAGCAGGCCAGAGTCTGTCCTGGTCTTGCCTCTAGGGCTGTGTCTCCACACCGCACAGCTGAGTCTATGACCTCATCTCTTGGGGACACCTCAAGACAGGGAGGCTGTGCCAGTCAGGGCTTCAACAGACTGTACTGCAGTCACCGAGGAACAAAATAGAAAATCTTGAACTTGGCTCCTATTGGTTCCTGCATGCCAGCCCCACAAGGGAGGAGGGACCAGTGGACCCAGCACTGGGACTCTACCCCACATCCGGAGCACCTTGGGCAGGTTACTTAAAGTTCCCTAGACTCAGTTTCCCCGTCTGTAAGATGAATGTTAGGGTCTCACTATGCAGTCTAGCCTGTCCTCACTTGCAATCTTCCTCCTTCAGCCTCCTGAGTGCTGGGGTGACAGGTGTGCACTACTTGCCCACCTTACTGGTGGCCAGTGTCCCTCATCTTGTCACCCACAAGGTGGTTGCTGGAGGCACCAGCTGAATTCATCCCAGAGGTTTAGACTTCGTGTCTTTTTGTGGTGTGCTTTGTCTCACAGTGTAACAGACTCGGGAACCTCCTCACACACTGGAGTAAGGATGGGGCTCACTGGGGTTCCCACATCCTCTCCTGGCTGTCCTCAGTTTAGTAAGTACACATCTATGCATCCATTAGGCCTGGCACCCTATTCCTTCCCTGCTGTTCTCAAGAAAGGTTTCTGTCCGCACGTGTTTGCGGGAGCACACCAGCTGATTCTCAGGCTGTGCTTGTTCAGAGTCTCTCAGAGGGCTGTGGGAATCCTGGGGCCACCCAGAGCATGTGACCCACAGGGCCCAGGGCTCTGACTGGTCTCCAGGGGATGCTGCTGCGTCTGAGGATCTTGCTCTGAGAACCTGGACCCAGGAACCCATACAGAATGGGTTTGCAGCTTCCTGGCAGAGTTTTGTGTGATGTGTCATCCAGAGTTCTGTGTTTTAATCCTACTCTGGCCAGCGGCAACATTGCCTCCAGGGACAAATGCCTGTAGGTTCTGCAGGTATTTTTGGTTGTTGCAACTGGTAGGGAACGAGCTCCTGGCCTCTGGCAGGGATGCCAGGGCTGGGCAGGGCAGAGCCACCAGAAAGAATGATCCAGCCTTGTGCTGGTTAGTTTTTGTCAACTTGACACCAACTAGAGTCATCTGGGGAAGGGGAACCTCAATTAGGGAATTTTCTCTATCAGATTGGCCTGTGGCCCTGTCTGTGGGGCATTTTCTTAGTTGCTAATTGATGTGAGAGGGCCCAGCCTACTCTGGGTGGTGCCATCCCTGGGCAGGAGGACCTGGGCTGTATAAAATGACTGAGCAAGCCAGGGGAATCAAGCCAGCAAGCAGTGTTCTTCCATGGTCTCTGCTTCGGTTCCTGTCTTGAGTTCCTGCCTTGGCTTCCCTTGATGATGGACTATGACCATAAGCCATATAAACCTTTTCCTGCCCCCAAGTTGGTTTTGGTCAGTGTTTTATTATAGCCAACAGAAAAAGCAAGCTAGGACCTCAAGGGTCAGTGGTCTCAAGAGAAATACAGCCATGCAGCATCCACTCAATAGCTGATCGTGAATGTTCATGCGAGTGTCCCTCGCAGTAGCCCAAAATGGAAAACTACCCAAACGTTACCCCAAGGAATGATTATACCAACATGGTCCTGTACTGTGGGGTACTATTCATCCATGAAAAGGAACAGAACATAAACGCCTGTGCCTCTCTTTCACACCCCATCTCAAGCGAGGGTACCAAGGCTCAGGGAAGTGATTGACTGGCCTGGACCAAAGGGGGCTGAGTAGACCACTGCACAAAGTATCCCGGACAGGCACCTACAGGAACTCAGAGGCAGCTTCCAGCCCAGCCTGGCATAGCATGAGGAGAGTGGGCCCTGGTTTAGGAAACAAGTCCATTGCTTCTGAGCTACTCATGGATGCTAGCCTCTAACAGATTTCCAGAACTTTCTAGAATGTTCTGCTGAACAAACCTGATCGACCTCCTAGAATGGAGGTCATATCTCACAACTATCCATCTCCTTGAACATCCAGAACTCTCTCCCACCCCAGTTCCCCCTTCTCGCCTTGTGTCCATCCTCACGAAGTGTTTGTAAGGCCAATCCTAGCCAGATAACCCAGCAGCCTGCCCTAGGTCTGCAGGTCAGGGGCCTGGTCCAAATCCCAGTTTTATTAAGTGCAGCCATGCCGTGCATCCACAGGGCAGTGACTTGACCTCTCTGAGCCCAGTTTCCTCAGTAAAGCTGGGTTATCCAGGACCCAGGGCTTCACACGGACCATAAGCCTGGTCCTGGTTTGGGTTTTTCCCCACTGATTCAGCATCATTCTCAGACCCTTACCCCCAGGACTGAGGACCATTCCACCTCAGCATCACCAGGTAAACACTAAATGCCCCAGGATGATCACTTGGGACCCTGAAATGCCTGGGACAGGAGCCTACAGCCTGCCTGGCCTAGGTGGGGGTGGACCTCCCCCACATGGCACATGAGTCCCCAGGCCTGCCTCTTTGGGTGACACCAGAACCAGGGGCTCAGGCATGCCCAGTGGCTGAACACTTGAACTCAGATCCTGTCTCCACCTCCTACTGCACACAGTCTCCATCCCTCCCCAACACAGGATCCTGGGCCCTTGCCTCTCCCTACCCCAGCTACTCCCACTCTTCAAGGAAGGACTTCATCCAGGGGTGACAAACAAAGGCAGGCAGCTCTCCAGCTCTCTCTGGCCCAGGTGGTCAGAGGGAAACCTCTCTGCTTTAACCAGAGCACACGGTTCTTTGTCAGGGCAGCTGAACCTGTACCCTGAGAGACAGGCAAGAGGCAGATATAAGTGAACTATCCTCTAGAAGCTTCTCCTATTGGTCTGGCAAAAACAAAATTCAAAAAAAGGGCTGGATGCCATCTTTGAGTACAGGAGAAGAAATTACAGGGTAGAGAGGCAGGCAGAGCTTTTGGGTAAAGAAGCCGGTGGCAAGTGCCTTCCTCTTCACCGGGAGCAGTGGGAGGGGTCTGGTTTGGGCTAGGCAGGCAGCCAGCACTTTGGTGAGAGACAGACTGGCTCAGCATCAAACCGCTGAAGTTCTCCAGGGCACTTGGGGCCGGGTGAGTCATTTCATAGTCACAACACACAATTATTGAGCATTTGCTGTATACCAAGGACTCCAAGAATTACTGGGGATAAAGTCAGGTAAGAGGCACCAGGGCCCAGGGTCTCCACACTGGTCTGGTTTGTCTTTTGAGGAGTAAATCCCCCAACAGATGGAAAGACATGGCAAGTCTTGCTGGGAAATATGGCTTGGATTAGCCCTGGGCCTGAGGAAGCCCTGCACAGCGGTACTGAGCCTGCTGGCTTTCCTGCTGATGATAGGACTGGCAAGCCCTACCCTACCTTGTTAAAAGTCAGGGGTGGCCATGTGACCAGTCTAGACCAATGGGGTGTGAGCAGAAGTGATGTCAGCCCCTTCTAGGAAGAAATCGGAACCCAGGGATTGAGAAGGCCTGTCTGGGTGGCAGAACACTGGCCTGGCATACACGAGGCCCTGGTTCCATCTCAGTACCCGGAACACACCAGGTCACTGTCTGCCCCCCTACTGACAGTGTTTTGTGCTGACTGCATCAGACCTGCCACTCTGAGGTGCTGCTTCCTGAACAGAGCATAACTCCAGGCACACAGTAGGTGCTTGGCAAGAATATGCCGCTGGGGAGACAGTTCAGTGAGTAGAGTGCCAGCCTTGAAGGCAAGAGGATCTGAGTTCAGATCCCCAACACCCACATGACAGTGCCCACCTGTAATCAGTGCTGGGCAGCAGGGACAGGTAGACCCCTGGGGTTGGATGGTCAGCAGCCTCTGGGGATCAGTGAGCTGTGGTTCAGTGAGAGAGTGGCCCAGAATATAAGATGGAGAGTGATTGAGGAAGACACCCAACATTGACCTCTGGCCTCTACACACACACACACACGCACACACACACACACACACACAAATGTGAACGTAAGCTAGAGATGGAACAGCCCCTGTGTGGACTCAGCCAGCAGTCCACAGAGAGATGTCCTTTCAGCCTTGGTTGTAGAGAGAGGGGCACTGTTCAAATCAACCCCAGCTGATCCACAGCACACCCGGAGCCCAAGTGAACAGTCTGTGGAGCTCTGTGTTACCACAGTTACCCTGCCTGTGCTGACTGACACACATTCCTCTTGAGCTAGAGGAAGCAAAGCTGGGGCCAGGCCATCCATTTACCCAAAGTCACACACAGAGAGGCTCGGGAGACAGCCAGAGTGAGCCACATGGTGCCTCAGCACACTTTCCCTGGAGGTGGGGTCTCCCCCTGACCCAGCCCTGTAAGCCCCTTTCTTCAAACCCCTTCAATCAAAGTCAATTTCAAGGTCTCCAGCTTTCTAAATGATCAGCCCTGGCTGCCGCATTCGTTAGTGGCCTGTCTGTCCAGCCGCTTGTTTTATCAGAAGCTGCCAGCAAGATAAATGGCCTCCTAACTTATTGTTCCGGCAGAGCACCTCACAGGCCGGCGCCAGGAATAAATCACATCTGATCTTCTCAGGGCCTTGCAGAGCGTGGGAGGCCGGGAACAGCCATGGCCTGGGGACTTGGTGGAGGATCACAGAGCTGCCGTGGTGTGCCTTGGGCTGAGGATGGATACGTGCGTGAAGCCTGGGGATTTGGATCGCACACTGTGACCGAGGCGCAGGCAAATACAAGGTCTCTTAAGGGCCAGTCAAACAAGCACAGTACTGTTTCTGTGTGCAGACTGCACCCCTAAAATGAATGCAAGCAGCCTTGTGTTCAGAAAAGCCTTCCTCTGACACTCTCAGTGCACAGGGGTGGGATGGCTCCCTCCTGTGTCCAGCCATGTTGTAGACATGTGACCTCACCTGACTCAGAGTCCTGCCCATGCATTTGGGTTCCTGTCTGGGTTCTGCTACAGGCACTTGGTCACTTTTCTCATCAATTTGGACCTCAGCTTTCTTGCCTATAAAATGAGGCTACTAATAACATTTACCAGTCACAGGGTGTATCAGTTAGTGTCTACCTCAAAGTGCTGCATAACAAAAGAGTCCTACACTCAGTGGTTCAAACAGCCACCCTTCATTGTCATATTTCCCTCTGCCCATTGTGGCTGGGGTTCCCCTGTCTAGGAAGTTCCCCTGGGCTCAGTGGTCACTCTGTGTAATGTGCTTCCCATCCCCTGGAGATATGTGTGAAGCCTGAGCATGTGTGCTACCCACTGTGACACGGGTGCTGACTAGTACAAGGGCTCTTAAGCACAGCTCTCATTACTTCTGTGTGCAGACTGTATCCCTAAAATGAGGGACGGGCAATGTGCTGTCTGTTTTGTGAAAGAAGGACTGAGCCCATGGCAGGGCAGCACCACAGAGCCATCCCCAGCCCTGTTTCTGCCCTCACACTGACTAGCTCCATGGCTGCACTGGACAAGGATGTGACCATCGGGTATGTGTGTGCCTGGCAGCCAGGTCACACCATGAAATGCACTCCTCACTTAATTGCGACCTCCCAGGTGCAAGGCTCCACTTGCCACTGCCCCCAGCATCTGAGGCAGGGCCCAGGATGGGATAGCTGCTTGGCAAGTATCAGGTAGGAGACTTGAGCATTGTGCCAGCAATCGTAGAAGCACCGGAGGGGCCACAGCTTGGGCCTGCTTTGGGCCCAGCATCTCTGGGGCAGGTGACTGTTCTGTCCACTGATGGACAGCTCAGTTAGGAATCTGGTGGTAGGTGGGTGTCAGCACACTTGGACACTGATCCACTGTCCCTGGTCATGTATGTGTCAGGCCTGTGACCCTGGTGAGGCCCCAGCTAGCAGGCAACCAGCCCCCTTGGGAAGGTGCAACCAGCTGCCAATCACCCCAAGGATGTGTGAACAACTCCACCTGAGACAGACACAACCAGGCAAACCCCAGCCTCTCTCACTGGCCTACAGAAACAGGAGCCAAATACATCACTGTTGTCTCTGTCATTGGGATTTGGGGTAACCTGTTATGCAGCACCATCTGCCAGTTGGTGACTAATACAAACCACATAAAGGCCATCATCTGCCTTCCCCTTGTTTAGCTGTTCCAACATACTCAGGAACATCCATTCTGTGTCTTGGGAAGGCTTGCCAGTCAGGTCCCCGTGGGACCCTCAGTTAGGAAAGGGAACTGAGGGTAGCTAGTGAAGCATGCTTGCCTAGCACACATGAAGCCCTGGGTTCCATCCCCACCGGTGCAAAAGCAAAGTCGGGGAGCAACTATGGTAAGTGCTTAGGAGAGGGGACTAAGTGTTGGGGAGGCTCTAGAAGGGTGCTGGAGGCAGAGTGCTTTCTGAAGGAGGAGTTGCTGCAGGGGGGGTGTGGCCAGCCTGATGGGATGTGGGGGGAGTGGCAGGAGCTATAGGGACCAGGTGTGCTGAGACCAGGCTAGATCAGCTGGGAACAGATGTGTGCTTGACAAGGACCCGGGGCAGAAGCAACATCAACCAGGCAAGTGGTGACTCCAGGCCTTAGTCACAGGGGCCCTCAGCCACACCACAGAGTGGATGCTGCAGTCACTAAGTCACCACTGCCCTCTCAAGGCTAGCTGGCTCTGGGGTGGCAAGGCAGAAACTGAGGTTGTCCAAGGACACCCCAGCAACCCGATTCCCAAGAGACAGCGTGGTGGCAGGAAGGGGAACCAGCCAGCTGGCAGCCTCTTCAGCTGTAGACAACACACTGCCTGATCAGGAGCCAGGGTGCCTGGCCACCTTCGAGGCCTCAGTGGAGAGTGGGTCTGCTGATTGTAGGACACAGAGGGCACCCATGTCCTCCCTCTCATGCCAACCCCATGAAGCCTGGCCCCCTGGCCAGGCAGCATCCCTCAAGTCCCAACTGGCCTCCCCCCACCAGCAAGATTCCCCTCCAGTAGACCCAACTGCTCACATCCATCACTTCTGAGATGCAGCCTGTCCCAGAATCAGTGTGCCCGCTATAAAAACAAATGTCCCTTCTTCCCACCAACCTTAATGCTTAATATATCTGTGACTTTGCCATGACATTTCTGAGGCAGCAAGAAGCTGTTACCCAGTAACAACGCTCTATTCCACTAACATTATCTCTTAATTGTAATATGCAAGTAAGGCTGGAAAGATAGTCCATAAATAGCTCATTTGGTGCTTCCTCTCTGCCCTGCTGTAGTCACCGGGCCAATAGTTGAGGGTCTCACAAATGAGGGGGACGAATGACTGAGGAGGGCCTCAAGCGTCCTGGCTCAAAGACGGTGTGTGCTGAAGCTGTAGAGGTGTGCTGGATAGCTTTAGTGTCAACTTGACACACCTGGGTTGAGGGAGCCTCAGTTGGGGAATTGCCTCTATTGGACTGGCCTGTGGCCATGTCTGAGGGGCATCTTCTTGATGAGTGATGTGGGAGGGCCCAGCCCACTGTGGGTGGTGCCACCCCTGGGCAGGTGGGCCTGTGTTGCATAAGAAAGCAAGCTGAGCAGGGGGGCAGGGGAGCAAGCCAGTAAGCAGCGTTCCTCCATGGCCTGTGCTCCAGCTCCTGCCTCTAGGTTCCTGCCCTGAGTTCCTACCTTGGGCTCCCTGATGAACTGCGACCTGGGAGATGTAAGACAAATAAATCCTTTCCTCTCCAAGTTGGTAGTGGTCAGAGTATTTTGTCACAGCAATGGAGAACAAACTAGGACAAGGGGTAACAAGAGGTGAGGACCCCAGGCTGGGCTGCCGGTTCCCTGTGCATCTCAGATCTCATCCTTTCACCTGCTGCCTCTGTCCTGAGAAAGGTTTTGATGTCTGATGCTGAGGGACAGGCATTGATTTAAATTTTTTTTTTATTTTGGGAAATTAATTCTGCAGAGAATTGTAGCCTAGGCTGGCCTTGAAGTTATGACAACCTTTTGCTTTGCCCACCCCAAGACAACAATCAGGGTGATAAAAGCAAAGCCAGGTGCTCAGGTACCACACAGTCTGATTAGAAAGATGGCATTATCCAGAACCCCACATGCTACCCACAGGCATCTTCTCTGGCCAGCATTTGGGCTCCATATGCCTTCCCTTCCCACCTTATATAAGTTACCTGCAATGCCCCAGCCCCTGGCCTCTGGGTTTCTGTTACTTCAGCCCTGGGTTGGAATCCCTTCACTGAAGCCTATAGGGCCCATGGGCCCTGCTATATGGCCAACAGTGGCACCTGCTGGTGAAGTGTGTTACTGCAGCCCAGCAAGGCAGGTGGGGACTGGGGTGGGCTCCGTGTTAACCAGGTCAGAGGGTTTGTACCACACTCAGTGCCACATCTGTTCTGACTGCTCATGGTGTAATGTGCATAAATGTCCCTCTCACCCACCTCCTCAGGACTTCACAGTGGGTGGGGCAGGAAGTGGCATTCCTGCTTGATAACCAAGGGCTTGGTATGATCACAGCACCTTGCCCAGGGGACACAGTGCGTCCAGCCTCCAGCCACAGTACTGGCCTCCTGCCCCTGCCTGTTTGTGTTCCAAGGCTGATGTCACAGGGAAACCATGTCCTTCCCCCAAACAGCTGCCACTGCCACAGACTAAGACCACAGGGCCAAATGCTGCACACTGCCGGGCCAGGGAGGCTGGTATGTCATGGCATAGTCCCTGTCCTCAGAACAGAAGACATTCCTGTGGGCTAGGGAAGGGCAGACAGCAGCCACAGACACAGAGGGAGGACCCTAGAGGCCAGAGGGGCTCTGTGCTGCAGCCCAGGGCCAAATTGTACAGATCCATGTGTTGAAACTGAGGGGAGAGGGGCGGTAGAGCCTCATTTCCTAAGTAAGGCAGAGGATGCAGGTGACCTGCAGCTTGGAGAAATGTGCATGGCCATGTCACAAGCCCCTCTTGCCTCCACGACATCCCTATGAGTGGGAGTCATATAAACTGTCACCCACAAATCACAGGACTTGAAGTATCTCACCACTCCACTTGACCCCAGGATGGCCCCGCCCCAAGATAGTGCCATCTGCCTTCTCTCCAGCCTGGCTCCCCAAACCTCAGAGTGGACAACCCCCTGAAGCAGTATACTCAACCCCTAAATTCTCTCCCATCCTCCTGCTGTCTCCCACATCCTGTGGTGGGTTCTGGGAGAAGAGCACTCTCCCACTCTGCCCATCACTCACCTGGGATGAGCCTGGCCAGGTAAGCAGAGTTCCTTCTAGATGGAGCTGGGGTTCAATTTGGGACCCAAGTCTGTGACCTTTTCTCCCCATGTTTCTCAAGGCCTCCAGCCTCCCCACCTGCTATGCTTACTGACCAAGGTAGGAAAAGTTCCTCTAAGCTGGGCTCCTAAGGGCCAGTCCCTAGTTTCAGAAAAGGTCAAAGCCATGGGAGCCCACATAGTGGGGGGTCCCGGCTGCCACACACAGAGGAGTATGCAGGCAGAATGCATTGGACCAGGCTGCTGGGATGCCACCTTGCACTCTTACCAGCCAGGAGACCATGGACTATACCTAACTTCTCTGTGCCTCAGTTTCCCCATCAGTAAAATGAGGATGATGGTAACATTAGCACTTCCCCTGGATCTTGATACAAACTACTAAACAGGAGAGAGTTTACCTACTACACAGCAAATGCTCAATTAATGTCAGAAGCTCAGGAACGCAAATTCCAGGGCACAGTTCTGATCTCACTGAGTAGGAGTGTGGCCAGAGTCTGCAATTAAATTTAAAAAAAAAAATTTTTTTTGGTCTTTTTGAAGCAGGGTCTCCCTATAAGCCCCAGCTGTCCTGGAACTCACTATGTAGTCCAGGCTGGCCTTGAACTCACAGAGATCCACCTGCCTCTGCCTCCCAAGTGCTGGGACTACAGGTGTGCAAAAATTTTTAAAAATTTATTATTTTTATTTTATGTGTATGCATGTATTGCTTGCATGTAGATAAGTGCACTGTGTTGTGCAGTACCCTCAGAGGTCAGAAGAGGCTGTCGGATCCCCTGGGACTGGAGTTACGGACAGTTGTTAGCTGCCATGTGGGTGCTGGGATTTGAACCCGGGTCTTCTGCAAGAACAATCATTGTTCTTAACCGCTGAGCCATCTCTCCAGCCTCCAGAATCTGCAATTTTTGTGTTATGTTCTTTTATTTATGTGTGTGTCTATGCGTAGGTATGTGCACTTGAGTGTAGGTGTCTATGAAGGCCAGAAGAGAATGTTGAATCCCCTGAAGCTGGAGTTACAGGGATCTATGAGCTGCCCAGTGTGGATGCTGGGAACTGAAGTTGGGTCCTCTGCATGAGCATCTCTTCAGACCCCAGAATCTGCAGTTTCATATCTTCTGGGCACTCCAAGTTCTTATCAGGATGGGCATCAAATTGGGAAGCCAAAAAGTCAACTAGACTTTTGTGTCCACTTTGGAACTGAGCTTGATGTTCTATCCCAATACCTGGCCTCAAGGAAACAACAGAACAATCACTACTTCCCTGGATATTGCCTGTGAGTTCTGCAAGCCGGTGACTTCATAGAATTACATATGGCATTTGTGTGAGGGGAAATATCATATATATATATATATATATATAAACAGTATATTTTGTGCAGCCATAGTTCATCAATTTTTTTCATTTTTTACTTTTAGCATGTCCAGAATCTCAAAAATAGATGTTGCTCAGCCCCAGGGCTGCTGTAGAGGCCCAGGGTGGCTGAGGACACTGTACACTGGTCCCAGGCTCTCCTGAGGCTGGACCCACAGTGGCCCCTGGTGGCTGTTCCCCACACTTGCAGCTGCTCCAAGTCCTGCCCTGCCCATTCTCCACATACTCAGCTAAGAGGCTGATGTGCCCACAGGCCCACAGGCCCAGTACATAGCCTGGGAGCCTAGGGTCTACAGAGTAAGACAAAGGGACCATGTGACTACCAAGTCACTCCTTCCTCAGAAGGACTTGCCTCAATCTCAACTGGCAAGTGGTTTGATTCTCTGCCTCACATCCCAGGTTTATACCCTGAGCCCAGTACATACTTCCTGCAAACACACAGGGCAGTAAGGAGCAGGCAGGAGACCCCAGGGCAGTGGCCCACAGAAGCCACTGGAAGACACATTGCTCCAGCCCAGAAAGGTCCAGCCACATGCTGGTAACCAGTTTTCTGATCTGTAAAAGACCCACCGGGAACCAGTGGGGCCCTCATGAAATGTGCCCTTTGAGCAGTAGCGAGGGCTTCTTTTGTCACTCTGGCTGCCACTGGGGTTGTTGATGACTACTTTCCCTCTGCCTTCTCATGCCCCAGTCACCCTGGGGGTGGGCAGATGGATGTAGGGATGAGTGGGGTCTCACCCCTCTGCAGGCCCCAGGGAAGCGCATGGCTCTTTCTTAGCAACATTTCATAAATGTTGCAGGGGAACCTTTAAGCACAGTGCCCCTTCTTCAGTGGGAGACCCTCCCCATGCCAGCAAGCTTCTCTTCTCACCCACTGTCCCTCAAAGGTACAAGTGCTCCCCTTGTACACAGCAGGTGCCTAATAGTTGTCTGTTGTATGCTGGGCTTTCACTGTAGTCCCAGCTCTGGAGTGATAGCTCATATTTCCATTTATTTATTTATAGCTGGGATCTTGCTATGCTGTCCTGGTTGACCTCAAATTCATAACTGTCCTGCCTCAAACTACCAGGCCCCCCACTCTACCTTGTCACAGGGCTGTGCTACTATGCCCACATTTCCTGTTTCACCTTCACAGGTACCCTCAGAAATTTGCATAGCCACTGAGATTTTCAGTCTCCTCTAGTGAGCTGGCAGTGGTGAGCTCAGAGACGTTCAGAACTGCTCCAAGGCAGCCCAGCTACTGGAGCAGAGATCAGAACAGCGGTAACCAGTTTCCTAGGCCAGAACCCCTCACATAGCAGTCTAAGGACCAATAAATACTGTGAGCCCTAGACTTGAGCTTAGAGCCTTGCTCTTTCTCCTAAGACTCTTTGAAAATGTGGAGATTATTAAGGAAATGTTTCTGAGGCAGGGAGGAGTGGGGCTTTGGTACACACATAAAACACAGCTCCTCAAGGTTACCATTTCTGAGCCAGGCTGTGGACACCAGGCTTGAGCTCAAGTTAAAAACAATACTCTAAATCCAAGGAACAGAGGAGCCTCTGAGCATCCTGCGGGCACAGCTCGCCCCCCAGTGGCCAATCCTGGAATTACTCAGAGGTCTGAGGCCTGGAGGGACTTTGTCCTCAGAGTGGGGAAAAGCCACCTGTGTAGTTAAGTTAGGGCAAGCTCACAGTGGATGGCACCTCAGAAAGACCCCTTGGGCCACTACCTGGGGAACACAAGGCCCAGGCCACATGTCAGAGCCAGGGGAACAGGGTATTCTGGCAGAGACTCCAGGGTCAGACCAGAGTATGATAGGCCAGCTCCAGGGCCATGAGCATGAACACAGGGGCCACCAAGCAGGAACTCCCAGAGAACCCTGTGGGATGGAACTGATGACTCCCAAGACAGCCGGCCCCCCTAGGCAGGCCCCATCCACCTCATTTCCTGCTTTCTTTGTTGATTGTTTTCTTTGTGACAGGGTTTCTCTCTTTGTAGCAGAGGCTGGCCTGCAACTCACAATCCTCCTGCCACAGTGTCCTGAGTATTAGAATGAAAGATATGAGCCATGAGCTTGGCTTCATTCAGATTTTTGCTTTTTGAGACAAAGTCTTAGGCAGCCTGGGCTGGCCTTGAACTTGCTATGTAGCTTAGTCTGCTCTTGAGTTCCTGATCCTCCTGCCACCACATCCCCAGTGCTGGGATCTCAGGTGTGCGACACCATACCCAGGCAGGAAATGGGAGGTTCCCAAGGGTTGTAACTTAGCCGGACCCTTCAACAGTGGAAGGACAGCAAAGATGTCTGAGAGGAAGGACATTGGCTGGCCAGCTGCCCTGAGACCCCAGTGCCAAGCAACAGCAGGCAGTAGGCAGGTGTTTCTTGAACAAATGAGACTCTGAGTGTCCTCAGTTGAGCAGACTGGGGGACTGCACACCAAGAGTTCTATCAGAGGCCAGTGAGGGGTTGGAAGTGATCAGAGTTAGGACTTCAAATATTCTAGAACATTTTAGTATCAATTGGTATACAAAGCACTCTGGGAGTCCCAAGAAAGGGAAACTGAGTGAGTAGTTTGATGGGGGCATGTTCTAGTTTCTTTTCTGTTGCTGTGACAAACACTCTGACCCAAAGCAACACAAGGGAGAAAGGGTTTGTTTGGCTTATGATCCCGTCATTTTCAAGCAGCTAGTCACTTGACATCTGTAGTCAAGAGCAGAGGCTAGTGTCTGCTGTTTATGCTCACTAGCTTTCTTCCCTCTCACAGTTCACAGTTCAGGGTCCAGCCTAGGGAATGGTGTCACCCACATCTGGGGTGGGTTTTCCCATCTCAACGAACAGTCAAACAATCCTCCTCCACAGACAAGCCAGTCCGATCCAGCCATTCTTTTTGGTCTTTAGGGTCTCCCTGTAGCCTCAGCTGGCCTGGCACTCATGTAGACCAGGCTGGCCTTGAACTCACAGAGATCTATCTACCTCTGCCTCCCGAGTGCTGGGATTAAAGATGGGCACCATCATGCCCAGATGATCCAGCAATTCTGATGCAGGCAATCCCTCAAGTAACTTCTCAGGGTATATCAAGCTGACACTTAAAACTAACCAGCACAGGAGACTTCTTAGAGGAGGTAGTGATGAGGCAAAGGGAATTGGGAGCCACTGGGGGGACCTGCAGCTGTGAAAGATCTGCATGAACCCTTGTGGATATCTGCTGGTAGGCCCAGAATCTCACAGATACAAGGCTTCCTGTTAAAAGAAATTCAAGTTCTTTTCTCTTTTCATTTATTTATTATGTATCTATGTATTTATTTATTATTTATTTATTTATTGAGACGGGCTATTTATTTATTTATTTATTTATTTATTTAATTTATTTAGACGGGCTCTCCCTGAAGCCCCAGCTGGCCTGGACCTTGTTCTGTAAACCAAGCTGGCCTAGATCTCACAGAGATCTGCCTGCCTCTACCTCCTGAGTGGGTTCAAAGGCCTGTGCCACCATGCCCAGCACAAATTTAATTCTTGATTTTTAATTTTTTTTTTTTTTTTGGTCTTTTGAGACAGGGTCTCCCCGTAGTCTCAGCTGGCCTGTAACTTGCTATGTATAGCAAGCTGGCCTTGAACTCACAGAGATCCATCTGCCTCTGCCTCCCAAATGCTAGGATTAAAGGCATGCACCACCACGACCAGCTATTTTTAATTAAAAAAAAATTTACTTATTATTTTATGTCTATGAGTGTTTGACCTGCATGCGTATAAGTGCACCCACCTGTACAATGCCTGAAGAGGTCAGAAGAGGGCGTTGGATCCCCTGGAACTGGAGTTACAGTTGGTTATTAGCTGTCATGTGGGTGCTGGTAATCAAACTTGGGTCCATCTGCAAGAGCAGCCAGTACTCTTAACTGCTGAGCCATCTCTCCAGCCCCACAAATTTAATTCTTAAAGCAAAATTCTCTAAAAGCAGAAGGTGGCAGATTTGAAATCTCAACCCTGGGGAGAGTGAAGCAGAATCGCCTTGAGTACAAACCCAGCCTTGGCTACAAGTAAGATCCCATCTCAAAAAAGGATGAGATGTTGTACAAAAAAGGAACTGGAGAGATAGCTCAGTCAGTAAAGTGCTTGCTGTACAAGCATGAAGACCTGAGTTAGATTCCCAGTATCTCATAAAAAAGCTGGGTGGGTGTCACACACTTGTAATCCCAGCACTGGGAAGCAGGAGACAGGATTCCCTGGGATGGACAGCTCCTAAGCAAAGCTTCCAGGAACTGGCAGGAGGGGAATAATGGGATCCTTTCCCAGAGCCAGCAGGGGGTGCTGTAAAGGCCCCCTTGCAGATCTGGACTACAGTATGGCCGCAGGCCCTCCACACTGCACAGGGCCCAGTCCCCTGTAGGGCACCCCACCCCCTGGTTTCCAGAACACTGAAGACTGGCCTTTTGCAAGCAATTGGTTTCCACTCCACTGCTTTCTATGAATGTGGAGAGGTCTATGTATCCAGTTCTAGGGCTGCACAGAGAGATCCTGTATTAAAAAAATGTTCAGCTTGTATAGATGTTTGTGTTGCAGAGTACAATGGAGTGACTAGCAAGAGGTAGAAAAGAATCAAATGTAGATGCTTGTGTGGCCTCCACCTCACACCGCCTGATCCTGCTGCATGAGCCACTGCTCCTGGCTTGGCCTGGGTTCTGAGGCTCTGTCCGGCATGAGGCCAGGTGACATGGTGGTGTTGCAGCTGAGACATGCGTGTTCCTGGAGGTGTGGTGATGGTTGCAGAGTGTACTGCAGATCCTGGGTGAGCCAGAAGAAAGAGGTGCTTCTATGATGATCTCAAAATTCTGAACTCAGGACTTGACCGGTAAGAAAGAAAACGATTTAGAGAGCCAAGACGGCAGCAGTGTGGCCGCAGGTGCCAGAGCAGTGGTGGTGATGGTAGATCTTGGCTTGGAGAGGCAGAGGTGTGATGGGCCGTGGGAGGACTTAAAATGTGACTCCAATAAGATGTCTCTTTACTTGTTCCCCTGGCCATGGAGGAAGATGTGAAAACAGCAGACACTTGACCATGAGAAAGAAAACACTCATCTGTCTCTTTAAGCAAAAACTAAAAGTGATTTTCTCCAATACTGATGTCCTTCTATCCAGAAATTTAAGTCAACAAGTAACTGTTGCCTCTGTTTGCGGCACAGAAGCCAAAATGCCCTATCTTAAACACAAGTATAATTATATGGACAGAAAATGTAGATAAGAAAATAGTAGGAATCAGTATAATTGAAATTATGACACCTCCTATGAGCCTGGAACTGTGATTGTCTCCTGTGGACCTGAAACTATGGTTCCCTCCCATGAGCTGGAGCTGTGGTCTCCTCCTGTGAGCTGAACCTGTGGTCCTTTCCAGTGAGCCTGGAGCTGTGGTCTTCTCCCGTGAGCTGGAGCTGTGGTCCCCTCCTGTGAGCTGAACCTGTGGTCCTTTCCAGTGAGCCTGGAGCTGTGGTCTCCTCCTATGAGCTGGAGCTGTGGTCTTCTCCCGTGAGCTGGAGCTGTGGTCTCCTCCTGTGAGCTGAACCTGTGGTCCTTTCCAGTGAGCCTGGAGCTGCGGTCTCCTCCCGTGAGCTGGAGCTATGGTCCCCTCCTGTAAGCTAGAGTTCTGTGGTCCCCAACCATGAGCCATGGTTCTACATTCCTCTGGTGATAGGCTAATGGTGGAGCAAGTCAGAGGATGGAGGACTTCCTGATGTTGGGCAGCAGTTTCAGCCTTCTCTAAGTGGCTGTATCACCTACAACCCATTCTCCCAAGGTCCCAGGTTGTAAATAGCAATGGCTTTGTCCCTGTGCTAACTTATGCTGGGGACAGAGGAGGTTTCTGTTATTTGCAGTTTCTAGTCTTGGGAGGACTAATTTCTCTAGAATGAACTCCCACCTCCCCTGATGGCTAGCTATGATCTTGACTCCACATGTGGTTCTGGGCACCCAGGCTTTGGACCTTTCCTATTCCCAGGCACTGAGGTTTTCTATGACTCTTCTACAGCCCCAGTGTACCTTCACCTGTGCCCTATAGAAAATGTAAAACATCTAATTGAACTTCTAGAGATAAAAGTCACAGTCTGGGAAGATTTTCTTTAAAAAATGTATCAAATGTAGCCTTTTAATTCCTCCCTTGTAACTGCTTGAACTTGGAACAAAACTGGCTCTCCCAACCCTTCCCCTGACCCTCTGGGGTCTGTCCTGTGGGTGACAGGATGCTCCATTCCTGGACACTAACTGTAGGGCAAACCAGAGGGCTCCAAGCCGCAGGTATAAGACACTAGCTGTGGGATGGAAAGAGGACAGAGCTAGCCTGTTACTGGTGCATCAGAGTCACACACACAGAGCTTGAAATGGAATAATTCCCAGGGGCAGGTAGTGGTCTGACCCCAGGAGACATGCTTCAAGCCATCTAGGAGAACAGAATGATGAGGGACATTGCCCAGACCTGGAGCCCCAGCCCTGCCCAGCAAACATACAACCATAGAAGCTAGTGTTCAATTTGTAAAAAGATTTATTGCTTCAATCATAAGTAACTTTTGAAAGATGATAAAATTCATTTGTCTTCCAGTAGAAAGAGGACAGGAGCCTGAGTTGAGTGATGGGCCTCTCTGCCCCTGCCTTTGGGGGAGGCACACCAGGCCACCAGACCAGATGTCAGGGGCCAGGTGCCTGTGGCAGATGACTGGCGCCTCTCCATCTCTGATTCAGCACCTGAAAGCCAGGGACCCTGAGGGAGGGGCTCAAGGCAGGGCTTGCCATCAAGAGTGACTGGTTCAGTATACAGGTGAAAGCAGAGACTGGGAGATTGGGACCAGGCACCACCCCAAAGCTGCGTGAATACTTGGTCAGGTCTGGGCACTGCCTGCCTTGTTTTGGCACAGGAGACAGACATACACCCAGTCAGGTTCCAGAGCAGCACCTGGCCCCCAGGAGTGGCAGGCCTGCCCTCCGTGGACACTGCAGCTTGCGGTCTGTTGAAGACAAATGGGAGGGGCAGGAAGTCAAGAGTCTGGGCTGGGTCAGCTCCCCACAAGAGGAGCCATGGCAGCCAGATCCCCAGGTCACTTTGAGAAGAGTGCTTGTGACCCAGCCCCTTCACAGGCATCTTCAGCAGCAGGTATGTCCCTGAGTGTTTTTGCACACGCCTGGGTATGTGTGTACTGTGCAGACAGGTGTGACATCTGGGGGCTCAGGCAGAAGCACTGGCAGGCTGTCCACTGAGAGAGTCCTTGAGAAGCGGGGTGTCGGGTCTGGGGGGCCAGTATGGTGGAGCCACCAGGCTTGAGAGGCTCATGGTATCTTTGGAACCCTGTGAAGAAAAGGGAAGGTCACCAGCCAGTCACCTAGCCCTGCTCTGCCCTGCCCTGTCCTATCCCACTAGCACAGAACCCCCTTTCCACCCCATCACAGCACTGTCCGCCATGAACCCTGTGGTGTCCCTTTCCACATGGGGCCTCCTCAGTGCTCGCTAGGCTGTGTGTCTCAGCCCCTTGATTTAGAGATGGGGAAACTGAGGCCAGAGAGACAGAGAGAGGACAGAGCAGGGATCCAGGTGGGTGTGCAACACTGTTATACATAAAAACTGGAAATAGCCTGCGACTACAGGAGGACATATGTTAAAGTTCTGTCACAGGGCCATCACAGACAGAAGCAGGAGGGGACAGCCAACTCTGGCTGTTGCTCACAGCATGACAGGGTCAGGGGTCAGCTGTTACAATTAGTTCTTGTTCATAGAAGCATGTCTACAGATGTAAAGAAAAGACCCACCCACCAAATTCCTGCAACGGTGGCTTGGGAACGGTGGGACTGGAAGAGGGACAAAAAGACCCAGGACAGGAAAAGGTAGGACAACACCCACAGTCAGAGAATGCAGCTCCTTTAGTCTTACATTTTAAAAGATTTCTCAGCTTAGGAAAATGACTAGGCAGCAGGGACAGTAAGAACAGGGGCACCTGCCCCCCGAGCCCCCACCTTCCTTCCCCTCGAACAGACGTGCACAGTCACACCCACAGACCAGTCCTGCCCCTGCTTACAGTTCAGGACCAATGCACCCTGGGATGGGGAAGCAAACTCCAGCCCCCAAGCAGACAAAGGGCTGCAGGAGGGGAGAGTCCCCTCCCTAAAAGACCCACCAAAGGTGGCCTGCAGGTGACCAACCCTCTCCTTCCCACACCTTGTAAGAAGGTCTCACTCAGAAGTAAAATGGAGGCTTTAGGGTGGGTGAAGCTTGGTGGTAGAATGCACTAAGTGCAAGGTCTTGGACTCAATTCCCAGCACCACAAAACCAGCAAACAAAACAAAACAGACAATAAAACAGATCAGAAGTAAAATGGGAATATAGGATTTCATGGTATATGCCTGTAACCCCAACACTTGGGACTGCCACAAGTTCAAAGCCAGTTAGAGCTACACAGAATGACCTTGTCTCAAAAAAAAAAAAAAAAAAAGGCCAAGTATGGTGGTGCACACTTTTAATCCCAACACTTAGGAGGCAGGGCAGGTAGACCTCTGTGAAATTAAGGCCAGCCCTGTCTACATAATGAGTTCTAGGACCAGCTGGGGTTACAGGGAGACTCTGTCTCAAAAAAGAAAAATAAAAATGTAAAAACAGGAGTTTAGTAGCTTAGTCTTTTCCAAGAAAAACACACACAAACTTATAAGGTGCTGGATCTCCAAGTAGATTTCCCCCTCAACCCCCACTGGCATTTGACAGAGGAGGATTTAGAACAGGAGACAATGAAAAGGAGAGAGGTTCAGAACATTTCCCGAAAATCCGCCTTGTACAGTTGTCCAGACTGTTCGCTGCACCAGGGCACCCAGCCAACTCTGTGTGCCAAGGCCTCTGCCCAACAGCATGCTCCATCTGCCAGAGGGACTGTCTTTTCTATTCATATAAAAATACCTTCTGGGCTAGTGAGGTCCTGTTTCCCCTTCTTCCCCTAGGGGCCACCCCTACACACAGGTGCAGGGCAGTGTGGGGCCTCCCCAAGTCTTAGCCTGGCAGTTGGAGGAGGCCCCATGCAAGAACCCACGTGCCCCATCCCCACGCTGAGCCAGTCCTCAGAGGATATGGCCTGGGCTAGGGTGTCTCCGGGAGTGAAACTCATTCCATAGCCTAGGGGAACCTCTAAGCCAAACAAAATTTCCATCAGGCTGGCAAAATAAAGAGATCCCGGTTTAATTTGTTTTATTGGGGTTTGGACATCCTGGGTAAGGAGGTGCAGCTGTGGGCTCCATCTGAAATAAAATGGCCATCTGGCAACTCTGCCTGGAGCCCCCTCACTGTCCTTCAGGAACCCTCACCTGCCCTGTTGGTAATACAAAACACTCCCTGCAGAGGGCGCCACGGCTGGAAGGCAGCAGGACCCGCCCCACTGGCCAGCACAAGGCTCCTGAAGGACCCTTGGACCTAGAAAGGCAAGGGGGCAGGCTGGGATGCCCAACCCGCTCACCAGGGACCCTTCCTCAGCCCCAGGGCCACATGGACACCCTGTCCTGTGATTCCTTGATGGGCACTGGAGCCCCAGCCTGCAGAGCGGGCCATCCTTCCTCTGTCCAGGTGGTGGCTCCTGCCAAGACAGGCGCTCATACACCCCTGAGTTTTCCATTTACTCTTCTCTTCTGACCAGGCAACTGGAGCTGAGACTGCTAGATAGCTGGCCCCCAGGAACTGAGGAGCCTGCCTATCCTCTCCTCAATCTTAGCTTGTTCCAGGCAGTCTCAAAAACTAAAATAGTAGCTATTATCCAAGACAGCTCACCCCTGCCAACCCCAAATTGCAGGGCCTGTCCTGTGGCTCTTCCTGTCACCTCCCTGGCAGGGATACATCCTACAGGGCCCAGACCCTCTTTAGCTCTGCACCCTTCAGGGACCTGGAGATCTCAGAGAAGCCCAGGGTGATGGCCTTAATCCCCACAAGGTAGGCTGCTGGATAAGCCAGGATGCAGCTACATCTGAATGGGGGGTGAGCCATCAATCCAGTCCATGCCAGCACTGTGCCTGTCAAACTTCACTTGGTCTGAAATTCACACTGAATCAAGCAGTCTTGTGCTTCCTGTGTGTTCAACCTGACAAACCTACCCCGGGCCTAGGCTCGGGTATACAGCTGGTGCTTAATAAATGCTCAAATTTTTTATTCTTGGTCAGTTATTACAGACTCAGGCCAGTATATCCCACAGGGAACCCTGGGCCTTTTACATTAAAATTGCCTTTGG
The DNA here is from genome assembly GCF_000622305.1 of Nannospalax galili. Classification (NCBI taxonomy): domain Eukaryota; kingdom Metazoa; phylum Chordata; class Mammalia; order Rodentia; family Spalacidae; genus Nannospalax; species Nannospalax galili. Next base: position 755,512 of record NW_008343207.1, on the reverse strand, counting down.
GATCCAGGAAAATGAAGTTTGCAGGCCTCCGTGGGGCTCTGCAGTAGAAAGCTCTAGGCTTCCATGATGCTCAGGGATCTGTATTCTTGGGAACCAGTATGAGAAAGAGCTATGAGAAACAGCTGTCCTTAACCTTCCATCTTTTTCACAGAACCCGAGGAACTGCCTTCAGGATCCAGGAAACGGAGGCAGGCTGGGACCCACTGGGAAGGCAGGAGGGTGGTTCTGCCTGTGGAAGACATCCAGACAAACGCTGGGGGTGGAAAGGGTCATGGCAGGTCTACTGGCTACAGGCAGTGGGGGTTACCTGGTACGCACCTACAGCTTTGCTTCTTGCAGCACTGTACCCTTGGCAGCTGGTGACATCAGAGATTCAGAGTAGGCCTGAATGACCTCCTTATCCTGGGAGCCCTTTTTACTACCACTCCAAAATAAAAAGCATTTTTCCTGGAAGACAACCAAGCTGGTTTATAGTCTGGGCTGCAGTGCCCGGGCGACATTAGGTTCCCCAGAAGCAAAGGGGACAGAAAGGAATGGGATTGCAGAGTCCTCCACCCTGCCCTGGAAGACGGGAAAGCAGAGCTTCAGAGGGCCACTGACAGGAAGCAAGAGGAGAGATGGTGGCAGAGGTGGGGCGAGTGTTGGATTGCTCTTTTCTGGTTTGGTGGGGCTGGACTGTACACCAGGGCCTAGAGTCTCCTAATCACAACCTTGGTGAGTCCCTCCCCCAAGGCTCATGGAGCTTTGATTAGTGGGAAGCAGAGCTTTACCCTTAAAATAATTTTGCTTTGTTTCCTGTAAGAATGGTTTATGACCAAATGTGTTGTTCATCAGTATGCAATTTTTAAAAAATCAGGACAAGGGGCTGGAGCGATGGCTTTAGCAGTTAAGAGCACTGGCTATTCTTGCAGAAGACCCAGGTTCAAATCCCAGCATCTACATGGCAACTAACAACTGTCTGTAACTCCAGTTCCAAGGGAACCAATGCCCCTTTCTGTCCTCTGTGAGCACTGCACAATATGCGGGCATAATACTCATACACATAAAAAAGTAAATAAATAAAATCAGGACAGAAACATATAGGCCAGACTGACAGGGGGAGTGGGCTGTTCCCCTGGCTTCTGATGAAACCTTCAGGGTGAGCAAGAACCCTGCTCTTGGTGATCTGTGGACCCGTGATCCCTCATCTCCTTCCCTCTCTCTGTGGCTAACTGGAAGAGGCTGGTCCAGCTACCACTGGGCGGCAAGGAGGGAAGATGGGAGCCAGCCTGAAAGTCCAGCCCAATGTCCAGAGGTACCCAGGTGCCCTGTGGAGATGCCCAGCTGCCCCTCAAATGACTAGAGATTAGGGGGCTTGGGAAGGGAAGTAGACACCAGGTAGGGTTGCAGGGCCAGGGTGATTTGAGAAGGATCTGCTCTTTTCACAGCAAGCAAGGAAGCAGGAAAGAGAACTAACCGGCTGACTGGGACAAGAGGGCAGGTTCAAGGGTCTCCCCAACCAACCATGCTGTGGACCCAGGATGTCTCAGGTGGAACCCTGTATGTAGCCTTGCAGATTCCCTCCCCCATCATAGCTGGTCACTGTCTCTACTGTCCCCACTATCCCCGTCCCATAACTACAACTGTTGCTACCATGTGGGGACCAGGACTTGACCCTCATCTTCAGGCCGTGCATCCTGTTCATTTTTATTTTTTATTTATTCATTTATTACATTTTTCGGTCTTTTTGAGACAGGGTCTCTCTGTACCTTGTAGCCCCAGCTGGCCTGGAACTCATTTTTTTTTTTTTTTAAGGATAAGGCTTTTTAAAAAGTATTTTATTTATTATTTTTATTTTATGTGTATGAGTGTACTGCCTGCATGTAGGTAAGTGCACCCATGTCATGCAGTGCCCACGGAGGACAGAAGAGGTCATCGGATCTCCCTCAAACTAGTTACAGACAGTTGTTAGCTGCCATGTAGGTGCTGGGCTTTAAACCTGGGTCTTCTGCAAGAAAAATCAGTGTTCTTAACCACTGAGCCATCTCTCCAGCCCCTGGAACTAATTTTTTAATTTTTTTTTTTTTGTCTTTTTGAGACAGTCTCCCTGTAGTCCCAGCTGGCCTAGAACTCACAATGTAGACAAGGATGGTCTTGAACTCACAGAGATGTGCCTGCCTTTGCCTCCCAAGTGCTGGGACTAAAGATGTGCAACACCACGCTCGGCCTAATTTTTTTTTTTTTTTTTTTTTTTTGGTCTTTTTGAGACAGGGTCTCCCTGTAGCCCCAGCTGGCCTGGAATTCACTATGTAGATCAGGCTGGCCTTGAACTCACAGAGATCTGCCTGCCTCTGCCTCCCGAGTGCTAGGATTAAAGGCGTGTGCCATCATGCCCAGGCTCTGCCTAATTTTTAATCTTTAAAAAAGATTTATTTATGTGCATGTGGGTATATGTGTGTGTACTGCATGTATGCAGTACTCATGGGGATCAGAAGAGGGTGTCAGATCCCTTGGAGCTGGAGTTACAGGTGGTTGTGAACCACCCTATGTGGGTGCTGGGGACCAAACTTGGGTCCTCTCGAAGAGTAGTACATTCTCTTAACTGCTGAGCCATCTCTCCAGCTCTTTTCTGTATCTCCAGATCTGTGGACATGACCTGGCAAAAACACTCACCATAAGTGAATGGATGGCTAAGGCCAGAAGGGCAGAAGACTCAGTCACCCCTCTGCTTCCTGCTTCTAGGGGCTGGATGCCTTGGGGCTAAAGCTTTCATTTTTGTTCCCTTCCTGCTATAAGCTACCCCATCCCTGGTTTGAACCACTATTCTTTTGAAATTTAATTTATTTTTTGAGACAGGGTAAAATTTCAAGCAGCCAAGATTGGCCTCAAACTTCATATGTAGCCAAGGATGACTTTGAACTTTGGATCCTCCTGCCTCACTTCCCCAGTGCTGGGATTACAAGTGTGAGCCACCACACCTGGTTTATTCAGTACTAAGGATGGAACCCAGGGCAGAGTGCATGCTAGGTCAGCAATCTACCAGCTGAGCCACAGCCCATCCCTGTGACATCATTCTTGTTCACTTTTCTGACATGTGACCTATCTGCAACATAGCTGATCTAGTGACTCCTCCCCTTAAGATCTTCCCCTGTCTTCTAGGCAATCTAGAAATCGGCTCTAAGCTGCTTACCCCACATCACACCACAGGGCCTGTGTGCTGCCCCTGTCCCTTCTTAGTCATCCCCCATAACCATCCTCTTCAGTTGCCCTGGCCTTCCTTACTGTGCCTCTGTCCTTTCCCCAGGACCTTTGCACTAGCTAGCATTCCCATCACCATGGTGTTCCTCTTGTGGTTCTGTGCTGCATGCTTCCCAGGCACTGACATCTACAGTTGGATTCCACCTCTTCCTTTCCTGAATATATTTGTTCCCAAACCCCTTGGATAGGCACTGTTCAATCTGGGAGTCAATATGGCCTTTGAGTCCTTAAAACAGGGTGAACCCAGAGACTTGTGCATGTGAAAAGACCACTGGGTTTCAAAGATTAGATCTGAAAAAGAATTGGCAGGACCTTTATATTTGTATATTGACTGCATGTTCTTTTTTTTTTTTTAATCTTTTGTGGATTTTTCTGTCTCAGGGTTGAGGACTGAACCCAGGGCCTTGCATTTGCTAAACAACTAAATCCCAAGTCTATATTTTGTATTTGGCTTAAGCAAAATTTATAACTAATTTCACTTGTTTCTCTTGACTAGAAAATTTTAATTCAAGATCACAATGTGGTTCTTCCCATTTCCAGCTCATATCCGGCTCTTACCCATCACATTTTCTATCATCTTTATCTTCGGTAAAACTACCCTTTCTGTTTGATTTAACCTGGCTTTCTTTTGTTTCTCTGACCAGACCAGACCAGACCCCAGCTCCTCTTGGCAGGCACCCGTCTTCTGTGTGCCCTGCGCTTCACCGAGTCTTCACCAAGTGGTGCCCACTTGATGGTCAACTGACTGAGCACCAGCCTCACCACCCAGCACCTACAGGCAGCCCCTGGGGAGGGTCCGGGGCCTTCCAGCACAGGCAGAGAAGAGAGCGCAGGATGCGAGAGGCACGCGGATGAGTGGTGCTCCAACCCAAGCACAGAGCCAGCCTCCAGCCCCCGCTACTCCGCCCACTTACCTGGCTGCGAAGCTGGTAGATGATGGGCACTAGCAGCAGCAGGCCGCCAACGGCCAGCAGCACGTACTGCGCGTACTGCAGCACCTTGGGCACCAGCACCAGCTGCGTGTAGAACGTGCGCAGGGGCGCCCCGCCCATGGCCCCGCTCTGCGGGCGGAAGAAAGACCGACAGGTGAGGAGGACCGGCTGAGGACCGAACGCCCCATGCCCGCTCTAATAGCACTGGGACTACATTTCCCAGGTGCCCTCGCTGTTGGGCAGAACCATAACCAGGAACTGATCAAAGGGAGATGAATCTGGTCCAAAAGGCCCTCGAACTTGAATCCTCTCTTTCCACATCCATAAACTGAGTCTAAGGACATCAAGGGGCAGGGCAACGAGACGCAAAGACCTGGATCCCTGAATGGTGGCTTTTAGCGCAGGATTCCACCTCCGCGCATCCCTCAGACTGAGAGGTGAGAGGAAGTGACCCTGACCTTAGGAGCTGTCTGTCCAAGCCATTAGCAAATCCTGATAGACTGGAAATTAACGTAACCTAACCTACCTGAATATTAATATCATAGGTAAAATAATAATATATAAATAAGCTAGGCCAGAAGGAAACCTAAAACCTGGGAGAAATTTCAAAGGAAAAACGGACCCCTTCAAAACCATCTTTCTAGTCAGATGTAGTGGCAGTCTTAGCACTTGGGAGGCTGAGGCAGGAGGATCACCACACATTAGAGGCCAGTCTAGGCTACCTAGTGAGTCCAAGGCTAGCCAGGGATTCATGATGAGATCCCATCTCAGGAAAAAAAAAACAAAAAAAAAAACAATACACACATATTCTAAAACTCCTCTCTCAGGAAAATCAATGCAACACTAACAAACTATAACCCACTCTTACACCCCCCAGGGTCAAGGGCTTGTGACTTTTCTAATAAACTGTTTAAGGGTATCACCCTGGCCAGGCCCTGTGCCCCCTACACTTGCCCCCTGCCTCAGAAACACTAACCCCTCACTGCCCACCTGGCCTCACCTGTTCAAACCACAGCACCGGAAGGACCACAGGGTTGATTGTCCCGGTTTGCCTGGAAATAAGGGACACAGCAGGTAAGCAGCATGCCAGGGTGTGGGCAGTTTGGGCATGTGACTATGAGCACCCAGGCCAGGAGGGACCAGCTGTGTACTGGGCCACTGGGTCCTGAGCAGGTTGTGGGGACATGGGCTGTGATGGGCTGCCAGCAGAGGTCTCCCCTGGCCTGGAGCAACTCTACAATGTGACAATAATGTTTTTTGATTTTTAAAAAATATTTTATTCATTTTTATTTTATGTGTAAGAGTGTTTTGCCTGCATATGTGTAAGTGCACTGGTGAGTGTAGTGCCTGTGGAGGCCAGAAGAGGGTATCAGATTCCCTGGAACTGGGGTTACAAATGGTTGTTAACCACAATATGGGTCCTGGGAATGAAACACCCGGGTCCTCTGGAAGAGCAGTAAGTGCTCTTAACCACTGAGCCATCTCTCAAGCCTTTTTTTTTTTTTTGACTTTTGACTTTTGAATCAAGGTCTCACTATATATCCTGGGCTGGCCTGGAACTCTTTATATAGACCAGACTGGACTCAAACTCACAGAGATCCCCCTGTCTCTGCCTCCCGAGTACTAGAATTAAAAGTGTGCACTACCATACGTTGCAACAATAATCTTTTAAATTAAAGATTCACTTCTATACAACAAGGACTTAGCTCAGAGCCATTTGTCCACACCTTTAAAAATAAATTTGATGCTGCACATGCTATCCCAATACTCAGGAGGAAGAGACAGGCTCATCTCTGTGAGATCAAGCTTGGCCTACATTGCGAATTCCAAGCCAGATGGTGTGCTACAGGGAGACCTTGTTTCAAAAATAAATTCCAATTTCATTTAATGTGACAATTGCTCCACTGAACCTACTGTTTTCCTCTCCCACCTTGGGAGATGTTAACACAAATACTATGTTGGATACCTGAGAACTGACCACTTTCAGATGCCCGGAAGGCAGATATATATCTGGAACTCTAACAGCCATTTAGACCAAAGGACACCTTGAGAATGGAAGTTATGTGCTAGGAAAATGGTTCAGATAGAGCTGGGGGTGTTGCTCAGTAGCACAGCACATGGCAGCCTTATGTGAGACCTTGGGTTCAGTCCCCAGCACTGCAAAAGAAAATGGAACAGAAAGATGTGGTGGGAGCTTAGACTAAGAATGTCTTTAGGGAATCCCATACTGCCCTGGGATTGACAGCTAAAAGATGTGAACAATAATCTGGATGTGGTAGGCACAGGGACTTGAGGCAGGAGGACCAGAAGTTTAAGACCATCCTTGGCTATAAAAGGAGTTTGAGGATAGCCTGGGCTACGTGTGCCCTTAATTCTAATTACTTAATTAATAACAATAATGAACCTCATCCCACTGGAGCCTCAGTGGTGGCATCGGCTGCTGTCTATAGCCAAACCTAACCCCACAGACCCAGCTCCCAATCCAGCAAGTATTGTGGCCTTTAACACCTGCCTTCAAGGTTTGAGAAGGAACTGCCACAGGCTGGAGAGATGGCATGCTGGGTAAAGTTCTTGCTGCTCAAGCAATGAGGACCTGAACTGAGATCCTCAGAACCCAGGCTAAAAACTGTGTGTGACTGTGTGCACCTGTAACCCCAGTGCTGTAGACAGCAGATGCAGGAGGATGACAGGGGCTTTGCTGGCTGCCAGCCCAGCACCAAGTTCAATGAGATACCCTGTCTCAAGGGAATACAGTGGAGAGTGATGGAGCAGGACACCCAACCTTTCCCTGTGACCCCTGCACATACACCATTCCCTTTCTCATTCATTTCTCTCTCTCTCTCTCTCTCTCTCTCTCTCTCTCTCTCTCTCTCCTCTCCTCTCCTCTCCTCTCCTCTCCTCTCTTCTCCTCTGTCTCTGTCTCTTTCACTTGTCACAGTCATGAGGCACCTAGGGAACCATGAAAACTGAACAGGTTGTGATCCTGAAGCCAGGCTTGGGAAGCTGAGCAATGGGGTACAGCAGTAACAGCACATTAGATTTTGGTTTCTTATAGTGACAACTAATACCACAGGACCATGCTTCAGACACTGGGGGCAGGGGATGAAGAGCTCTGATACTGTAACCTTTCTATAAATCTATAGATTCTAGAGTAGGGCCTGGAGAGATGGCTTAGTGGTTAACAGTATTTGCTACTCTTGCAGACAACCCAAGTTCAGTTCTCAGTTCCTATATCAGGTGGCTCACAACTGCCTGTAACTCCAACTCCAGGGGGATGATCCAATACCCTCTTCTGGACTCTGCAGGCACTACATTCATGTGCACATACCCACACAGACACAGACAGACACACACACACATACACACATAAATAAAAATAAAATGAATCTTTTAAAAACTTTTTTTAAAGATTCTAAAGTATATTTTAGACAATGGAACCAATCAGTGTTTGGAAGCAGCAGTTTGGCATTAGGAGCTAGCCCGCCTTGGTCTCCAGTTTCCAGAGCCTGGGTAAGCCATATCTAGTGGTGCAGGATCAAGGCCAGAAGGGCTACAGAGTGAGTTCAAGGCCAGCCTGAGCAATTTAGTGAGATCCTATCTCAAAATAAGAAAGTGAAAAGAGCTGAGGATGTAGCTTAGTGATAGAGTACTTGTCTGGCATGTGCAAGACCCTGGGTTGTGTGCATGTACACACACACACACACACACACATATATATAACCCCCCCCACATACACACATACACACACCCACACACATATACACATATATACACATATGCCACAAACACACATCACACACACACATATACACATATGCCACAAACACACACACACCTATACACATGCCACACAAATATATACACCCATATATATATAAACACACACATTTTTTTAAAGCCATTCACAAAAGAGCCATTTTTCCATGAAATGCTCAAGATTGGCACATCCATAGAGACAGAAACAAGATTTGGGGTGCCTGGGGCTCAGGCAGGGAATAGGGGCTGCTAATGGCCTTGATGTTTCTTTTAGGAGTAAGGAAAATGTACTAAAATCAGCTGTAGCAACGTTTGCAAAACTCTGGATATTACTGTCTCTTAGTTGAACTTTTTAAAATTCTGAGACAGTCTCATGTATCTCAGGCCTCATGTATCCCTTGCAATCCTGGTCCTCCTGCTTCCACCCCAACAAGTGCTGGGCTCACAGGTGCCTGTCACCCCACCTGGTTTATGTGGCTCTTGGTATGGAACCCAGAACATCCTTGATGCTAGGTGACTGCTCCACCCACTGAGCTCAGCTTTGAATGACACATTGGGAAGGGCTTCTGTGGTATAGGAATTATATCTCTATATAGTTGTCTTTTTTTTTTAATTCAACGCTTAGACAGGTGCAGTGGTACATGCCTTTAATCCCAGCATTCAGTGAGAATGAGGCCAGCCTGGTCTACATAGAGAGTTTCAGGCTAGCTGGGGTTATAGAAAGACCTTGTCTCAAAAAACAAACAAAGAAAACCCTAAAACCAAAACCAAAAAATTCAGTGTTTAACAAGTTTCTCTGTGCAGGGTAGTCAGACTTTGGCCAGGCTTCAATTTCTCTATTCTTTTGAGGGGAGACAGTTTGGATTGAATATTCTGGCTGGTGGAGAATGAGATGTTAGGAAAGGAGGAGTCTGAGGAAGGGGCGTCAGGGTGCAGACTGGGCAAAGATGCCCTTATGGGAAAGACAAGCAAACACAGATCCTACACCTGAGGCCTTGCCTTGTCCCCACACCCTAGTTCCCAGAGTGCATGGAGCCTCCTGGCCCCCGAGGTCTGTGTGAGCCACAGCCTCACCCTGCTCACCCAATGCCCTTAACGGCTTTGATGTAGAGGCTCAGCTGCAGCTTCACAGAGCAGTTCATGGGGATCCCAGTGACCTGGACCAGAAGACAGAGAGGAGAGATAAGGGCAGGAGGTCCCCCCCAAGGCCCCCCCCCCCGGGTCTTCTCATCCACCTAAACCAGGCAACAGGCTGGGGAAGCCACTTTTCCAGAAACTCTCCATGCGTGCACTGGGGTCTCCTCCAGGAAATACACGCTTCCCAAAGGGCTTGGACATCCACCACCTCAGGTCTCCTCTATAGAGTCACCGGTCACCAGAGGGACAATTTCCATCTACCTGTTTGTTTGTTTGTTTGATTGGTTGTTTAGACAGACTCTCTTGTAGCCCAGGCTGGCCTCAAACTTGCTATGTAGCCGAGGACGACCTTAACTCCTGATCCTCTTGCCTCTACCTCCTGAATTCTGGGATTATAGCTGTGGGCCCCCACACCTGACTTAATGTGGTGCTGGAGATGTGGTACAGGCTCCATTCATATCCGTCAAGTGCTCTACCATCTGAGTCACATCCCCAGCCCTCACCCAACTGCTTCTTTTTTTAAAAAAAATTTATTTTTATTTTATGTGTATGAGTGTTTTCGTGCATGTATGTAAGAGTACCACATGTGCAATGCCTGCAGAGGCCAGAAGAGGACGTTGGATTCCCTGGGACTGGAGTTACATATGGTTGTTACCCGCCATGTGGGTGCTGGGAATCAAACCCAGGTCCTATGTAAGAGCAGCCAGTGCTCTTAACTGCTGAGACATCTCTCCAGCCCCCATCTTCACCTAACTTCTTAAGGCAGTCCCAAGTGTGGAGTATGTGTCAGTGAGAATCTTTTTTTCAGTCTGTTTCTAACATTTCCCATGGCTTAGGAAAGTCTTCACACTTCCTCCCCAGGTCTGATAACACCTTACCCAGGGTGAGCAGCCAGGAGGGGTGTCTCTGCCTGTCTATTTGCATGGTGGTCTTTTCTTTTTAGTTTTGGCTTTGCAGGACCTTGCTAGTTCCTAACTGAGGTACCATTGAAAATCTTCCTTAGTGCAGACCTAGTTTTAAAATGAGGTCCTTAAAAAACATAAACCAACAAGACACAGCTACTAGAAACAGTGGCTAAAATCAGGAAATGTTCTGGAAAGAAACAAGGAAAGGCCCATAGAAAGGGACCTTAATATGAAACCCCTGGCCTGGGGTTCTGGCTGAGGGTCTTTCCTTGCCCTGCCCAGCTCATGGGACCCTTCAAGGATGATAGGAGGTTCGGAGGCTGTCTCTGTGGGGATTGTGACCCTGGGCTTGTTATGCACACCAGAGAGAGGCAAGGACAACATTTATTTGAGCCCAGTGCACTCAGGTCTTTCTTGGCCCGGGGCAAACAGAGGCTAGGCAAAGTCCCCCAGAAAGTGGGCAGGACTTGTAGACTGTGAACTGGGACAGATACCCAGGGACTAGAACCATATATAGAGCTACATCACCTGTCTGGGGTGTGGGTCTACACCAGGCAGAGGGGTTCACAGGATAGATCCCCAGTCAGCACTCAGGCCCTGAGGTCCTGAGGGGCTTCTCCAAGAGAAACTCTCCCCACATGCCATGGTAGAGAGTCAGACACATGTGACTCCCCTGAGGTAGGACCCCAGATCCCTGAGTCTGGTCTCCCCAACTTCCACCCATGAGCCCATCCTCTCTAAAATTTTGCTTCCAGCTTTCCTTTGAACCAATTCTCTGCTGTGAGTCAGGCATGGTGGTGTACTCAGAGACTGAGGCAGGAAGATTTCAAATACAAGGACAGCCTGGGCTACGTAGAAAAACTGTCAAAACAAGAAAGAGGGCTGGGGATACAGCTGAATCAGAGCATCTGCCTAGAGTACACAAAGCCCACCCAGCAAAACAGAAAAGAAAACACGTTTACCCGAAAGGCCTTCAGGGAGGCATGGGAATCTTCGAGGGACAGAAACCCGACTTCCTGAGGGAGTGAAGATGCCAGCCCAACTGGGCACATCCTATAGTGACCAGAGGAAAGAGAAGGGCCAAGGTGCGTCCCCAGGAGGGCCATGTGTTCGAGTGTCACCCTCCTGGTCCCAGCTGGTAGACAGAACTTCACATGGGACAAATTCCCCAGACCGATTTCTCTTCAAGACATTATGGCCCTTGCTGGTATCTCAAGATCTTTATCTTGACACTGTGGAGGGTGTCTCTGGTGCAGGAAACGCCCCAGATGATAATTCCTAATTAATTTACTATCTCTTAGCCCTTTTATAGGCCCCAATAAAGGAGTAACTTAACCATTGAACTATGGAGTTGGGATAAAGTAGGACCTTTGATGGCTCGAAGTTCTGGAAGCTGCCACTGTGGAAGGAACTGAGCCAGCTCTGTGCCTGGCCAGCGTCGACCTCTGAGAATAGCCCCCTCCTCAGGCAGGGGGCAGGACTCACCGGGTGGATGTCCAGGAACAGAGAATGCTCCCTTGGGTTGGGGTGCAGGCCGGCCACTGCTTCTGACAGTACAGGGTCAGCATTGTAGAAGTGAGGATGAGAGAGAAACAGGGGTGCACCTGAAGGAGGGGAAAGAGGGGAGTCAGGAGACAGGGGTCCTCTGTGAGACTCCTCCTTGTTGGGCCAGCTGGATACCAGAGGTGCCGGGACACAGAAAAAGACCCACAGTTAGCGGGGCATCCCAGTGATACTAACAAGATGTGAACATGGGTTGTGAGACAGCGAGAATCCTTGAAGCCAGGGTGGATGAAGCCAGGGTGGCTGAAATGGGAGAGAGCAGAAGAAGGAAGAGGGTTACCTGCCAGGCATTCTAGGTACAAGGGTGGCAGAGGGAACACAGGGAGGCAGAAGAAGGGAGGCCCAGAGACCAGGGGTGCATCTGAACACCAAGACAGGCATCTAGGCTGTCTCCACAAGCATTGCAGCTCAGAGGTATGCACGGGTCATCTCTAATGTCCACAGAGGGGAGGGGACAGGCCTGCCTGGAGTGTAGGTGAATCAGAAGATTGCCACCCAGAGCCGAGGCTGGACCTTGCCACTGACCAACCAAAGTGGGTTGACAGCCATCTTAGGGACAAGGACCTGATGTGTGAGCTACAACAAGGGTCCTTCAGAGGCTTCCACAAGGGCCTGCACCATGCAAAGGGACACAGTGTGGTGGCTAAGGAGTATGCTGTTTCCTGGGGACTAAAGTGGCACTAGACAGGTACTGGCTGCTGAACCTTTCCAAAGTCAAATGCCACTGGGTTGAGCTTTTTTTTATTTAAAGGTATGCGCCACCAATGCCCAGCTTAAATATATATATATATATATATATAATTATTTTTATATAAGAGTCAGGAAAATAGAAGGTACCATGTGGGTAAAGAGGAAGAAGGTGCTCTTGGGGATACAAGAGCAGTCAGTGCTCTTAACCGCTGAGCCATCTCTCCAGCCCCATCCATGTTTGTTGCTGCTCTTTTCACAATGGCTGAGATGTAAGT
>NW_008343207.1:742501-742672 GCF_000622305.1 Nannospalax galili | reverse complement strand
AAAATTGGGTTAGTTTAAGGGAGGGGGGAGGGAAGGGTATACAAGGAACCTAGGGGATAAGGGGAAAGAAGGAGGTCAAGAGACATAGGACAATAGGAGAAGGGTATTGGTAAGAGAGAAAGGGGGGAAATGGGGGCACCTTACTTAAGTGGGAAAACCATGATGGAGGGA
>NW_008343207.1:740519-741715 GCF_000622305.1 Nannospalax galili | reverse complement strand
TCTATATGCATAGCTAAAGGCTACATAACAAGCAACAATGCCAGATGGGAGATACCTTCTTTTGAGTTGTTGGCCAGAGTGACCAAAGGGATTCCCAAATAGTAACCCAGCATAGAACTGGGGAAATGAACAGCAGACCCTAATCTTATCAAAAGGAGTATTGATAACTGATTGCTGCTAGAAGAGGAACAGCTGACCTTCCTAAAACAAAGACCTCTAGACAGGCTGACTAGATTCACCAAAAGGGCAAATAGTGGGGAATGGCTGGGGGTGCCGACAACACAGCAGATAGTAGCAGGGATATCAGAGTATAAGGGCTGTAGTTGGGGGAGGGAGGCTATGGGAGGGCGCCATCTGGGAAGTGGGTGTATAGTCGAATGAGATGGTTTGAGATGTTCTATGTGATATACACACACACAAAAAAAAATCAAATTTTAAAAAAATGTATTATTTTTGAGGAGGAAGCATGGAAATTTACATCATGCTAATTAGTAGAGGTGATAAACAATACCATTGAAATCTACCTGATGACTTTATGGACATTCACAGGCACCAAGGGTCCAAGTGCAATCAATTATGACTAGTAATAATCAGATACATACAGATTAGAGATGCAAGCACCAACATCTCAGTGTTAGTAGCAAAAACAATGAGTCTTTAAGGAACAATATATTCTAAAATGAAATGGAGATCTTTTTAAAGGTTAAAAACTCATCCAAGTTTATGTTTTACAGGGCTTATACTGAGTTCAAAAATATATAACTATATTAATTCAACTGTGAACCTAGAAACTTGCACCCACTTGTGAAAGAGATGTACTCTTACACTGGAGTGTGTTACTGAATATGTTAAAGCTGTAGTGAAAAGCTTCTTCTAATCATGTAGTCATTATAAAATTTAAAAAATATAATGATTAAAAAAAGTCTTCAAAGCATAAAAATTTGCTCCTTAATAATTAGTAGATGTGAAAAACATTATCGTTGAAATCTACCTGATGACTTTTTATCCATGCTCAAATGCCAAGGAGCTCAGAAAGTAACCGACTGTGACTAGTAATAATCTGATATATAGGGATTAGAAACACATGTGCAAACATCTTAATGTCAATTGCATTATAAATGAATTTTTCTGTATGAAACTGTGTATTTTAATAATGAAATGGAGATCTTTTTAAAAGGTTAAAACCTCATTTGATT
>NW_008343207.1:727613-740291 GCF_000622305.1 Nannospalax galili | reverse complement strand
TTAGCTCTGGAAATTGTTATATATGTCAATGCTGTTGTAATGAAATGCTTCTTCTAAGTATGTGGTTATTAAATAAATAATTTTTAAAAACTGTTAAAAATATTTTATTTATTATTTTTTAATTTGATGTGTATGAGTATATTGTCTGCATGTATGTAAGTGTACCCATGTTGTGCAATGCCAGAGGAGGTCAGAAGACAGTGTTGGATCCCCTGGAACTGGATGGTTGTTAGCTGCTATGTGGGTGCTGGGAACCAAACCCAGGTCCTCTGCAAGAGCAACCAGTGCTCTTAACCGCTGAGCCATCTCTCCAGATCCTGGGTTGAGCTTTTTAATGTTTCATAATCTCAAGAACTCTATAATTAGAAAAGGGGAAACCTCAGGCTAGAAAGATAGCTCAGCAATTAAGAGCAATTGCTGCTATTCTGGAGGACCCAATTTGGTTCCCAGTTCTCCTGTCAGGAGGCTCACAACCACTTGTAGCTCCAGCTCCAGGGAATCTGCTATCTCTGAACTCTGTGGGCACCTGCACTTATGTGTGCACATATCCACACACAAATACATAATTAAAAATAAAATGTTTAAAATAAAAGAAACCTTCACACCCACTCTCCCTGCTGAAGCCCCCAACCCCCACTTCTCTGACATCTGCACTTGGCGTGGCCTGTGGCCTCACACTCAGGGTTATTTCTGCTTTATTAACAAAGCCAAGTGTGGGCCGGGCATGAAGGCCAGGTGAAAACGTGGGCTTTGCTTTTCTGCACCATCCCTCTCCTTTCTGGTTCTCAAACATCATTCTACTGCTCCCATGACTCTCCCTATGGGTAGCCTGTGTGACGACACAACACACTTCACTGAACCAGCCACCACAGTCATCTTCAAGTATGGAAAACTGTCATGAGAGAGGTGCACCTGCACCACGCTTGGCCAACACGTGCACCAGCCCAGAGATAAAAGTGGCAGAAACACAGTACAGAGATATAGCAGAGAGCAAGGGATGCTGAGAATCTGAGATCCCAGGGCCAGCAGAGACTCCATCCAGGCAGTGCTCCTTCTTTCAGAAAGACAGGCTGATGAGATCAGGAAGGCCCCTGCACCCTCAAGCACTGACAACACAAAAGGATGAAACAGAAACATGCCAGTAAGTCCTCAAGGCCTGACAACATTTCTGTGGACCCTCTAAAGTAACCCCAAGCACCCACAGGGACAAACTCTTTCAGTTTGGAAAACCCCCTCTCTCATTCTCCCATCCAAACCATGAAAGGAGACACAACAAACAACAGGACCCCATTTCTATGGGGGTGGGGGGAACACCTCACAGCCTGGGGAAACAAAACAGCTGCCGCACCAGACCTGGAAGGCAGAGATTCCAACAGAGGCAACATGGCTGCCAGGACAGGCCTGCTTGCAGACAGCACACGCACATGGCTTTCATGCAGCAAGCGTGTTTCGTCTTGTTTTATTTCCAAACACCCTCAGAGAGATGCCCAGGCAATAAGCATAATTAATTTATAGCTTTATGGCCCATCTCCCTAGACTTAACTGCTCAGGATTACCCTGGATTGTGATTAAGAGGCCCTTCGGGGCAGGTCCCAGGTCCTCATAAGACAGGGAGATGAGACATAAGGAGTCCTGAGTCCAAGAAATTGTCATGTCATGACCCAGAAAGGAATGTCTGTGGGCATTTGTCATCTTCCGATAAAATGCCACAGAAGTGCAGACTCAGGTGTACCCTGAGGCATGTACAAGAATGTTCTAGCAGAACCCTTGTGACAGTGAAAAACCAAGAGTTCCGTGAACCATGGAAGGGGTTAAGAAAGTGGAGTGTGTTCCCACTGTGGAGTACCATAAAACAACAAAGAAGGAAAATTCAATCACCTACCACATCATGTGGACCACACCAGTGTGATAGTGGGTGGTGGAAGGAAATGAGAGAAAAGGAGAGCACAGGTCACAATTCCATCCATGCAAAGATGGAAGCAAGGCTGAAAGCCATGGGGCCAAAAGTCAGGGACAGTGAGCCAGAGAGCCAAGGAGGAGCTGGGTTCCACCAGGCCAGGCTTCTCTCTGGGGCTGCTGGCCACCAGAGCTGTTCTCTTTGCAAGTTTCAAACCACTCATATCATTTAAGAATTTCAGTTTCTTAAACAAGTCACCCCAGTCTCTATATCCCAACATTCTGTGAGTGACCACTCTATGGTCCTGCAGTCCAGGAGGTAAGGATTCTACCCAGCAGAGGGATGGAGGGCATGACCACAGGGTTTGCAGTCCAGGGAGGAGACAGGTGGAGCACAAGGAAAATAACTGCAACAGCCATATGTAAGCATCAGGAAGACACTGGAGAGCCGCTGGAGGACAAGAGGGTCCAGGAGATTAGGGTGGGTCTCCTTGGAACTCACTATGTAGACCAGGCTGGCCTTGAACTCACAGAGATCCACGTGCCTCTGCCTCCCGAGTGCTTGGATTAAAGGAATACGCCACCACACCCGGCCTTGAATAGGGACCTTTTAACTTGATTTACATCCAGTTTGACCTAAACAGGCATGGGAGCAGGTGTGACTGAGCAGGTGTGCGGACAGATATGAAGCGTACAGGCATGAGTCCATGTAATGTGAGTAGACATGAGGCCGGGGGATTATACTGGCAGGCTGGGACTGGATGGTAGGAGAGGGGGAGGTGAGGTGGGAAGGAGGAAGGGCCACTGGCTTCGTAGGAGGTACCTGGAGCTGCCTGGGCCTGAATATAGGTGAGGGGTGAGGAGGGGTAAGGAGATGACACCCAAGTACCTGAGTTGAGCAACGGAGGTGGGGCATCATGGAGACTGGAACAGAGCTCAGAGAAGATGCCAGAGGACGAGGCAAGGGCCAAAATTCATACCCGACTCTACTCAAGAGAAGAGTTTTATGCAACAACTGGAGAGTTGCCAGCTTGGGTGAAGGGTGGGTTCTACCAAGCCCACTCCCCAGGCAGGTGAATAGCCCTGGGGGGAATCCCCACCCACACTCCTACACACAAAGGAGTTAAGGCACATGGCTGCTGATCAGACATCACTCAGATTCTAGTTAAGGGTTCTGAAAGCTACAAGCATTAAGCAGAGGTGACCACCCACAGAAGTGCATGGGGAGCTAGCATGGGGGCATGTGCCTGCCAGCCCAGTGCTCAGAAGGCAGAGGCAGGAAGATCTCTGTGAAACCAAGGCAAGCCTGGTCTACATAGTAAGCTCCAGGCCAGCTAAGGCTACAGGGAGACCCTGTCTCAAACAACAGCAACAAAACTTTAAAAAAAAAAAAAAAGGTAGTGTTGCTAGGTTGAAGAGAAGAGGACTCGAGGGAAGGAATGCAGTGCTGGAGAGACAGGAAGAGGGTGAGGGTAGACTCCTCCCCAGGGCTCAGAATCAGCACCCGCTCATGGTGGGACCCTGTGGAACTCCCAGCTAGCCCATGGATGATGCTGGCATGGTAGATGTTTCTCAGGGCGGTGTTATATTTTCCACTTATCTCCAGCTCCCTATTTGGAATACTGGATTCATCAGGATCCCCAAAGACTAATGGGAAGGCAGGCTGGCAGCAGATGAACTCCTAGCACCACCCTCCCAGCCCCATGTGGGGTCTGGCTACCGCAGGACACTTACCAAACCTGCAGGTGCTGACGTTTTGGATGCCAGACTCGCGGCATGGGCAGAACCCTTCGTTGGGTGGGTAGACAGACCCATTAGCAAACAGGGTTTCAGGGGCTATGAAGCGATATGTGGGGATGCCTTCAAATACCCCCGACTCCTGGTAGACAAAATTCATGGACCTACAGAGGAAAGGCAGGGTGAAAACCAGTTTCAGAGGATGGTGCCTGGAGGTGTCCTACAGAGGAGACCTCTGAGCTGATGTGGCGCCATGTCACCTGTCTCACCTGTCACCAAGGAAACTGCAGTGGTCCCTCTGTGTTCTGCCTGCCCCCTCAGTTTCACATCTACCAATCCATACTCAAGTAGGTAAGTTTCAAAATAAGAACTCAGCAGAGTCAGGCACATCTGTAACCCCAGCACTTAGGGGCTGAGGTGGAAGGATCAGGTGTTCAAGGTCATCCTAGGCAACACAGTAAGTTCACAGCCTCAACTCTATGAGACCCTGTCTCCCCTAAAACATTTTTGGAAAAGTTGCACGTGTGGCAAATTTTCTCCTTGCTACCCTATGAACAACAAGAAAAGCCAGTGTTCACACAACATCCCCACAGTGTTGTGTGGTTAGCTACTGCTACCTGGGATCATCTGACACTCAGAGGTCAGGTCTCACACAGAAATGCTGTGAATTTTAATTTTTTTAAAATTTATTTCAATTTTATGTGTATGAGTGTTTTGTCTACATGTATATAAGTGCTTCTGTGTGTGAAATGCCTGAAGGGGCCAGAAGAGGGTGTCAGATTCCCTGGAACTAGAGGTATAGACAGACAGTTGTTAGTCATCATGTGGGCACTGGGAATCGAACCCACCTATCCTAATTGCCCTCTATTCACACCAGTGTACATCCTCAAAAGCACTTCTGAACAGAAATAAGAACCATGTGACGCACTAGGTCTAGGGTCACCACCACACCCATCTGTCCAGTTCTCAAAACAAGGAGAGGCCAAATGGGATGGACCTCAAGAGGACATGACACCCAGATTTCCAAGACCTGATCCTCAAGCAAAGGCTCATCCTTAATAACATTTGGTTTAGATCCACTGGGTCAGATAAAGTTTCACAACGATGTGAAATTCCATCTAGAATCACCTGGAAAGAAAGAAAGTCTCCACTAGGATTTGTCTAGATCAGGTTGGCCTGAGGGCATGTCTGTGGGGGAGTGTCTTGATTGTTAATTGATGTGGGAAGACCCAGCTCACTGTGGGCAGCACCGTCCTGGGTTTGGGCCCTGGACTCTAAGAATGGAGAAAGTGAGCTGAGCACTAAGCAAGCCGGCATGCATTCTCTATGCTCTGGACTCTGGATGTGATGTAACCAGCTGTTGCAAGCTCCTGCACTGTGGCTTCTCCCCAGTGATGGACTGTGACCTGGAACTGTGACCTAAAGTAAACCCTTTCTCCCCTAAGCTGCTTTTTGTCAGGGTATTTTATCATAGCAACAGAAACGGAACTAGGACATGTGGCAACTGGAAGTTTAAAATGGCATTGTGATTTGTTTTCTATTTTATTAGGCAGCACCAGTTTAGAGGATCCTATCTAATCAATGGTAACTTTCCTAATTCTAGTCCTGTGACCATGTAAAAGATGCCTTTGGTTTTAGAAAACACCCCCTGAAGGACTGAAGGAAAGGGGTACCTGGCCTGCAGTCTGTTCTCACGGCATTCTGGAAAAGGGCATATAGAGGAGAGCACAGACCATGGTCCCAGATGAGTGAGAGAAACACTCCAAGCAACGGAAGAAGTGACTGGGGTTTGGATGAGCACCTCTCAAAGGCCCTGGGATGAAGGGCTGGCCCCAGGAGGCATGATGGGGTGAAGGGAACCTGTAGGAGGTGGGGTCTGTCAGGAGTGTTTTACATCTCTGGGAGAGATGTAAGGTTTTTTTCTTTCATTTTGTTTTTTTGTGTTTTGTTTTTTGAGACAGGATCTCCCTGTAGCCCCAACTGGCCTGTAACTCGCTATGTAGACCAGGCTAGCCTCAATCTCACAGAGATCTGCCTGCCTTTGCCTCCCAGTGCTGGGACTAAAGGTGTGAAACCAACTGAAGAGGATTTTGAGATCACAGGCTCTTCCTCATTCTTGCTTTCCCTTCAGGGTCCTGAGCTGAGTGGCCTTGCTTAGCCACAAGCTTCTCAGAAACATCAGTCAGAGGCTGGGCATGGTGGTACACACATTTGATTCCAGCACTTGGGAGGAAGAGACAGGCAGATCTCTGTGAGTCCAAGGCCAGCCTGGTCTACATAGCAAGTTCCAGACCAAAGACAAACAAACAAACAAACAAAAACAACAACAACAAAAAACATTCAGAATGGAGTTACAGGAGAAAATGAATTTTTTTTCTTTCTGGTGCTGGGAATTGAACTTGGGGCCTTATGCATGCTAGGCAAGCACTGTAACCTCAACTACAGTTCAGCCACAGCCCAGCTCTCTCACACCTGGCCTAGCCATAGCTCAAAAGCCACAGAGACAACTGACTATAGACAGAAACCTCTGAAACGGGGAGCCAATCTTACCTTTTTCTCTTTCTTTGTGTCATGTGTACCTGTGTGAACTCCTTTGACTTCTCACCCAGTCTTTGGTTTACTTTCTCGGTGTGTGGTGTATGTGTGTGTGTGTGTGTGTGTGTGTATCACTGGTGCGCATGAATGTGGAGGCCAGAAGTCCACATTGGGTGATTTTTCAATGGCTCGCCACATTATTTTTTGAGACAGGGTCTCTCACTGAACTTGGAGCTCACTGATTTGCTAGGCTGTCTAGTCAGCAAGCTTCAGGAATCATCTTGTCTCCACCTGGGGTTCTAGGCAGTGTGTGAGTTCTGGAAATTGACTTACATCCTCTTGCTTGCACAGCAAGCACTCTACTGACCAAGACTTCTCCCCAATCCCAAATTATCTTGACAATCTGGTTTGGTGATGGAGGCTGGCTGGCTCAGCTGGGTTGAAGACAGTTGGGAGCCACTGAACTTTTCTGGCAACTTCTCTCTCAGTTTAAATCCTATTTGGGGGCTGAGTTGTGTATCACTTGCCCACCATGTGCAAGGCTATGGGTTCCATCCCTGCAGCACAATAAAATAAAGCTCTATTTTGGAAAGTGGCTGTACATGGAGCAAATGCACATACACTCCTCTGTGACACTCTGTACATCACTCCAAGGCCCTGATGGGGACAAAGACACCAGGGCACAGGATCTTTGCCTAACCTGTCACAGCCCTGCCCATGCCTGGCACAGGGCTGGGCTGCCTGTGTTAGCCAGAAAAGCAGAGAACTCAAAGGTCACCTCGGTGAGCTCCCAGGCCAAGGACATTTCCAATGTGTCCAGAATGGGACAGTGGCTAGGGCACCACTTGGGAAAGGGTTCAGGGAGTCACTGTGTATTCCCAGTCCACAGATGGGATTCTGGGATAGAGCACCCCAAACTGCAAGGCCCCAGCACACCTCTGAAGCAGAGGAGTTGGAGACAAGGAGTGCTGAGAGGGAGCTGCATGCAGCAGCCACAGGTACCGGACCACCAGCCAGGGGAACCCAGGCCTGGCTTCACTTCACAGCTCCCCTTGGTGCCCCCCCATCTTGCCCATTTTTTGTCAGGCCTCTCACCACCACCACCTCTGAACCCCTGGCAATCACCCGGTAGCCTCTCTGGTTCTGCATCAGCCTATGAAGTAACAAAACCGTCTGAACATGACATGTCACCCATAGGCTTGTGAGTTTGGACACCAGTTTGTGTCACTGTTTTCCTTCAAGAGGAAAATCCTTTGGAATCAGAGTCAAAATAAATTCTTCCTCCCTCAAGTCTGTCCAGTATTTTGCCATGGCAACAAGAAAAGTAACTCCACAGTGCCAAGGCCCACTGACCGAGTACATGATGAACCAGGCACTTAGCACACACCCTGTGAGCCACCTGAGTGGGCCCTGAGCCATCCCAGAAGCAAATCCTCTGTCCAGAGACTGGGAGGCACCATGGGAGCATTACCTGCAGGCCTCGGGGCTGAAGAATTCCAGAGAAGATTCGGGAGTCATGAATGGTGCCCACATCTGCCCGGAAGTCCCATTGATCATGTTGCACTGATCTGAATGCCAGTAGTCAATCTGTAGGAAGAAGTATTCAGCCAAGGCCTGCACCCTGCACACACCCCAGTACCATTCCCTATGGTCAGGCCATTCCCCACCCTGGCATAGCTCAGGCTGTGTAGATTAAGTGTCTGGTCCAGTCTCCCACTCCCCAGAGAGGACCCAGAACACATGGATTCAGTTGTATCATCTATAAAATGGTCCTGTCATCTACGTCTCTCTGTCCTCCATGGTGGAAGTCAACACATACCCTACAAACACAGAAAGCTGGGAAATAGCAGGGAAACTAAAGTCACAACAGGGGCAGTCTGAGACCTGGGAACTGAACCCACCAGAGTAACTTCCTCCAGATGAGAGACAGACTCAAAACCAACACTCAAGCAGGGTGTGGTGACTCCCACCTTTAATCCCAGCACTCAGAAGGCAGAGACAGGTGGATCTTTGAGGGCTCCAGGCTACAGAACAGTCTTAGTATGTAGTCCAGGCTGGCTTCAAAGTTTTACTCCTCCAACATCAGCCTCCCTCAAGTCTGTCCAGTATTTTTCCATGGCAACAAGAAAAGTAACTCCATAGTGTCAAGGCCCACTGACTGAGTACATGATGAACCAGGCACTTTGAGCACACACCCTGTGAGCCACCTGAGTGGGCCCTGAGCCATCCCAGAAGCAAGTTCCATACCAGTCAGGGGAACGTAGTGAGACTCTGTCTCAAAAAACCCAAGCAAAAAACAAAAACCTCACTCACTTTCCACCTTCCTCTACAAGGAGGACCATTAAAGCCAGGCATCATTTAATATTAAAACAAAGCTTGAGAGAAATGTGAGAGACACCCACTAAGCATGGTCCTTGGCTCGGTGTGGGACCCACACCATAATCCCAGCACTCAGGAGGAGGCTGATGTTGGAGGAGTGAAACTTTGAAGCCAGCCTGGACTACATACTAAGACTCTGTTTCCAAATAAATTTTAAAAAGAAAAAGGGTGGGACCAGAGGGATGGCTCTGCGTAAAGCCTGATGACCTGAGTTCATATTCCTGAGACCCACATTGTGCAAGAAGAGAACCAACTCCCAAAAGTTGTTCTCTGATTTACACACACACACGTGCACACACACACACACACACACACACACACACACACACACACACAAAGTAAATAAACTTAAAAGGAAAAAGTGTAGGGAACGTACTCAGTTGTAGAGTGCTTAAGTTGTATGTACAAGGCACTAGTTTTATCTAGAACATCACAAAAAGGAAAAGAAAAAAATAAATAGGTAAGGGCCAGAGAGGTGGCTAAGTGAATAAAGGTGTTTGCTGCCAAACTTAATGATCCAAGTTCAATTCCTGGAACCCACATGTTGGAAGGAGGGAATTCGGGGGTCCTCTGACCTCTGACAAGCACATGTGCACTATGGCATACAACACGCACACACACACACACACACACACACACACACACACACACACACGTTAATGTATAAATAAATAAATAAATAAATAAATAAATAAATAAATAAATAAATAGCTGTTTCTGGGAATAAATGGTGATCCTGTCCCCAGGCACTCATTGGGGTATAACTTCTCCTGATCCCCCAGGGTCTTTGCAGTGAATGACATAGAAGTGCCTAGAGGGTAGACCACTGCACAATCATTTCAATATACTCAGAAAAGACACGGGGCATGGCTCAGCACTTAGAGTACCTGCCTAGAGGCCACCAGTGAGGGACAAGGGGTTCAGTGGATCAGTGGTTGGTGCACTTGCCTAGAACCCCTAATGAAGGACGGAAGATGACCATTGAGCCCCTGCCTAGAGTCCCCCAGTGAAAGGCTGGGGTGTGATCAGGAGGAGAGCCCTGCCCAGGATGCCCTGGGCTCCATCCTCAGGACCTCATCCAAAAAACAGCATAAACAAATTGGCCCCAAAGAGAAAAACTAGTTGCAAAACAGCACATGACAGGACTTCGGTGTGTTCAAAGAGGGAAGGAAAACATATTTCTTTGGATATACAGAAGTTGGCAGTGGGTAAAAACAGCCAGGAAGCTGGATCCTAGGAGCACCATCAGGTTTCCTGTATGGGCCGGGAGGGCTCATATTGGGTGCCAGGTGTCTATTGTCTTATTTTTATGGGACTATCTTCCTGTGCTCCTTGTAAATCAAAACTCAAGGAAGGAAGAGTGAAGAGTTCCCAGCAGAGGCAGTCCAAGGACAGAGCCTGGACCTGAGAAGTCCTCATGTGACCCTGACAACCTCTCAGAGCACTCACCATCCCCCAGGCTTGTCCCTCAGAGGCTCAAGACTGTCATCCCTGGCTCTCACCTTGCTGAGCCCATTCCACTTGTCCACAAGGTGGATCTTGCTGAAGTTCTTCACGCCAGTGAACACAGTGAAGATCCCAGAGTCTGAGTTGTTCATCTGTGGATAGGGATAGGGAGCAGCATCCTTAGCCCTGGGTCAGGGACAAGGGACCTGGGTCCAAACACAAGCCCATCCATTCTTCAGCTATGGACTGGACCAAGGGGGGACTGGAGGCCTTAAGGAGGGTTGCTATACCCCTAGTGCTAGAGGCTTGGGATGGGTTTCTTTCCTGGCCCAAGGAAGTAGCTCTCTGCCTGGGTGGTTGGCAGGTTACCCCACATACCTTAAACAGCCTGGATGGATCTTTTTACCCAAACTCCCCTGAACTCCCTGCCACTGCTGTGGTAACCATGGATGTGTGTAAGGACTGGGTATTCCTCACCTGAGGGACTTCCATGAGCAGAAGGGTACCCTGGCCTCACACCTTGGCTCAGAGTCCCAGTACAGAAGGAAATGCTGCTGTTTAGGTCACTGTGACTCAGGCTGTGCATGCCAATGGTGCCACCTGCCAATCCTCACAGACACCCCCCCCCCAGTGTGTCACACTGTCCTGACAGCCTGCCCTCAGAATAGCCTTGGAGGGCATGTCCCCCAAGCAGCTCACTGATTCAGTGGTACTGGGAACAGAACCTATAGCCTCACACATGCTGGACAAGCACTCTGCCACTGAGCCATATCCCCAGATGCCTTTACTTCTCCTCTCCTCACTTGTTGCCCAGGTTAGCCTTGTAGTCCCTCTGTAGCCCACATTGACTTTGAATTAGCCTTCTTTCTGTCTCAGCCTCCTGAGTACTGAGATGATAATCCTTCTCCATTAGGCATGCAGTATATATGAACAAAGGCATAGAACACAAAGCCCCCAGGGGAAGGTGTATGTTGAAGCACAAAGGAAAGGCCATCAATGGAGAAACTAACCAGAGGTCAGGAGAGGAACATGTCTGTCAATCACAGACTGTCTGAGCTGAATGACTGGGGAGCAGGGCCTACCCTCCTCACAGCTCTGCCCCTTCACCTGTCCCCACAGAGCTGGGGAGCTACAAACCTCAGCTGTGAGGAGGCGAGAAAGGGGCTTGTGCAGGGGTGCTGGGAGAGCAGGTTTGAAATAGGCCTGGACTTGGGGCTCCTTAAGAGCTCAAACGCCTGGGCACCAGCTGCTGCTCTCTGTCCCTCTAGTTAAATGCTCACTCCATGGGATCCTCATTGGTCACTAGGAGATGTGTGTAAGGACTGCTTCACTATAAAACTCCAGCCTTAGGAAGGCAGAGGCAGGCGGATCTCTGTGAGTTCAAGGCCAGCCTGGTCTACATAGCTAGTTCCAGGCCAGCTGGGGCTACAGGGAGACCCTGTCTCAAAAAGACCAAAAAATAAAATAAAACAAAACTCCAGCCTTTCTCAGCATCAGCAGAGAAAGGTCTACATTTCCCAGCTTCCTCTGTAGCTGCTAAGGGTGTGTGACTAAGTTCTGACCTTTGAAAATGAGTTTTCTCCCCCAATAGAAGGCGAAAGGAACATGCTGAATTATCTTCCAATCCCCGACTCCCTCCCTCCATCACTCACTACCACATTACCAAGGGTCAAGACTGAGATCAAGGGGCTGGAGAGATGGCTCAGTGGTTAAGAGCACTGGCTGCTCTTGTAGAAGATCTGGGTTCAGTTCCTAGCACCCACATGGTGCTGTAATTGGTTTTCAGGCTGTGTTCATGGAAGACACTTACCCCAACAAACAGGCCAAACTTGCCCTTAATGGGGAACATGTTTGGGAAGTACTTGTTGAGGAAATTCACGAGGGGGTCATCATAGCCCCACAAGATCTCTCCAACTGTGCGGTTCATAAAGGCGCGCTCGCCCATGGTGGCCAGTCCCAAGGTCATCATGAACTTCAGGCTTGCAGGTTTGTCCTCCATCATTACAGCAGCCCCCTGTGAAGCCAAGGACACAGGTCGGAGACAGACATGATGGGTCCTTCTCCCCCACCTACAACCAGGCTACAGGGAAAAAGTTCAAGTCCTGGGGCCCCCTGGCATGGTTCCTTCTCTGATCTCTGATGCCAGGGCCACATGTACTGTTGAGAACACCCCAGAGGTTCTAAGCTAACTCTATGCAGGCTTAGAACCCAGGCCTGCCCATCAGGAACCTACATCTCCCCACTACAACCATGGTAGCTGTGGACAGACATCTGTGGCCTGATGAGTAACCAGGACAGAACACACAGAGCTGGGGGACAGAGAAGGCAATCCCCCTGATGGCCTTGCCCCTGAGAATTTGTGAGGCTGTAGCCATTGAGGGGGCAGGCTTGCCAGAGAAAAGCGTCAGCAAAGATCTGGTACTCTGTTATACATGGGATAAAGCCACACATGATGCCAGGTCAACCCCTCAGTTGCTGCTCTATCAGTAACATGACCCCAGAAACTGGGAACTTGGAGCATATTGAGAAAGCCTCTCTCTCTCTCTTTCTCTCTCTCTCTCTCTCTCTTTCTCTCTCTCTCTCTCTCTGTCTTTCTCTTTCTCTCTCTCTCACTCTCTTTCTCTCTCTCTTTCACACACACACACACACACACACACACACACACACACACACACACACACACTG
>NW_008343207.1:671912-727280 GCF_000622305.1 Nannospalax galili | reverse complement strand
TCTCTCTCTCTCTCTCTGTCTTTCTCTTGCTCTCGCTCTCACGCTCCCTCTCCCTCTCGCTCTTACTCTTGCTCTGGCTCTTGCTCTCACTCTCACTCTCTCTTGCTTTTTCTGCTCAGCTCTTTTTATTTTTGGCCACAAAGTCTCACTACGTAGTCTAGGCTGACCTGGAACTTGGCATCCTCCTGCCTTAGCCTCCCAACTGCTGGGATCACAGGCCTGTAACTTGGCACCCAGCCTGAGCATCTTTTGGGAACTTCACATCCCTTCTCAGCTCCTCCCCACCTTAACACTGGGGAACCTGCTACAACTGTTCTCCCCAGGGTCTAGGTGCACAGAGTACAGGTGAGTTTTATTATTTTTGTGTTTGCTTTCCTGTGCAGAGTGCCTGGGTCCTTGGTTTTTCCAAAGGTAGCTCAACCAAAAGTCAACATCACCCTCTATAGGGTGAGATGTGGCTGGTGTCTCCGAAAGTGCTGCATAGGCAGTCCAGGTGAGGGGCTCCCAGCACACATCAGAGCCCTTGAGCCTGGCAGAGTCCCAAAACTCCATGTCACATGGCATCACAGCTCCTTGAATCATGGAGCAGTCTTGCACACAGTAAGTGTTCAATAAATGCCCTCTCCTCTCCTCCTAACTGTCACCTGTGCAGATCTAGGGGCCCTGCCACACCAACCCCCAATACCACTAGCCTTCAGGCCTTTCCAGGGAGGTCCAGATGGGAAGAGAATGAAGAGGACCTGAGGGTTGCTATGGAGACAGTGGGCTAACCCCTGGGACCAGCAAGGACAGGGTGGGGTAGGCATGGGCCTCAGCCTCACCAGGACCATGATGTTGGGTAGCACAATGTAGTCATTCTCAGAGCCCCGGGACATGTTGGGCTGGAAATGTAGACTGCGATGTTCCACAAAGGAGACGGTGTCGTTGTTGTTGAAGGTGATATTGGTCTTATGTTTGAACTCCCTGTGGGGAAGCATCAGGTCAGCTGGGCCTTGAGGTTGCATGGGTGCTCCCAGCAGCTCCCTGGGAAGCCAGAGATCTCAGGGTGTTGGTGCATCATCATCCAACAGCACCAGGGCAGGCATGCTACCTCCTGTGTGTATACCCACCTGCCTGTGGTACAGAGACTTTCTCTGCTCTCACCGCCACAGCCTCTCCAGAGAGAACCTTAAACTCCTGTCCCTTCCCTCCACCTGGTACCCAGCACCCAGCAGGATTCCATACCTCTACTTCCAAGCAGCCCTGTTCCCTCAAGCAAAGCCCAGACATAGTGGTTAGGAGCAGGCCGAAGGCCAGGCTGGAATCCCACCTGTGCCTCAGTTTCCCACTTGTAAATGGGCTAACAAGACCTACTTTGGGGCTAGGAGTGTGGCTCAGTGGTAGAGCACTTGCCTGGCATGTGCAAGGCCCTGGGTTCCAGCCTCAGCACTACCAAAAAATAATTTTTAAAAGACCTACTTTGTAGGGCGTGCTCTGAGGATGAAACAGGTTAACATGGAAAGTCATCGGAAGAGCCAGGGAGCAGCAGCTAGGTAATCCCAGCAGAGAAACAGAGGCAGGAGGATTGAGTCTGAGGCCTGCCTGGGCTATGTCCCTGTCCCAGTGGGACCTTTGCACGTTCTTCAAGGCCCTCCTCCCTCCTGCATCCAGCAACTGCCCCTTTGCCAAGGTCCTCCCTGATCTTTTACTGGCCCCTGCCTGTTGCCACCCTCCCTCCAGTCAGCCTGGCTTCCCTGGTTGATTTCCTTAGCTTAATTCTTATCTGTCCCCTGACTTGTTCTCACTCTTAGCTCTGCAAGGCAAGGCCCCTGTCTGTGAGCCAGGGTGCTCCCATAGTGGACAGTGCAGAGCCTAGCATATAACAGGTGCTCAAGAAATGCTTGTGAAACGAAGGGCCAAGTGACAGGCTAACTTCTAGCATTTACTGAGCACCTGCTACATGCCAGGCACTCAGTTTAGAGGCTCATACTAACCATCCCACCTGGTCCTTGCACCCACCCGCAGTGAGTACTGCTATCCCCATCAACTGCTATCCTCACCTTATAGATGGGGAAACTGAGGCATAGGGAAGTAAATTCCTTGTCCAGGGCAGAGGGCAATGTGGTCACTGGGAGTCCACAATTTCAAACTTGAGAGCCCTGGATTGAGACATGTGTCCATGAACGAGCCCTCTGGGGCCTCAGTTGGCTCATGTGTCAGATGAGACAGTAACATTCCCCTCAGCAGGTCACTGCACCCACAGGAGGCCCAGGCCCTGCAGCTCTGTGCCCCAGGGCACCTGCATCTGTTTGTGTTACCTGCTTTTACCCCAGGACCTTTGTGCTGCCTGTCCCACAATCCCAGGGCCACATGGCTCCCTCCCATCCCTGAAGCTGTGTCTTCATCTCCCACAGCCCCACACAGGCTACCCAAGGCCCTCCATACTCCCCATCCCCTCCCTGCTCACTTCTTAGGTGCCATGCTAACTGATTTTACTTATGCATCTTCATTTAACTTTCCCGACTCAATGATAGTTTTGTCCATTTCATGCCCTCCTGTGTTCTCTGTGCCCCTTCTACAAACTTCATACACATACATGCATGTCAGCACCCTCCCCACGCCCATGCACGCATGCACTCCCTTTTCTGTACCTGACCAGCCTCTAGAACAATCTCTGAGGCTCAGCACAGCAGTGCTCCAAACCCAGCCATCCTCACCTGTACACATAGGGTCCCCGTTCCCGCAGCTGTGGCTTCTGGCCATTCAGGACCTCAGTGGGATTGACGACCTCAAACAAATAGATGGAGAGGTAGAAGGGGACGGGGATCTCCTTCCACATCCCAAAGGCCAGGCTGTTGGGGTCTATGCGCACATTCTGCAGGGAGAAGCACATGGGGAAGAAGGTGAGGAAGAGGGGGAGCTGCCCAACCTCAAGGATTCAGAACAGCTGCCTAATACCGGACTGCACCAAGGGCCCATAGGCGCATTGGAGGAGGCACTCCTCAGAGAAGGCACTCCTTGGACTGGAGCCTTGCAGGGGTAGCTGTGGCTCAGGCTCAGGGGCAGTACTTGGGCTGTGTAGGAAGGTGGGCTGTGTGGCCAGGACAGAATCCATCCATCCATCCATTCAGTCACTCATTCATTCATCCATTCATTCATATGTTCACTCATTCATTTGTTCATCTAATTCATTCATTCATTCATTCATTCATTCATTCAGCAATCCTGTCCTGAGCAGCTACTCATTTCCAGGGAGGGTTCCAGGAGTGGGAGACAGGAAAGGAAACAAGACAAACTGTCTCTGGCCTTGTGGGGCTTTTATCATATCAGGGGAGCATGGGGCTGACAGAGAGAGGGAACCCATGTTGTGTAAGGGTATTAGAGAATAAGAAATGAGAAGGAAGGACTTGAATTCAGGACAGTCATCAGCAAGGAGAAAGGGAAAAAGACAAAGCAAGTTGGGGATGTAGCTCAGGTGGCAGAGCACTCACGGAGCATGCACAAGGTCCTGGGTTCATCCCCAGCACCATGTAAACCAGGCATGGTGGTGTATGCCTGACATCCCAACACCTGGGAGGCTGAAGTAGGAGGACGGTGACTTTGAGGTTAGCCTGGGCTACATAGTGAGACCCTGTCTCAAACAAAACAAAACCACCTACTTTCTCAGATGCCAGAAGGAAAAGGCGGGCCATTCCTGGTCTCTGACCTCTGCTTTGCCATAGAGGGAATCACCAAGGAAACCCTGGCCCCCAGCCCATCAGAAAGAGTGACATCCAAAGACCAGGTCTCCTTGTATCACCTCCCACTGTCTTTGAACTTGATCTTCCAGGACAAGGACAGCCACCTCCACTGTCCCCAAATAGCCAGAACCAAGAGGTCAAGGACCCAGAAAGAGGCGCTAGGCTGGGAGCTGGCTGGTCAGGTAGAGAGCCCTGTGTCCCAGAAAGAAGAGACCCCAAGGCAGGCAGATACTGGGTCACATGCTCCTGTGTGGAGTCGGCCTCTCTGGGCCTCAGTTTGTCCTTGGGCACCACAGGGCCAGGGTCACTGGAGCCATGGCTGGGTCTAGACTTTGGCCTCTGCAGGACTTGAGTAAAGAAAAGCAAATCCACTGCTGAGAGCGATTCCAACCTAAGAAAGATAGCTCTGAGCCTCTGTCAGAGGTGCTGACTGTGTAGCTGTTCATTGATATACATAACTTCCTACAACTGTGAGTGCTACAGGGTCACCCATAGCCCACACGTTCAGCACAAACAGTATCTTGGCAACAGTGGGTCAAATGTCCCCAGGGTGCCCTGCACTAAGCCTTACCCTCTGCTGCACCTCCTGCTTCTGGCCAGCACTACAGCCCTATAGGCAGCCACTGTTACTGTCACTCTTCCCTAATGACACGGGGTCTCGGCATAGAGCACTGGGAGGTTTAAATGAGTGTCAGTGGGGGAAGGTACCAGGACAGGGTCAGGCAGACCCCAGCATCCTTGCTGTCACCAGGTGGAAAGTGACCCTCCCCCTCTGCCCCACATCCATCCAGGTGAGTGGACTCTGCCCCACTGTGACCACAGGATTGCTTTCCTTCAGTCACAGAGACCAGAGACACCAGGACTGGCTGATTAGATAACAGGGCTGTGAAGCATAAGGCCTTCTGCCAAACACAGCTGATTCTGTCACTCTGTCCCTGTCCCCCTCCCAAGGCCAAAGATCATAGCCCAAGGACAGAGATGAAGAGAAAACCAAGATGAGTCCTATGGACAGCACTGTATCCTACCACCCCATGGACCCCCCAAGTCTGGCAGGTGGGAAGGCAGCCAGAAGGGGACAGCTAGACTGGGTATTAAAAACTGCATCTTGAGCTGGGGAAATGACTCAGTGGATAAAGTGCTTGTCTGAGTTTGAGCCCCAGAGCCCATGTAAAGAAGCCAGGCCTGATAGTCCTGGAGGGGCAGAGATGGGAGACTCCCTGGGGCTTACTGGCCAGCTGGCCTAACCTAACCAGCAAGTTCCAGATGAGTGAGAGACCCTTTTTCAAAACACAAGGTGGACAGCACCCAAGATTGACCTTTGGCTTCTGTGTGCAAACACATGCACACACACTGCATCAAGAGAAAAAGCCAGCCAGGTGTAGTGGTGCACACCTTTAATCCCAGCACTCGGGAGACAGAGGCAGGTATATCTCTGTGAGATCAAATCCAGTCTGGTCTAAATAGTGAGTTCTGGGCCAGTTGGGGCTACAGGGAGACCTTGTCTTAAAAAGAAAAGACAAGAAGAAAGAGAGAGCGAGAGCGAGCGAGCGAGAGAAAGAGAGAGAGAGAGAGATCTACTGTTTTATAAACTACACACACAGAGTTTAAATGGAGTTTCTTACATGAATGATAATGCTCCTCCCAGTGCTAGGTGTGGGATACCTCCCCTCAAATTCTTGGTTGGGGAGGTCCCAGAGACTCTTAAAAACAATACAGGCTATTGCCCACCAGAACTTGATGGTAAGACCCTATTGCTGAAGACAACACATACTTTGGTTTCAGGACTTGGAGAAATCAAGCTAATACTGATCTAGAAGATTCCTCTTTGCTGGATAGCTTTCATAGTACCAGAAGGTGCTATGCCAGCCACTGATGGAGAAAAAAACTGGCCTGGCAAAAGACGTCCATTGTTGCAACAGTGGCATGAATGTCATGGGGGTAACCAACTAGTTTCTGACTGGATTTAAGGCCCACTCCACAGGAGGAAACATATGCCTGGTACTGTAAATATAGCCAAGAACCCATGACTTGGAAGCTCATAGGTCATAGGGATGAACCTACTAGTATTATTTTGCTAAATGGATATAGTATCAACTGCCCCCCCACCCATGCATATGGGCAGCACTAATTGAAATCAAAGGGTAATTTTATTTTATTTTATTTTTATTTTAAATGCTTTATTTGGATTGCAAGCGTTTTTTGTTGTTGTTGTTGTTGTTGTTTTTGTTTTTTAAATGAACAAAGGGTAATTTTTAAAAAAGTCAGAAGCAGGCAGATCTCTGTGAGTTCAAGGCCAGCCTGGTCTACATAGTGAGTTCCAGGACAACTGGGGCTACAGGGAGACCCTGCTTCAAAAAGACAAAAAAGAAAAAGGAAAAAAAAGAGAACAAAAAGTTTGGAGGGAGACATGGGATGATCTAACAGGAGCTGGGAGGAGGAGTAAATGGGGTTGAAATATATTGAATGCATGTATGAATTCTCAAAGAATAAACTAAAATATTATATTAAAAAGAAAAGAAAAGATGCAGGTAAGGGCTGAGCAAGTGGCTGGGTGGAAGAGAGCTGGCTTAACATATACAAAGCCCTGGGTTCAATCCCCAGCACCACAATAAAATAAAATGTTAAGAAAAATACATCAAGAGCTGGGTGTGGGGGTGCATGCCGATCACCTCCAACACTCAGGAGACTGAGGCAGAAGGCATGCAAGCCGACAGCCAGTCTGAGCTGACTAGCAAGAGCCTGTCGCATAAGAACGACAAAACAAAACAAAGACAGAAAAGCCTTGAACAAAGACAGGAAAAGGTCCTGGGAGGGAGGTCCTAGGTGAGGAGGTCCTGGTCCTGGAAAAGGCTGGGGGCTTCTGGGGGAGTGCCTGGTCTCTGGTCCACCTGTGACAGGGTATTTGAAAAACGAGACTCTAGGAACCATCTTGAGGAGCTGAGAGATTATCAACCGGCCACAGCAAAATAGGACGGGCCTTGTGCTCATAATTCTGTCTGTGGGACACATGGAAAAGGGGAAATGGCAAACAGCAGGGGTGCACCCCATCCATTGGTGCCAGGGACTGGGGGCTGAGGGGGCCAATTAAATCAGTTCAATCCCCAGAACCCAATAACCAGGGTGCAGATGACATAAGCCTGTAATTCCAGCACTCAGAGGTAAAGACAGGAAGACCAGGAATTCAAGGTCATCCTCAGCTACATAGTGAGTTCAAAGCCAGCCTGGACAAATAAGATCCTGTCTCAAAAAGAAGGAAAGAGAAAATAAGAAATGTAAAAAGAAGAAAAGTTAAGAAAAGAAGAAAAATGTAATGTAGTCCTATTGGGGCAGAGGCTACGAATCCAAGAGCACGCAGGCCCTATGGGTCCTGCTGTGTGAAGTTCTAGACAGGTAAGGCTGGCATGTCTCAGAGTGCTTTTTAAAAAAATGTGTGTGTGCGTGTGTGTGTGTGCTATGGAGCACATGTGTGAGGTCAGAAGACAACTTGCAAGAGTTAGTTCTCTCCTTTCACCATGTGGGTCTCAGGGATAGAACTCAGGTCATCAGCTTGGTGGTAAGCACCTTTACTCACCGAGCCATCTTACTGGCCCTCAACAGAGGTTTTGTGGGGCTTTTACATGGGTTCTGGAGAGCAAACTCAAGGCCTCATGCACAGCAAGCACTTCACTGACTGAGCTGCCTCCCCAGCCCCTAAGTGGCAAAGACAAGTTCTACCTGAACTAAAACGCACCCGCAATTTTTTTTTTTTTTTTTTGAGATAGGGTCTCTCTGTAGCCGTAGCGTGTCTGGAACTTGCTATGCAGATCAGGCTGGCCTTGGTCTCACAGAGATCTGCCTGCTTCTGTCTCTGAGTACTAGGATTAAAGGCATGTACCATCATGCCTGGCTCACCCACAGTTTTTAAAAGATAAACTGTTAAGTAGGATATAATTTCTAAACAATTATGCAAAAATCAAGACACCCAAGAAAACCAAGTGGCGGCAAAACTGTTTGGAAACGGAGTCTGTGGATCCTGGGAAGCCCCAGAGCACTGGCACTGGGCACTTTGAAGCATGTCAGGATCTCCTGCCTGGAACAGCACCCAGAACACCAATTTCCAAACCACTGGCCACCCAGGGCCACCTGCCCCAAACACAGTGACTTCCACCACAACTGCAGTATTTCTGACTGGGACGCGCAACCAGATTCCCCTGTGCTGTTTCTTGTTTTTTCATTTTTTTAGTTGTTTATTTGGCTGGATCTCCTGTAGCCCAGGCTGGCCCTGAACGCTCTCTGTAGCTGAGGTCTATGTATCTTGAACTCCTGATCCTCCTACCCCGACGCTTTGAGTACTGGGATTACAGGCATTATGTGCCACCATGTCTGGCTCCTCCTGTACTATAGATTTTTATTTATTATGAGTGCTCATGGAGACCAGAGGAGGAGCCATCTGACATGGGTACTGGGAACCAAACTCAGGTCCTCTGGAAGAGCAGAAAGCACTCTTAACTGCTGAGCCATCTCTCCAGCCCCACGCCCCACCCCCGTACACACACATAGACTGTGCTGTAAATACCAGTCCCCACAGACTCCAGGGATGTCACAACCTTTATCAGAAGAATAATATCCCAGTTTGAAAACTCTGCCCCAGAGGAATTCCCACGGTACAAGAGGCCTGCACAGCCATGGGATCTCGCTGGACAGTCTGGCTACCTTCCTTCTCTTTGCTTGAGGGATTCCAGCAGAGCCAGGATGGTTGCCCCAAAGACAGAAGTGGGAAGGGATACTGCCTGCTGTTCTTTCAGACACAAAGGACCAGAGAGAGTCTGACACTTAGAACCATGGGTTGATGGGGGTTCCCTCCGAGAGCAGGGAGCTGGGGAAGTTGAGGGAAGCTGAGCACAGGCCAGAGCAAGAAGAGCTGCAAATCCAGGGATCCGTGAATGGAAGCAAGGCCTGTAGTGACCAGCGAGGCCTTCCTAGCTAAAATGCTCAGCACCCAAGGTGTTTCAGATTTTGGATTTTTTTTCTTCATTCTTGGGACAGTGAGATGACTCATCAGGTAAAAACACTTGTCACCAAGTCTGATGACTGGCGTTCAACTCCTGGACCCACATGGTGTAAGGAGAGAATAGAGTCCTGAGGGAGATACAGTACCTCTGACTTCTACACAGGTGCCATGGCATACTCACAGGGACACACACACACACACACACACACACACACACACACACACACAATAAATAAATAAATAAATTAATTAATTAATTAAATAATAAATGTACATACATATATAAATGCAGTTATATACATGCAGGAATACAGTTACACATATAAAATAAAAATAAGAAAATAGGTTTTTTTTGTTTGCTTGTTTGTTTTTTGGTCTTTTTGAGACAGGGTATCCCTGTAGCCTAGAACTCACTATGCAGACCAGACTGGTCTTGAACTCACAGAAATCCATCTGCCTTTGCCTCCCAAGTGCTGGGATTAAAGGTGTGCACACCTAGCGAATAAAATAGTTTTTTAAAAAA
Source organism: Nannospalax galili (assembly GCF_000622305.1). Classification (NCBI taxonomy): domain Eukaryota; kingdom Metazoa; phylum Chordata; class Mammalia; order Rodentia; family Spalacidae; genus Nannospalax; species Nannospalax galili. The sequence continues at coordinate 718,048 of NW_008343207.1, read as the reverse complement.
GATCACAGATGGGGGCTGGAGAGATGGCTCAGCAGTTAAGAGCACTGGGCTGCTCTTGCAGAAGACTAAGATTGGCTCCCAGCACCCACATGGCAGCTTAACAACCATCCATAACTACAGTTCCAGGGCATCTGACGCCCTTTTCTGACCTCTGCAGGCATTACACAACACAGTGTGTACTTACATACATGCAAGCAATACACTCAAAAACATAAAAAAAATCAAAATAATATATAAAATATTTTTTAAAAATCACAGAACATCCTGATGACAGACCTGGGTGCAAATATGCATCCATTAATGTTTTGTGTGCATTGTACACACGTGGCCTGAGGGGATTCATAGTATCTTCAATGATCTTGCAGTCCACAGATCTGCCTGTGGGATTGTTACTCAGATTGGTTCAGGATTTGGAGGCCTTGGGATTTTTGCATGAAGGACACCCTGCCTGCATTGCATTCTATATGGCAAGTTTGCTAAAGGTAGATGTTGGGTGTTTTCACTAGCAAAAAGAAAAAAATTTTTTAAGATAACTAAGCCAGGCATGGTAATTCCAGCACTTGGGAGGCTGAGGCAGGAGGATCAAAAGTTATATAGGCTAGGGCTGGAGAGATGACTCAGCGGTTAATAACACTGGTTGCTCTTGCAGAAGACCCAGGTTCGAATCCCAACACCCATATGGCAGCTAACGACTGTCTGTAACTCCAGTCCCAGGGGATCCAACAGCCTCTTCTGACCTTCCCAGTCATTGTATGACACAGGTGCACTTACCTACACGCAGGCAATACACATACATGTAAAACAAAAATAATAAATAAAAAAAATTTTTTTTAATTATATAGGCAGCAGGGCGTGGTGGTGCATGCCTTTAATCCCAGCACTCGGGAGGCAGAGGCAGGCGGATCTCTGTGAGTTCAAGGCCAGCCTGGTCTACATAGTGAGTTCCAGGACAGCTGGGGCTACAAGGAGAACCTGTCTCAAAAAGACCAAAAAAAAAAAAAATTATATAGGCTATCCTGGACTATACAAGGAGACCCAAGACGAAATATATTAATTAATTAGGTAGAAAGATAGATGTGTTAACTTGTGTGTTAGTGTTGTATCAACTGTCAACTTGACATGCCTGGAGTCAGGCCTCTGAGCATCATTACGGGAGATACCTTGGTTGCAATGAATGTAAAGGTCCATCTTAACTGTGGGCAGGACCATTCTGTGGGCAGGGAATCCTGGACTGTGTAAGTGGAGAGAGAGTGGTGAGCACTGGGATGCATTCACTCTCTGCTCCTGACTGAGGTGCAACGTGAGCAGCAGTTTCAAGCTCCAGCTGCCTTGACTTCCCCACACAGTGGACTGTACTTGAACTGTGAACCAGAATAGATACCTCCCCCTTGAGTTGTTTGGTTGTTTTTTTTTATTGGTGGTGGTGGTTTTTTTTTTTTTTTGTCTTTGTTTTGTTCGCTCTGTAACCCCAGCTGGCCTAGAACTGGCTATGTAGACCAGGCTGGCCTTGACCTGACTTCCACTTGCCTCTGCCTCCGGATTGCTGGAATTAAAGGTGTGTGGCCACCACACCTGGCTTTGAGTTGCTTTTGTCAGGGTATATTCTATTACAGCAACAGGAGAAAACTACGACAGCCTTCCTATGGTAACTGGCTCTGCACACACATTAAAGCATCACACACATCTTCACTGTATATGTGGGGATGCTGGGGACGGAACCTGGGACCTTGAGAGGCAAGTGCACTACCACTGAGCTACACCTCCCTAGCTATTTCTTTTTTGTTGTTGTTTTTTTGAGACAGGGTCTCCCTGTAGCCCCAGCTGTCCTGGAACTTGCTATGTAGACCAGGCTGGCCTTGAACTCACAAAGATCACAAAGATCCGCCTGCCTCCCAGGTGCTGGGACTAAAGGCCACCACACCCGGCCTTCCCCAGCTATTTCAAACACACACAGTAACACTGTGTCCCTTCTGAAAGTTAACCTGTGGGAGTGGCCCGGCATGGGAGGAATCCATTCCTCCCAACCCAGTCACTTAGACCTGGATGAAGTAGGCACTGCAGGCGAGCTTTAGCTATTTTTGTAATGTCTTCTATTTCTTCTTCTTCTTCTTCTTCTTCTTCTTCTTCTTCTTCTTCTTCTTCTTCTTCTTCTTTTCTTCCTCTTCCTCTTCCTCCTACTTCCCACCCTCCCTTCTTACTCTTCCTCCTCCTCTTCTTCTTCTTCTTCTTCTTCCTCTTCTTCTTCCTCTTCTTCCTCTTCTTCTTCTTCTTCCTCTTCCTCCTCCTCCTCCTCCTCCTCCTCCTTCTTTTTTTTTATCTCTTTGAGATAGCTGGCCTAGAACTCACTGTGTAGACCACACTAGTCCCCAACCACAAAGATCCCTCTGCCTCTGCCTCCCAAGTGCTGGATTTAAAGGTGTGCGCCACTATGTCTGGCTCTTCTTTGATTTTAAAGAGGAAAGGCTTATTTTAGCTCAGGGTTTCAGAGGTTTTTCTTGTAGACTTTGGGACTGCTGATCTGGCCCTCACTGAGACAGAGGATCATGCATCCAAAGACCACATGCATGCCTCCAGGCAGCCTAGTAGCAGGAAAATCAATGTTCTGTTTCTTCAACAAAAGATTAGCATGGTGGGGCAGGGCAGCATCTAGGCCAGCCTGGGCTACATAGCAAGACTTATCTCAAAAAAAAAAAAAAAAAAAAAAAAAACAGCCAGTGAGATGGCTCAGTGGGTAAAGGTGCTTGTTGCCAATTCTGATGGTCTGAGTTCAATCCCTGGGACCCACATGATAAAAGGAGAATTGAACCCAAAAGTTGTCCTCTGACCTCTACACAGGTGCACACACACCCCAAATAAGTTAGTGTAATCTTTAAAATTAAAAATCATAAATTTCACCATCTTAACATTGACCTACAATGTTTGTCTGGCCCCAGTGGCCTCTTTAAAGCCCTATATTCCCTGTCCCGTCATTCCCTCAGCCCATCCTAGCCAACACCTTGTGTATGTCACGTTCCCACCCCAGGGCCCTAGCACTGGCTGTTCCCTCTCCTTCAACATTCTTAGGCGCATGGTTAGGCTCCCTCCCCCAGGGTCCTGTACATCTTCTCACAAAGGCTCACCCAGTTCACCATGAACCCCGAGCTCCCACACCTACTCTTGTTTTTTCCGTAGAACTCGGAGTCTTCCCGCTCATACTAATGAGTTCATCCTGTGTATTCTGCCTCAAGTCTCCTTCCAGGCAGTAAACCTCCAAGGGTGTGACCCCACCCACTGTTTATGCTGCATTTGAGGCCTTTGGGCAGCGCCAGGCACCTGGCAGGAGCTCAGGAGACTTCAAGGAAGGAGCTCAAGCCAGTCCTAGAATAGCAGGATCCACCAGCGTGGGAAAGTCAACATCCAGAGGACCCCGCATCCTGCGGGCACCTTTGACACAGCTCAGGCTTGAGAATGGTGTGTAAGGGCAAGGGAGCTGTCAGTCAGCAAAGTGTTTGCAGGGCAGGCATGAGGACCCGTTTTAATCACCAGAACCCATGTAAGAACTCAGGCATGGTGGTGTGTCATTATCATCCCTGAACTGAGGAGGTAGAGACAGGGGAATCCCTGGGGCTATAGCCCCAAATGGCTTAAAATGGTGGCCTGGCCTAAAGATGGTGAGTCCCAGGTCCCAGTGAGAAATCCCATCTCAAAAAACAAGGCTTATGGGCCCTGAAGAACAACTCTAAGATTGACCTCTGGCCTCTACAGGCAAACACACACACACACACACACACATACACACACACACAAACTCGAACATGCACACACACATACATGGACACACAACACAAATAACGATGTTTGGGGGTGCCATGCATGCTAGGTACATGCTGTTCCACCCAGATGCACTTCTGGCCCAAAAGACTGATATTTGTTTATTTATTTATTTATTTTGGTCCTTTTGAGACAGCATCCTCCCTGTAGCCCCAGCTGGCCTAGAACTCACTATGTAGACCAGGCTGGCCTGGTACTTACAGAGATCTGCCTGCCTCTGCCTCCTAAGTGCTGTGATTAAAGGAATGTGCCACGATGCCAGGCTCAAGACTGATATTTGTAAGCCCACCGAGGGCTTGGGCTCTTTGGGTCCAGTTTGGGGTAAAGAGGAAAATCTCACACCTGGCTGGGTATGGTGCTGCATACTTTAATCCTAGATCTCAGGAAGCAGAGACAAGCAGATTCTGTGGAATCAAGACAGTCTAGTCTACATTGTGAATTCCAGGCCAGCTGGGGCTACAGGGAGACCATGTCTCAATAAGAAAAAAAAAAAAAAAGTCACACCTTTTTCATTGTCAGCAATTTGCCTATTTTTCAATAGAGTAAATTTCAAAAGTTTTGATTTAAAAAAACTTTGGGTTTCTGTAAGCCAAAACCTCCCAGCTGGTCCCCAGCCCTGTGCAGGACAGAGTAGAGGGAGGGATCCTAGATTCCCATCCAAAAGGGACAGTCTAGGCCTCCTGTTGGGGCAGAGCAATGGCAAGGGAAGGTGGACATGGTCCCAAGTGTTGGGGAGGACATCTTGAACTGCCCAAAGTGGCCTAGGGGAGGGAGCAGAGCAGCCAGATGACTACCCATCCTTCCAGGGGACGTAGAACAGAAAACTTGGCCTGGGCTTCTGCCCTTAGCCTGGGCCTCCGTCAACCACAGGCCTAGAAGGCATCTCTCACAGGTCCCCAAGGCTCCAGGTTCAAGCTCAGCCGTTGTCAGGAACCTCACCAGGCCCTTTCCCACACAATAAGTTGTGGCCTGTACCTCCTAGTCAACAGAGCCATGTCCTCCTGGGCCTCCAGGGCTGACCCTTCCCGCCTCCTCAACCTCTTAGCTCCAATGCATCTCTGCTTCAACAACACCTCCCCTCCTCTGTCTCTTGCAAGGACATTCATTGGCCCATCCAATCCTTATTTAACACCCTCAAAGACCTCATTCCCTAGCGAGGCCTCCATCACATTAATGGAAGCTATGGTCTGGGTTGTTGGGGTGGAGGCTTGGTCTCCAGCATTCAGCCATGTGAGAAGGGTGGGAACCTCAGGAGGTGTGGCCTCACTGGGAAGGAGCTGTGGGGTACAGCCTCTCTCTCTGGCTTTCAATTTCCAGCTGGGATCTGAGGGCCCATAGTGGCTTCCAGTGCTCTCAGCAGAATACAGCATGGATGAACCTCACTAGAGCCAGCTGATGCTGGTGCCAACCTAGATCCTTCAAAATCTCAAGCTGATCAAACCTCTTTCCTTTATAATGTTGGCCTACCTCAGCTATTTCATTACAGTAGCACCAACAGACTAATACACAGGGGTTTCCAACTGGATCTATCTTTTGGGGAACACTTTTTTTTCTTTTGGCAGCACTGGGGATCAAATCTAGGGCCTCAAGCAAGCAAAGCAGGCTCTCTATCACTAAGACACTTTTTTAAAAAAAGATGCAAGATCTCTTCGGTGCCCTGACTTAGACTCAAACTCTAAGGCTCCAGTGATCTTCCTGCTTCAGCCCCACAGGTGCACTGAACTCATGACAAGCTACAGACAAGACAAAGCCTCAGCAAGAAGCTGTGCACTACATTAGCTCGCTCTGCTGGCCACCACAACCCCACAATGCATCCCGGCTGTCTGAGAAGCAGGAAGACTCTAGCAACCTCCAGCCACCCCCCTAAGAATGTGCAAGGAAGCCCTGTGTGCCCTGATAACTGCACCCCAAATATATACCGGGCATATGCTGGGTGCCCAGCAGGAACCTGGATGCAGGGGTACAGCAGAAAATAAGCCAGCCAGATGGGGCTGGATGGCTGGCCACCAGGGCAAAAAATGCTTTGGGGTGGGCTCCCAGCAAGTCAAGTGGATAGCACAGCAGCCCTGGAATGAGCGGGTACTCCAACCAAAGCCAGGATAATTCTCTAATGAGGGCATGGCTGCAGGTGCCAAATATGCCTACGCGTTGGAGACTCCATGCCAAAGAAAATCAAAAACAAAGATGATCAAGACCCCTGCTCTGATATACAACTCTGTCAGGATTACAAGACACCTTCAACCACTTCACCTGTTGGCTCTGGGCCCATTTCACAGGCACAGCCACAGAAGCAGAGACTGCTACGGAGATCCCAGAAACAGAGCCTCACCAGGCTCCCCCTCACACAGGCCTCTCGGACCCTGGGAGGTCTGGGCACTGTCCCCAGCTTCTCCGGGTTCTCCGGGTTTTCTGCCTGCTTGGCTCATACTGCAGCTACACAAAGCGCCCATTAACTTGACCTTCCCGGGAAATTGCACAACCAGATCCCTCCTCCAGGGATTACAGCAAACACATTCCAGGTTCAAAAACACAGCTCTGGCTAAACAGACCTACAGCCAGATGGGCACACCAGGCCCAGTTCTGGGGCAGTAACAAACCCTGTGGGCTCTGGAGACTCTGGGTCAGCTGATCAGACAAAGCACCAAGCCACCTGGGGCCTTGTGTACACAGGAAGGGTGACCCCAAGGGACAATTCAGCCTGGGGTTCTGAGGTACCACATGCATGGCTAATGCCCCAACCCCTTTTGATTTAAAGAGTTAAGGTAAGAGGGTCTTTCTTCAGAAAAGCCCTTTACAAGGGGCCCACACTTGCGTCTGACAGTGGAGAAAGTGCTCAGGCTAAGAGCTTGTTTCAGGCCTGATTTCTCCTTCCCTCCCACACAGCACTCATCCATCCTGGCTCAGATGTCCCTCCAGAGTTCCTCAAATCCACCCCACTGTCCATTTCCCTCCATCACCATGCCCATCATCTCCTGGAGTGGGCAGCTTCCTCACAATTTTCCTGCTTCTGCCCCGCCCCCCAGCCAAGCCTGTTCTCCCCAAAGAACCAGGGAAATGGGTGAAGACAGAGGCAGAGAACAGCCCTTCCCACTCCAACCCCTCTCAGGACTTCCTGTGTCTGAGGACTGACGTCAAACCCTGAGCAATGGCCAGTGGGATCTTGCACCGTCTCATTCTAGGAACCTTTCCAATCTCACCTCCCAGTACCACCCACCTAGCTCTCCATCTTCCCACCCCTGCCGGACTCCTGAGCTCCTAGCCAGGGCTCTGCCTCTGCCTCAGGGTCTTATACACACTCTGCTGTGACTGCCATGCAGGTGATCCCATCAACCTCACCTTCTCCATCCCCCATAATATGTGTGGAGCCCCCAGTATGCAGAAGCCTGTGTGCTAGGCCTGGGAAACTTGGCAGTGAAGAAGACAGGACTATCCTTTGTAAAGTAGCCCCTACCTATCACATCCTATCCATCACCCCCTTTTACCTTCCATAACACCAAAAGTTCTATGGTTTCCATGACAAATTCTCCTACCTTTGCCTAGGAATTCAGGCATGATGGTAGAGCTATAGCAGCCAACTTGGATCATGAGGCAGTCACACATAAAGGATGAAGAGTAGAAAGATTGGTGACCTGATAGCTATGTCTTCACAAAGCCACCCACTAACCTTGGGTGGTCTAGTCATTAGAGAAATATCCACTAAGTTCACCGCATATACCAGCATAGCTAAAATGAAAGAGACTGACAATCACAAGTGTCAGTGAGGATATGGAGCCAACAGAATGCCTACACAGTGCTGATGGGATGAACAGGTGCTCAGCTTCAGCAGGCAATACCAAAGCATTTCCATAGCAATTGCACCAATCCACACTCCCATCTATTCCTGAGTCATGCTGGGGAAATGACTGCACACAACTACAAGTTGTCCACAAGTGTTCATAGCAATTCTGTTCACATGACACCAGAGAGTGATATCAGTGTGCACAGGTGAGTGTCTGTCTGGGGATGAGGACATACATCACACGATGGAATGCTACTCAGAGGTGAAAGTATGTGGACAGCAAGCCTCACTGATCAGCCCCACAGGCTATGGGAGAATCGCAGGATGTACCTGTTCAAGTGACACACAGGATAGACTCACATGTGGGGACCAGTGGGATGGTACTGTGCCTCATGACCCCATTTTGGCCCCTGAACCCAGCTTAGCAGAACAGAGAATATGTCCAGTATACACATATACTGAGCTCCACTGCAGAGTCTGGCTCTGTTGGAGGGTCCCCCGCAGGTCACCTGCCACCCCTCCAGAGCAGCACCAGAGGTCTTGTCCAAAGTGGCCTCAATGCCAGAGGGGTTCCCTGAGGACAGGAGCAGGGACAGTCACTCAAGGGCCTCAGGAAGCTCCCAGGTTGGGACAAGCCCAGGACACAGACACACAGGCACCTGTGTATGTGTGTGTGTGTGTGTGTGTGTGTGTGTGTCAACAACTGAGCCACATTCTCTTGGCCTCCAATGGAGCCCCCAAATCATGGGCCACGCAGGCAGAGTCTAATGAAGAAGACATACACATTCCCAAACTGCTGACCATGGAGCAGGTGGTGGGCAAAGCTTTGTGAAAGGCCTGAAAGGCCGGCTTTTGCTCCGTGGCCTGTTATTCTTTAATAGGGTCCTTTAGAGCAGTGGCATCTCAAGTGATATTCCCAGACTTAAAAGAAATGCCAATTCTCCAGTAACACGGGCAGGACATGCATTAGTGTCAGCACATGCCTGATGCACACAGGGCTCTGGGTTCCAGCCAGCACAGAAAAAGAGAACTGATTCTCTACCAATGACTCCCAGGCAGAGGGAGATCTGTTTCTACAGCTTGAGGACACTGGCAATGTACCTCAACTCACAGACACAGGACACTGATGTGAGCCTGAGAATAGCTGCCAGATGAAAGGGGTGAAGGGAGTCAGATGACCCAGGGCCATGGCTGGATATTCCCTGAACAGGTGGGCAGACATGGCCACCTCACTGTCCCCAGTTCCCAGACTGGGTTTTAGTTTCCTATAACAGCAAGTTCTTTAAAAAAAAAAAAAAAGGTCACTTGGTCACTTAAGGAATAGGAAATGGTTTGGCAGTAGGGCACACCCCTACTTACCCCTTACTTTTTGCGTACTCTGGTAAAATACCTGACAGAAGCAACTTAAGGAAGGAAGGAAGGGTTTATTTTGGGTCACAGTTTAAGGGTAAAGCCCATCACAATGGGAAAGGCATGGGGCAGGAGCAGGAGGCAGCTGGTCAAATTCTGTCCACAGTCAGGAAGCAGAGAGATGCATGCTGGTGCTCAGCTCACTCTCTCCGTTTATTCAGTCTGGCAGTTAGGGTGAGTTTCCCCATTTCAACTAACCTAATCTAGAAATCCAGATTTGTCTCCAGGGGGGTTCTAGATTATGTCAAGTTGACAATGAATGTTGACCACCACACACTTCCCAGCAGAAAAAGAAGACTTGAGAAAAAAAAAACAAAAAAACTCTGGGTCCACGGGGCTGGAGAGATGGCTCAGCAGTTAAGAGCACTGGCTGCTCCTGCAAAAGATCCTGGTTCGGCTAACAACAATTTGCAACTCCAGTTCCAGAGGAGCCGACACCCTCTTCTGACTTCCTCGGGCATTACATGACACCACTGCACTTATTCACATGCAGGCAAAACGCTCATACACATAAAATAAAAATGATAAAATATTAAAAACAACACTACCACTCTGGGCACCCAGCACTCAGGAGGCAGAGGCAGGCGGATCTCTGTGAGCTCAATGCCAGTCTGGTCTACAAAGCAAGTTCCAGGCCAGCTGGGGCGATAGGGAAACCCTGTCTCAAAAGGAACACCCCCCCCCAAAAAAAAAAAAAACACCACTCTGGGCCACCCAGTGAGTCTTGGATCGCAAGGTGTTGGCATTTGTAAGCAGCCAACATCTGATTTCTGACTTCTTTTGAAAAAAATATGTGGCACATAGCCTCTGGTGCGTCTCTACCTGGCCACAGCCTACAGGGCAGTGGACCTACCCCACGCCCTACAGCTCACAAGGAGGCTGCACCCAAGGAAGCTCCCATTCAGTCCCATCCCAAAGCAACACAAGCTGAGAATACTCATTTATTCATGTTCAATCATTCATTCAATCATTCATTCGTTCATTTGCTTGTTCTTTCATTTGTTCATTCATTCGTTCATTCACTCCAATCTGCCCGAGTGTCACCAAGGCCCAGAGCTGGTCCTTAGTGCTGTGTGGCAAAAGTTAACCAAACCAGATTCTGGCCTCGGAAACAGGCACAAGTAGAAAAGAGGACTCTCGGTTCACATGACTCAGAGACAAGGGAGGCAGTATTCAGAGCATCAGATGCATTTGCTGGCATGTGTTGGTGGCACTGGGACTCTCAGGCACCATCATAGGAAGTGTGCACTGTGTAAGCGTCTGTAGCATCATTGGCAACATGATGTTGGGCAACATCTACTAAAGCAGAAAGATGAAAGCACATTCACATAAATTGTGTTTCAGACTAATAAAAGGCTATCGTTTACTAAGGGCCAGGCCACGTACTATAAATAGGCATCTTTTCTTGTTGCTTTTGTGGCAGGTTATGTAGCCCAGGCTAGCCTGCACCTCAGTATGTATAGCTCAAGCTGCCCTCATACCCATGACTTTTCTGCCTCCTCTTCTTGACAGACCACTGCCCTCAGCCGTCTAGGTTAGCTTTTGACATTCCATATACTGTTACTGTCTACCCAAGGCCTCTGCCTTCTTCCTCCACACATGTGGCTCATGTGTGAGATAGAAAGTCTTACCCCTTTGGGAAGGTGGTCCTGGCTCTAGACTCGGGGAGTGGTCTGTGGGAGACTTCTAGAGAGTTCTTCTAGGAATAGCTCTGGACCTAAACATTCAGAGATGTGGGGGAGCTCTCCTTCTAGCCATTACCGCACAAGGCCAGCCATCCAGGCAGGGATGGGCCAGAAACCCCATCCTTATCCTCAGCTATCTCCAATCTCCAGCTTGGTCCTGTGACTGCTGTGTGCTGCCCCCTCCAGTGGTGATGCTTGCAGTGACCTGGAGAAAGCAGATGTCCTGAGGGAGACACCACTCACAAAAGCACACAGAGAACTCCAGGGGCTCCGTGCTGGCCTCCGTTCAAGAATGCCAGCCTCAGAGGACGGGGAAGCAAGGTGGCCTCCACTGCTGGATCAGGGCCATCCCAGTATTTTCCAAGACATTCAGCGGTCTGGAACATAATCACCATGGCTGCTGGGTTCATCTATGATACAGCACACAGCAGAATTTCTTTCCTTTGTAAGCAGATGTAAGTCAGTTATCCCAACACTCAGGAGGCTGAGGCAGGAGGATCATGAACTTGAAGCCAGCCTGAAGACTACATAGTGAGACCCTGTCTCAAAAAGAGAAAGAGAAAGAAACTTCCTTCCTTTGTAAACCGAATACTATTCCCTTGCATGGAGAGGTCTCTTTAATTCTAAAGATTTAATTTTTTTTTTAAATTGTGTGTGTGTGTGTGCGCGCGTGCATGCACATGAATGCAGTGCCCTCAAAAGCCAGAATACTGTGTCAGATCCCCTGGAGCTGGAGTTATAGGCTGTTGTGCACTGCCTGACATGGGTACCTGGGACCAAACCTGGGTCCTCTGAAAGAGCAGAATGTACTCTTAACTGCTGACCCTCTCTCAGCCCCTCCCCTTATAATTTCATTTGGCTTTTCTACTGGCCCATCCATCAGCTGAATGGCTTCTACCTTCAGCTGTTGAGGATCACATTTCAGTAGACCCTGGTGTGCCTGCTGGAGTCTTATGTCCCAGGTGAAATCTCTGCATCTGAGAGTGATTCTTCGGTTAGCTTTTGAGAACCTGACACCCACAAGGCCACACATGTTACAGTACAGGCAACAGTGCTGGCTCCTCCTTCTCAGCTGTCTCCACATTCTCAGTACACCTGTGACCTGCTTTTTACAGTGCCCGTCCTGGTGGGCGTCAGCGACTTTTGACCCTCAGTAAACATTGACACACACACACACACACACAATTAAAAATAAAAATTAGGGGCTGGAGAGATGGCTCAGCGGTTAAGAGCACTGACTGCTTTTGCAGAGGACCCAGGTTTGATTCCCAGCACCCACATGGCGGCTACAAACCATCCTTAACTCCAGTTCCAGGGGAATCCGAAGCCTTCTTCTGACCTCCATGGCATTGCACAACACAAGTGCACTCACATACATGCAGGCGATACACTCATACACAAAAAATTTAAAAAAATATTGAAAAAATAAAATAAAAATTAAATCTTTAGACTAAAAGAGGCCTCTCCATGCAAGGGAACAGTATTCGGTTTACAAAGGAAGGATCTTTCTCTTCCTCTTTTTGAGATAGGGTCTATGTAGTCTTCAGCAAGACACCCCAGAGTGTTTGGAATACAGCCCTTCCCTACATACACCACTCCAAGGAGCTGAAAACCAAACAGAAACTCCTCCAGCCCCTACACGGCCCTGTCTGTCACTTCTCCCCAGCCTGGCCTCTTCCTCCAGCCCAACACTTCTACCCACCCCTGGCCTTTACACCTGTCAGGCCCTCCTTAGTACCTGTGGCTCCTCCCCACCTTGGCTCTTTCTACCACCCAGTCCTGCCAGTGCAGGTGCTTATGTGTTATAAGCTGTTTCTTTCTAGAAGGAGCTGCTACCAGCAGACCCTCATCTGTCCACAGCACAGCACCAGGGTCTGGGGCAGGGTCCAGCATACAATGGGGTAATCAACTCAGCTGGAGGAGGGAACTCCAGCTTCCCCTGTAGCACTCAGCATCCCTCCTCCTGTCTGCCCCACTCCTGCCAGAGCTCCGACTTCTCCACCAACTGTCCCATCTGCAAGAGGGGGGTTCTACCAATCCCCAGCACTCCAGCATGACATGGAGACTCATGGAGACGGATGCCAGGTGCCATGTGTCCTCCTGGCCTGAAGCAAGAGGGGATGATGTAGGCTTCACACCTGCCAGGATGACTCGGAAGCCTTCTGTTCCCACAGTTTTAGTAGCCAGGGCTAGCCACACCCAGCTGTGGGCCCAGGAACACTGGCAATCCCACTTTGAAGCCGCACTTAAGGCTTATCCCACACACACTGGCAGGTGGCCTCTCTTTGCTGGCTCATTCCTGACCTGTCCAGTCTCTCCTCTCCCCCACTGAGGGTTCAGTGGTCCTGACTGCTCACAACCTGGCCCACTTATCTGCTCTCAGACCACAAACAACGCAAGCCCAGAGTAGGAAGGTCAGCCACATAGAAACTGTGAAGGCCAGACTGCATGCCCCAAGGACAGCCTCTTGCTCACAGCCATGTCCCCTGCCAGCCTCTCCTCCCCACCTTCATCTGACTAGGCTTGTCATCTGTTGTCAGAGCGTCCCTGGCACCTTTGTCACCACCATTCCCACCACAGGCAGCAGCCAGGAGCACTGTGCCCTGGAATCCTGACAGCTGGACATGAGTGCTAATGTCAACCACCACACGGGGGGAAGGGGGGAACTGAGTCCAGGAAGGCAAAGCCCTGCCTAAGACAGTGGCTAGAGCTGGACCCATCTTCTTCACTCCCAACATTGCCAACACGGGGGATAGTTACAGAGAAAAATGGCATTTTCTCATCCCTTTCAATTTTTAAAGAAATTGCATTATTGGTGGGGGGCAGGCACACAGAAGGCCAGGATGCAATCTCTGGGCAAGGGTGGGGCACACAGGCATCAGGTGAGACTTGATCTCAGCCAACAGCTATGTGACCTCATGACTTCAAACTCACTGAGTCCCTTACCTCCAGTGGAGAAAATGCCTCAGTGGACCTAAGGGAATGGTTCTGGTTCTGGTGAACGTGCCTGGACCAGACACAGGTGGAGCAAGCGCTCGGCGAATGCTAAGGTATGTGTATGTGTGCATGTGAGGGTGTGTGTATATATGTGTATGTGAGAGTATGTGTTATGTGTGTAAGAGAGTACGTGTATGAGTGTGTGAATGTGAACGTGAGACTGAGTGTGTATATGATAATGTGAGTATGTGTGAGATAGTGTGCATGAGAGTGTGTGTGTGTGTTGTGACTGTGTATAAGAGAGTATGTGTATGAGTGTGTGTGAATGTGAGGCTGAGTGTGTGTATGATAATGTGTGTGTGAGTGTAGCCAGGCATGGTGGAGCACGACTGTAGTCCAAGCACTTGGGAGGCAGAGGCAGACGAATCTCTGTGAGTTCAAGGTCTACATAGTGTGTTCCAGGACAGCTGGGGCTACAGGGCAACCCTGCTTCAAAAAGACCAAAAAAAAGTGTGTTTCAGTATGTATGTGTGAATGTATGTATGTGTGTGTTTGTGAGTGTGTGTGTGAATGTGTGTATAAGTGTGCCAGTGTGTGTGAGTATGCATGTGTGTATATGTGTGTATGAATGTGAGAGTGAGTGTGTGAATGTATTTGTGCGAGTGTAGGTATGTGAGTGTGTGTGGTGCTCAGGGCCTGGTGCATGCTAGGCAAGAGCTCTACCACTGAGCTGTACCCACCCTGACTTTTGAAGAAGGGTCTTGCTGTGTAGTACTGTTAGTGACTAAGCAAGGCAGGCACCTTGAGGGTCACACGCCTGTGTTAATGAATCTTTATTTAGTCTTTTACTCGCTTGCTCCATGGCTTTCAGTTAAACACACCCAAAGATGTGATTGTCTTTTCTTTTTACATTTTTTAAAAAATTATGGCCCTTCTGGGTGTGGTGGCACAGGACTTTAATCCCAGCACTAAGGAGGCAGAAGCAGGTGGATCTCTGTGTGTTCAAGACTAGCCTGGTCTACATGGTGAGTTCCAGGCCAGCCAGGGCTACATTGTGAGATCCTGCCTCAAATAAATAATAAATAAATAAATAAATAAATAAATAAATAAATGCTTTGTGATGATTGGCTTTGTCAGCTTGACACAAGAATCACCAAGGGAGAGAGTCTCAACAGGGATTGTCTACCTTGGTTTGGCTGAGGGCATGTCTGTGGGGGATTGTCTTAATTAAATTAATTGATGTGGGGAGACCCAGCCTCTGTGGGTGGCACCATTCCTTGGGCAGGGTCCTGGTCTGTGGAAGAGTGGAGAAGGTGAGGTGAACACAAGTGTACAGCATACACACATTCACTCTCTGCTCTCGTGGGTGTGATGCGGTTAGTTGTCTTAAGCTCCCACTGTCCTGACTCCCCTACAATGGGCTGTAGCCTGAAGAATTATGAGTTCACCCCCTTTCTCCCCAAGTTGCTTGTTGTCATGGTGTTTTATCACAGCAACAGAAATGAAACTAGAACAGACTTTAAACGGAGTATGTGCCGGGATAGGCCAAACTGGTACAGGCCCCTGAACTCCCCAATGTCCTCTGCTCATAGAGAGCATAGCTTTTAGTCCCTGCTCTCCTCAACTGCTCTAGCAATAAATCCTCTGCTCCTTCATGTCTTTTTTTTAAATCTTTTTTAAATAAATTTTTAAAAATATCTATTATTTTTATTTTATGTGTATGAGTGTATTGCCTACATGCATGTGAGTGCACCCGTGTTGTGCAATGCCGCGGAGATCAGAAAAGGGCTTTGGACTCCCCTGGAACTGGAGTTAAGGACGGGTTTGTAGCCACCATATGGGTGCTGGGAATTAAACCCGGGTCCTCTGCAAGAGCAGTCAGTGCTCTTAACCACTGAGCCATCTCTCCAGCCCCTCCTTCATGTCTTGACTGCACTTATTTTTACCTTGCCCTCATCAAGATGGGAATCCCATTGTGTTTGGTTGCAGTCCACATTAGCCTAGAACTTGTGAGCCTGAGTGCTGGATGACCAGTGTATACCATTGTACTCGGCAAGCTGGCTAACATCATCATCCCAGCTGGAGAAGGCTGCACGGTATCCCTCAAAGCTATGTCCATTGGAACACACAGTCTTGTCAGGAGAAAGGGTCTTGGCATATGTTGGTTTGAGAACATCCTGGATGAGGGTGGGCCCTGGGTCCAATGACACATGAGCTTATCAGAAGATGAAGGACGTAGAGAGGGAGCAATGGGGTCACAAGCTGAGGGACACAGGAGCTACCAGCAGCTAAAGGGTCCTCCTGGGGCCTTGGAGGGAAGCTCAGCCCTAGGCCTAACTCACACCTGTGGCTTCCAAACACCAAGTCAGAAGAATTGCTTGTAGTGACACCAGAAATGAATACATCTCCTGAGAAAGTTCTGGAACACCTGAAGATGGTTTTGGAAAAGACTCAAGGTTCCAGGCACAAGAACATACCCTTTCTCTGCCATCCTGGTCATCAAAAAGCATGCTGGTCCTCTCCAGATCTGGGACCCATGTGGGTGCCCAGTCCACGATCCGAGTGCAGGAAGTGCACAGTGGCACCTCGGGCCAGGATGGGGAGGAGGGGGACAGGGAGGAGCTTCACTGGACACAAACATGCTTTTTGCGGGAAGGAACAAAAAGCCATGAACCAAAGTTACCTCTGCTGCAGGAACTGTCAAGTGGGGGCAGCATCACCTTTGTCTTCCCAGAGGGTCACTCTCTCTAGCCTCCCTCCTTTTTTAAAGCAAACTGGCCTCAAACTTACTATATAGCAGAGGACAAACTTGAACTTCTGAGCCTCCTGCCTCTACCTCCCAAATGCTGAGGCTTTCTATGATGTTTGTTCTACTGCTTATTTTCGTAGAAGGGCTGTCTGGGTAAGAGGCACCCTGTCATGCAGGCCATGTCCTCCTGAGATGCTCGGCCATGCCAGTGGCCCCGGGTGACCTCAAGCTGATGAGGAGGGGGTGATTGGCCCATCATAGATGAGGAAGTGACCATCAGGAGGAACTGGAGTTTCCACAGAACCCACAATTAGCATCTGGGTTTGAATCCCAGTGTCCTGCAGGTCTGAGGCTGGGCTCACTTGCATGGTACCATGGTGTGGACAGGCTCCCAAATTCACCCTCATCTGAATGTCAGAATGGGACCTCATTTAAAAACAGTCTGTTACCAAGTTTAGATGGGTGAGCCCACCTTTGTAGCCCTCAGTCTCCAGTCTTCCACTGGTCTCTTCTTCCCAAGGGCACCCTCCCAATCCAGCTCTCAGCCCAGGCAAGAACCTAAGGTCTCTCTCTCCACTGACATTGATCATGGGGTTACAGATCCTTTTTCTTTTTCAGTGTCTCTAGCCCAGGATGGCCTCCAGTTGCCTATATAGTCAAGCTATATACTATGTGTGGATTGTGTGGTACTGGGCATGGAACCCAGGGCCTCGTGCATGCTAGGCAAGCATCTACCAACTGAGCTACATCCCCAGCCCAGGCCTCAGGTTAGCTTGTTTGCCATGTGACCCTCCACTAAGTCCCTCAAATTCTCAGAGCTCCTCTCACTGATAAAAAGAGGCTTGATAGGCAGTGAGATGGTACAGTGCGGGAAGCATCTGCACAAGCAAGACTTGAGTTTGGATTCCAAGCACCACATAGTAGTTGAGTGGGCCACCAAGCACAGCGGTGCAGGCCTATAACCCCAGTGCTAGGGGGAGGGGGCAGAGATGGCCAGATCCCTGAAGCTCCCTGGCAGCACAGTCTAGCCAATGGGTAAGCTCCAAATTCAGTGACAGACTGTCTCAAAAAATAAGGTGGAGAGTGATTGAGGAAGACGCCCAACATGCATTTCTGTTCGCCACATGAGCACACCCACACCCACAAGAAATGGCTCAGAATGTAAGTTGAAACAGCACCCAGGGGCCCTCTTCAAAGCTGCAGACATTCTAGATGGCTGGCCATGCAGAGCACTGAGAGGATGCAATATGGTAGGACTGGCCCCCACTTGTAGCAACTAGTCCTCTCCCCTACACATCCAGATAGGTGGCAGGTCTCAGGTATGTGCAGCTGTGTGTAGAAGTGGGAACTGGAAAAACCAGGGCACCTGTCACCATGGGAACAGATGAACTCTGACAGACATTACCTGGGAAGGCCAGGCAACAGCAAGAAGCAAGAAGGCAGATATGCACGAGGCAGCCCAGATAAGATGGTGTTGCTGAGCATAGTGACTGGCCAGGACTCAGAGAGGCCATGGCCTTCCCAGACGCTGTACCAGGTGCCCAGCACTGATGCCCACAACATGCATCATCACCAGCCTACAGAAAGATATGGCTTTGCACCATTATATAGGGCCTGACTATTATGGAATACATTGTGTCCTGCCAAAATCCACATGCCAGAGTTAGGTATGGCTCAGTGGCAGAGCACTTGCCTAGTATGTGCTCGGTCCTGAACTCCATCCCCAGTGCTGCAAAAACTAAAAGTAGGGGGCTGGGAGTGGTGGCATGTGCCTTTAGTTCCAGCACTGGAGAGGCACAGGCAGGTGGATCTCTATGAGTTTGAGGTCAGTCTGGTCTATATAGCAAGTTCCAGACCAGCTGGGGCTACAGGGAGACCCTGTCTCCAAAAATAAAATAAAATAATAAATATAAGTAGGGGCAAGGGAGGTGGCTCAGTGGCTGAACTGCCTGCTGCCCAAGCATGAGGACTCAAGGATCCCAAGTAAAATCTCCACCTGGTGGTCCACACTTATAACCCCAGCACTGGGAGACCAAGACAGGAGGACCCCTGGGGTTCACTGGCCAACCAGCCTAGCTGAATTGGAGAACTCAGCGTTCAGTGAGAGACCCTGTCTCAAAAAACAAGGTAGAAGCCAGGCATGGTGGTACACTCCTGTAGTCCCAGCACCTGGGAGGCAGAGACAGGCGGATCTTTGTGAGTTCAAGGCCAGCCTGGTCTACATAGTGAGTTCAGGACAGCTGGGGCTACAGGGAGACCCTACTTCAAAAAGACAAAAACAAAAAAACAAACAAAAAAAACAAGGTAGAGAACAGTAGATCTATACACACATACATGTACACATACTACTGGCACACACACAAGTACACATTCATGTAAATGGACAAATAAATACAATGAAAATAAAAATCTGTTGCTGTGAGACCTTCCTGGGAACTCTGTTTCTATTCACCTCAGACAGAGAGAGGTCAGCAGCAGCTGACCAGAGGGTGATGCCACCTCATCCCAATGGTAGGCAGGCACTTTATTGGGGTCACTTACAGAAGCATAGGTGACTCAGCAGCTGCATCACCCAAGATGAGTCCTCCCCCAACCCCAGCAATTGTTTACTGCTCAGATATCCCCAGGGAGGGCTGGAGCCTCCAGCATCCTACCCCCTTCCATAGCACCCAATCTTTCAAGGGTCTTATGCAGTAATCACAACTGCTCTGAGTTCAAGACAGACACACAGTGTCATGCCCAGATCATTCTACATTGTGCTGAGCTGCCACCTGCCTCCCACCCACCCCAGTTCCTTAGATTGGCACTCGTGTGTGTGTGTGTGTGTGTGTGTGTGTGTGTGCGTGTGTGTGTGTGTAAGGTCCACAGGGGGTGATGAGTTAAAATGAGGCTATCAGGATGACCTTGGTGCAATTTGGCTGGGGTCCTATGATAAGAGGAGCTTAGGACAGACAGCAGCAGCCGATACTGAGGGATGACCATAGGGGGACAGGGACAAGGTAGCTAGTGGCTGCAGGCCCGGGGGGGGGGGTTGCATTGGGAGCTACAGCCAGTAGTCATGGGTGTTCAGCCTCTGGAATGACTGGAAAAGAAATGTGTGCTGCTTAAGTCACCCAGCTTGTGGCCTTTTCCTAAGATGGCCTGGCAAAGCAGGACACCTAATGAAGGCCAGAAAGGTGAGCCACCAGCCTCAGGTCACAGCTGTCAGGAAGCAGAGCCAGGACTCAGACCCCAGCCTGAGAGCTCCAAACCCACACTATGGCATGGACAGACTGAAGCAGGTTCAAGGTCACACTCAAGATCACAGCTAGGAGGAAGATGGGTCCCCAAAGGGGGAGGCTGAAGGATGAGCGAACAGAGGGGAAGGCAAGGGAAAGGGGACAGCAGAGTGTGTGTTCACACACTGCACTGTCACATGCTTCCAACAGCCACAAATGGACACAACCACCTGCCACCAGTTAAAAAAAAACAACACAACATGGTTAATCATACTATGGAATATTATTTAGCCATAAAGAGGAAGCACAGACACAGGTTATAACATGGATGAACTTGAAAAGAGTCTGAGTGGTAGAAGCCAGGTACGGAAGGGCAGATATGAGACCAGGCTTGGTGACACACACCTGTGGGTCCTGTATTCCAAAGGCTGAAGCAGGAGGATTGCTTCAACTTCAAGGATAATCAGTGCTACAGAGCAAGGTTTCTAAAAAAAAAAAAAAAAAAAAAAAAAAAAAAAAAAAACAGCAAAAGCAACCTGTCAAATAAAATGAGAGTCTATGTTCACTGAAGGGAAGTTCAAAGCCAAACCAAGTATGTGTAGGGAAGGACATGGACCGGGCTGCAAGAGGCAAGGCTGCCCAGAACCAGAGGTTCCCTCTAGCAGGGCTGGGGGGTCATAAGCTTTTCTCCTGGGGGTGATTTATCCAGCAGCAGGTATGTATAGCTTTGCCAGAACTGCATAATATTCCACAATAAAAAGAAACAAAGATGGGGAGGTGTGGTGGGGGCTGGGAACAGACAAAAGGAAATCCCAAGGCCAGAATCAGCTGCTAGAGAGTACTGGCTACAGTGAGCTCTCAGCTCAGTGGAGCCAATGGGGCCTCCCATGCCAGGAGGCCAGATGGGGCCACAGATGGGGCTCAGGATTCCTACAGGACTCAGAGGTCCAAGACAGGGAAAGTGGGGCAGGAGGAACTCCAGTTGCCACCCTACTATGTCTCCACCTCCCATAAACTGCCCTGGAACCCCAGGATCCCCACAGCCCCAGGGGTAGGCATGACCCTGGGCTGGGCTGGCCACAAGCTGAAGTACTTCTCAGGAGGGTGGAGATGGGCTGGGAATGCCGGAATGCTATAAGCAGGAGCCGGAGGAATGGCAGGCTTGTTTCTACGCAGACAGCTGGAACCCACCCAGGTTCCCACCACCACCATCCAGCTACTGTGGGGTCCAGTCTTCCAGTTGAACCAGGACACCCCTCACACAGGGCAGCTTTGGAGGTAGGGTCCTTAGGGAAGAGCACATGCCAATCCCAATGAGGGCATCCTGGCTAGAGCCTGCCCAGCTCCTGGAAAACCAGAGGTTGGACAATCAGTGAAAAGAAAGGGCCCGTGGGCCAGCTGGAGGAGAGAGGGAGCCAAACCAGGGGTGGTGGGCAGGCCTGCTGTCCAGGCTACTTGGGAGGCTGAGGCAAAAGGATCACAAGTTCAAGGCCAACCTGGGCTCCAAGAGTGAGTTCAAGGTCAGCCTGAGCAATTCAGTGAGACCTTGCCTCAAAATAAAAAGTAGAAAGTGGGCTGGGTATGTGGCTCAGCAGTATGGTGCTTTCTTCGCCTGCAGGAGATATGGGTTCAGCCCCTAGCCTGGAAATTCAAAAAATTAAAAAAAACAAAACAAAAAAAATTAGAAGCCAGAAACCACCATGAAGGGCATGCTGGGAGCAGAGGGACCAGGGGCACAGGAGGTCAAGGCAGCAGCCAGTCCAAGCTCCCAAGTGTGGCTGTAGGCTGTGGGCAGGGAGGCATGAGCCCTTATGCCTAAAGCCCCCTGCAGGGCTGGGTATATCCTCCCCAGTACTACAAGGGTAGATGAGCATCAAGGTGGTAGACTGTCTTGTGCTAGCAATTTTTCCAAAATAATAATTTTTAAAGGAAAACTTCAGGGAGGGATGGTTGTATATGTACACTGTGGTGGAATGTGAGGATGGCTCAGGGCACAAGCAGCGCAGGCTCCTATTGCACTGATGCCAGACCCACCCAGAGGGTGTGTGTTGACATGATGGCGCTTGCCAGCCTGTTATTCTAGGTGCCGACTCCTCCATCCTCTTAAAAGTCAGACACAGAACATGCCTCTTGTAATTCTTTATTCAGAATAGGGAGAAAAGGCACAGAGAGGTCAAGGTATTTGCCTGAAGTCACCCAGCAGGGAAGCAGCAGAGCAAGGATTTGAGCCTGGGATACCAGAGGCTGAAATATGAAATCTTGCCAAGGACTGGAGAAAAGCCTGGGGACTTTCCAACTCATGAACGACCTTGATAGTGACCTCCAGGAGCACCCACCTTCCACCTCTGGGTGCAGCGCTCTGCTCCAGCCTCAGCCAGGCAGACGAGAGGGCAAGTATGCAGGATCCAGGTTGGCTCAGCTCACAAAAGGGTGCCGGCAGACGTTCTGCCCCTGAGGCCCAGCTGCAGCCCCCACACTGTCCCAGAAGAGCAAGGCAAGCCCCCGGGTGTGGGGCAAGAGGAGGCAGCTGCTTAGTCTGGGACACATTGCAGAACACGCCTGGTGGCGCGATCAGATCTACTCCTCCACAGCAGAGTCCAGTGCCCCAGTGTGGTGAAGGTCATAGAGGTTCAAGTTCGACGCCCACCCCCATCATAGTGCCCATCCCTCACCTCAGAGGAGGCAAAGCATGAACTTTGGCACACATGGCCTTAACATTTCTCCCACTCTATCAAAAACATCTCCTCCCACTCCTGCAGCAGAGAGATGGGGTAGATGGGCTGCCAGGGACGCTTGCCAAAGAATTTGACTGTCCCTACCTACCAAAATCCCTTCCCTCCCCTGAGGCCCAGCATCCCACTTCACCAGTTAGCCTAGAACAATCAGCCAGCCCACTGACCTGCCAGCACTGGCTGCCAAACAGGCCCATGGCCTTGAGCAGATCACATCACTGCTTCATCCACATTTTGGTGTCAAGGAGCAGTAAAAGACGGAGGCTGACAAGATGGCTTAGCAGATAAAGTGGCCTGAGTTCAATTCCTGGGATCCACATGGCGGAGGAGAGAAAAGATTCCTGTAAGTTGTCCTCCAACCGCCACATGTGAGCTGTCGTATATGATCACAAGTGTACACACACACACACACACACACACACACACACACAAATAAGTAAACATAATTTTTTTTTTCTTTTTTGAGACAGGGTCTCCCTGTAGCCCCAGCTGTCCTGGAACTCGCTATGCAGACCAGGCTGGCCTTGAACTCACAAAGATCCATCTGCCTCTGCCTCCCAAGTGCTGGGATTAAAGGCGTGCACCACCATGACTGGCCCAGTAAACATAATTTTTAAAAAAGAAAAGATGGGGGGCTGGAGAGTTGGCTCAGTGGTTAAGAACACTAGTTGTTCTTGCATAAGACCCAGGTTTGAATCCCAGCACCCACATGGCAGCTAACAATTGTCCGTAACTCCTGTCCCAGGGATCCAACAGCCTCTTCTGACCTCTGAAGGCATGGGTGCACTTACCTACATGCAGGCAATACACGAATACACATAAAATAAAAATAATAAATAAAATTTAAAAAAAAAAAAGAGAAAGAAAAGATGGACCAAGCATGGTGGCACACACCACATGTAATCCCAACACTTGGTGTTGGAAATAAGATCTGAGGTCCAAGGATCGCACAGATATCACACAAAGAACATGAAAGTAACTCAGCAGGACAATTTTCACTTCTGTAAAAGGCTGTGTTGCCTCATCCAGGTAGTAAGTGAGAGCACTCAGAGCAGGACATTTGATAGGGTTTTACCCTACCAAAGTACCCCATTGGCTGGGGTCTGACTGAGAAAAAAAAAAAAAAAAAAGAAAAGAAAAGAAAAAAGAAAAAAGGTAAGCAGGTCTCAAAAAAAAAAAAAAAAAAAGGTGGGACAGAGTAAAACCCAAGTAGTTGAAGACCTAACAATCTAAGAATTTGTAAAATTTACCTGATAATCGGCCACCCCATTGAGAGATCCTGGAGACAAGAACCAAAGAAAATAATCTCTAATATGTAAAAGTGAGAGCTAGTGAGAGGAGCCCAGGGTGACTCAGGTGCTAAGTAGGGGCCAGGGGGGTCCAGCCCACCTCAGCTGCCTATTGGCTGTCCTCTGGCTAACCCCTGGGCCCTCACTCCACTCCCACGTGAGGCCTCCTCTTTCATCCAAAGACCTCTTTTGTCACAATGATTGACCCAAGGATGAGCATGTGATCCAAGCCACTCCACTTTTCCCAGCCATTAGCATCAGTGCTTTCTACTTTTTTGTTTTTGTTTGTTTGTTTTTATTTTGGACAGGGTCTCATGAGGCCCAGGCTGGCCTTGAACTTGCTATGGAGCCAGGATGACCTCAAACTCCCAACACTCCTAAGCTCTAGCCTCCCAAGTGCTAGGATCACAAGCCTGTGACAGCACCTGGGTTATTCTCCATGACTGCGTGTGACTGACCCATACCTCCTTCGTTAGATCTGCAGCAGGAGGCCAAGGCCACCCACCCCAGCCTCACTCAGGCAACTGCCTGAAGGGGGTCCCCTTCAATAAGAAACTCAGGCTCCCAGGTAGCAGAAGAGGAGGGCCTGGCCCACCCTAAACGAGATCTACTGAAGCCCCCACAGGCTGAGCGTCCCAACTTGCTCCCCACCTCCATCCCAGGCCCTAGGCCAGAATAGGTATGACTTCTCTACCCACCACCAGGCAGCCCTGATGAACTGGGTCCCTTCTCCTGGCCCTTTGTATTATGACAGAAAAGAGGTCACTGGGAAGCCAGAAGAATTCACAGGGGCACACCCTATGCCAGACAGAAGTGGTTGAGGTTTGGGAAGTGTATTGAAACTCAGACCCTGGATCTGTGGGTACCTAATGGGGACTGAGGCTGCTGGGTGAGGGCTGGGCATGTGAACTTCTTCAGTACTCACAGTGGCCGTGGGATATAGCCCCAGGAGCCAGAGGCACAAGGGGACTGTGACTCACCTATAACCCCCCCAGAATGCCTATGGAGTCAGACTGCAAGGCTCCTGATTTCAAGGATGACCACTGGGGTCTTCACCCTGCCTCAGCGCAGGTCCCACCTCAGCCAGGCCAACCTTGAACAAGGGGCTCAACCTTGTCAAGCCATGTACAAGGTACACATGATCCCTACCCTGGTAGGACATAAAGCAAGTAATCAGAATCATTTTAGAGTAAGTTGCACAGGGAACCAGCCTAGAGTGGTTCTAATACAGGGAGTCAGGACAGCAGGTGGGGGCAACTGGTGGCCAGGAAGCATCTTCAAGAGAGTCCATCTGCAGGCTGGGGGTGAAGATCGGTATCGGAGTACTTGCTCAAGGTGAGTGCCTCTCTGGATCACTCCCCAGCATCACAAAATAAAAAGCAGTTACATTTGATTCGAAACACATGAGAACACCGGAGCATAGAAGCTGGGGTAAAGCATTCCATGAAGAAGGAATGATGCATGTAAAGGCCCTGGGGCAGGAAAGAGCATGAGGAGTTGGAGAAAAGAAAGGCCTGTGGTTGGTCAGGCAGCAGGAGCTGATGAGGAAGGACTGACAGGACCGGGGTAGGCGGGCTGGAAGCTAAATACAGGAAGGGTCCAAGCCAGGGTGTGTGTGTGTGTGTGTGTGTGTGTGTGTGTGTGTGCATGTGTGTGTGTGTGCATGCGCGCACATGAACGAGTACACATATTTGGAGGCCAGACAACAACCTCAGGTATCCTTCCTCAGGAGTTATCTCCTTAGTTTTTGAGACAAGGTCTCTCACTGACCTCGGCCCCAGGGATCCTCCTGTCTCTGCCTCCCCACTACTGGGATTACAGACATGCACTACCAAGTCCAGCTTTTTTGACCTGGCTCTGAGGAGTCTCATCCTTGCATGGCAAGTGTATTGCTGACAGCCATCTCCCCAGTCCAGAAGTGGCTTTTTGGTGTTCCATCTATGCATTCAGGAGGACAGCCCAGGAGGGACTCCAGCAGCCATGGGTGCCAGCTGGTGGCAGCTGGTTGATCCAGCCAGTCTGCTAAACATCCCTTGGGTAAACATTTGGGAGCTGAGAGTCGAGTGCCAGGCATTGGCCCCAACACTGGGGACGGAACAACGAATGCCACAATGGTCCTTGACCTCCTGGCTTGGCATTCCCATAGGGACAAAGTGACAGAAGAAAAAAGCCCAATGCACAGGTAAATGGCAATGTCTCAGGTCAAAAGAAAAAGCAAGGCAGGTGATGGGGTGGAGAATGGGCAGTGGGGCCTACGGTGTCAACCATGAGGCCAAAGTGGGTATCCCAAGCAAGTGCAACCTGAGTCAACCTGGAAGAGATGACAAAGCCAGGTGGGCTCTTGTCAGGGGGATGTCGCAGTCATGGAAGGCCTGGGCATTGCACAAGGGGAACGAGAGAGGACAGGCTAGAGAGGTATCAGAGCAGAGGATAGTGATCTCATGGCCCAAGGCAGCAACTGTCTAGCTGAGCCTCTCCAGGAAGAGGCCTGGGATCTCTCTAGGAACCAGGGGGAGCACAGGAGGCAGAAGACTTCTCAAGAATCCAGGTGTCAGGTACGGTGACAATAGCTGCCTAGAGATGGGAGACTCAGACTTCCCTGTGGTTCATTGTGGGATGCAGAAAGATCAAGTGATGGCTGTCCCCAAGGCCTTGGCCAGAGGCTGCAGGATAGAGAACCACAGGCCAAGTCAATCAGGAAGGAGGCAAGAACAGGCCTGGAGGTGAGGAGGAGGGGGCCAGGGCAAAGTGAGCCATCTGGGACCCCAAAGTCCTCATTGGAGGTCAAGGCTGGAGTTCAAAGGAAAGGTCAAGGTCTGGGGGCCAGTTCAGGGGTGAGTAGGGCCAAAGCAGTGGTGAGCAGTGAGACAGACATGTACCATCAGAGGAACATGGTTGAGGTGAGCCAGAGATGTGCCAACAGTGAGCCCCCAGGAGCAAAGGAGGCCCTGGACCAGAGAGAACCTCAAAAACAAGCAGAGGACCAACAGCTAAAGTGACCCAAGAGCCCTTCTAGAAGCTTCTAGGGAAGGTGGCAGGAACTTCATTCCAATATCAGGAAACAAGCAAGGGTCAGGCCGCTCCCATTCCTTCCCCTCTCCATCAGGAAGAGGAGGGGGATGGGGAAGGCAAGGAGACAGGAAAGCCCCAGGCCTGCCTTGCCTGGAAAGATGCAAAGCACCCCCCACCCCCTGCCCAAGGCTGGAGGCCCATGGGACCCTGGCTTCAGAGGCAGGCTGAGCAAGGCCTGCCTGTTTTGGGTTGAGTTTCCTTTGCAACTGAGTGGATTCTGATTCTGCTTTGGGCCAATGGATTGGGGGCGGGGTCTCTGTTTTTGTTTTCTGTTTTCCATTTTTATTTACTTATATTTTTAAATTTAAGGGTTTTTGTTTTGTTTGGCGGCGGGGGGGGGGGGTTAGGCTGATTCACAGTGCAGCTCAGGCTGGCCTGTAATTGGCAACCCTCCTGCTGAGATTCACAGCCAGAGCCCAGCATTCCAGGTAGCCAAGTTCTCAGAGCTAGGGTGAATCAGGGTGAGTTAATGTGAGAGGCTCAGCCAGTGTCAGTCCTTCCAGGAAAGGTTATGGGATGCTTCCAGGAATGAAAGCCTGGGGCTTTCACCAGGAGGATCTGGCCTCATAACAGCCAAATAGGAGGACCCAGAGACCCTACATATGCACATGGTGACACCAAATGCTTTGTTATCTTTTTGCTGTGCTCGTGCTAGGCAAGCACCCAGTCCTGGTGCCACATCCCTCAGCACATAGGACCACACATCAGCACGTGTGCACATGTGAGTATGTCCACATGTGCCCACAAGATGATCCATTTGCCTGCATCCACATGTGGATACGAAGCAATGCCTGTGGTACATCAAAACACGCATGTCCACAAGCATCAGCATATGGCCACACAGAGAACATGTACCCCAGCACGTCCACAGACACCATCTTCTGGGCACACACCAACAGTTGTGTGTAAAAACAGACACTTCACTGGGGACATAAGGACAAGTGGATCCACCAAGAACGAGGAGGAAACAGAAATAAACCAACAGAGATCTAAAAATAGCCAGTCTGCAGCCACTGCCCTGCAGAAAGCTGAAAAGGCCCCTGGGGGAGGAAGCCTTGGGGACCCTAAACCGGGCAACAGGAAGGCAGAAGCGGGGCAAGTTACTGTCCATCTCTGTGCGTCTGTCTCCTTCAATAAAGCAGCTGTTTAGACACTCACTGAAACGTGTTAACAAGTGTCAAATACTCTGGTGTAATATAAGCGCCCATGCACTGCTATCTGCCACCAGCCCCAGCTTTTAACTGCCAGGCCAAGGAGATCTGCCAAAGGACACAAAATAACTCAAGGCAGCGCCAAGATGTCCCAGGCTAGCCCAACTCCTGAGTGTTCCCTGGGGCTCTGTGGAGAGTTGAGAGAGGAGGGAAAACAGGATTCAGGTTGAGGAGGGGAAGGGGAGAAAGCAACGTGACCTCCAGTGCAGAGAGCATCCCCATGTCACATTGAGCCTGAGGCCTCTAGTGTGTAGCTGGTGGGTCAAATGAAGGTACAGCCCCTGAGCCTGGAACTCCCGAAGGAGACCGTCAGCAGATGAGATAAAGCATTGATTCTAACAGGACAGCACAGGGGACCCAGTCCCAGACACACAGGTCATGGGGCCCATTGTGGAAGGTGGCGGTGTGCAACATGGGCAGTTGCCTGCCGGGCGGTCCCTGTGCTGGTGGGCTCATTCTGGGACATTTTCACACATACCCCAGAGAAGTGATAGGGAATTATCTTTTCAGCTGTTTCTGTAACTGACAAGGGTCTCCAGCCCTCCATCAGCACTTAACAACAACTAAAAGAGGTGAAGGAGCAAGAGGAGCCAGCGTTGTCCCTCCACAACTCCACCATGCACAGACCCTGTGTTTAATTCATTTGGCAATTCCTTGGGAAAGCTATATATCTCTTCATTTATGATTTTACTAAAGTTTCTTTTTTAATTAACAATTTTATCTTTATGTATGAATGTTTTGCTTGCATGTTTGTTAAGTGCACCACATGTGTGTAGTGCCGGACAACTGGAATCAGATAGATGTTAGCCAACAAGTGAGATCTGGGAACCAAACCCAGATCCTCTGCAAGAGCAGCAAGTACTCTTAACTGCAGAGCCAGCTCTCCAGCTCCTCATTTATGATTTTCAATGAGACATATAACACATGAAAACATTCTCCATTTTGGGGTTTTTTTTTAAATATTTTATTAGTTATTTTATGTGTATGAGTGTATTGCCTACATGTCTGTGAGTGTACCCATGTCATGCAATGCTGTGGAGGTCAGAAGAGGGCATTGGATTCCCCCAGAACTGGAGTTAAGAATGGTTAGTAGCCACCATGTGGGTCCTGGGAATCAAACCCGGGTCCTCTGCAAGAGCAGTCAGTGCTCTTAACCGCTGAGCCATCTCTCCAGCTCCCTTGTTTTTGTTTTTAAATAAAGCCAGGTGTGGGGCTGGAGAATCAGACGCCCTCTTCTGACCTCCGAGGCATTGCACGGCAAAGGTGCACTCACATACATGCAGGCAATACACTCACACACATAAAATAATAAAAATAAATAAAATATTTTTAAAAAATAAGCCAGGTGAGTTAGTGCAGGCCTGTAACCCCAACACTCAGGAAGCTAAAGCAGAAGGATTTCAAGTACCAAGACAGGCTAGCCTGGGCTACACAGTGAAACCCTGTCTCAAAGAACCGAAAACAAAAAAATAATCCTGGGAGCTGATGAGATAGTTCACTGGATAAAGGTGCTTCTCACCTAAATTCGAACCCTAAGACTGATAGGGAGGAATGAAACAACTCTCTAAAGTTGTCCTCTGACCTCCACAAGCATGGTGTGGCACACCCAATACACACACAAATAAACACATAGGTTTTTGTTTTGTTTTGTCTTGTTTGTCTTTTGAGACAGGGTCTCCTTGTAGCCCTAGCTGTCCCAGCACTAGGCTGGGAAGCATCCCACTCCAGGCTTAGCATTTCCCTACCAAGCCAGGTCACAAACAATCCTTCAGTTTGTTGAGTGGACAGAGGTCATGAATGCTTCATTTCCAGATCTTCCACTTAAAAAGCCCCTTTCCAAGGCACACTATCTGCATGGACAGGAAGGACACAGTAGCCTCATATGCCCAGAAGTCATGGAGCTCTGCTTCAGCTAGGGTTGCCTATTAGTCTCTAGAAGCTATGTGGAGGTTGCCAGCACTAACTTCCCACCTCCCAACCTGGGCATCTTTTTTTCTTCATAAACATCAGTGATTGAGAATTTACTTTTCACTCCAAGAATCTAAGTGAGCTGCTGCTTGGGAAACACTATGAACCAGGAACCATTACCATGTCACCCACCAATCCAAGACCAAGTCAGCAGAGGCAGTGAGGGAGGATCCAGGTGTTCAGGAGCTGGACCTGTGACCTTATGGAGAGAGCTCAAAGGGCTGGAGCCCACAAGGATTGGCTTTGGACCAGAAGCACATCAGGGAGATGGACCATGGACGGAGATGGAATCCCAGTGATTGTAGGCAGAAAGAAAATATTTTTTGAACTCCCAGAAATAAATGACACAATAGAATAATAGTAATAGTGATAACAAATGCTCTTTCAGAGGTTTTTTTGTTTATTTTGGGTTTTTTTGTTTGTTTGTTTTGTTTTGAGACAGGGTCTCCCTGCAGCCCCAGCTGGACCGGAAGTCACTATGTAGACCAAGCTGGCCTTGAACTCACAGAGATCCGCCTGCCTCTGCCTCCCAAGTGCTGGGATTAAAGGTGTGCGCCACCACGCCCAGCTAACACATAGTTTTTTAAAAATCATGAATCCAGCATTATCTTCATGGATCCAGCACTATCTCATGTGTCTTGTTCATACCCTTCCGTACCTTCTTCTAATCAGTGAAAAGTACTAACATTAAAGATACACACTATTTGAGGGCTTTTTTTTGGTTTGGTTTGGTTGGTTTGTTGGTGGTGGTGGTGATTTTTGTTTTGGGAGTTTCGTTTTATTTTTTTGTCTTTTTTGGGGGCAGTGTCTCCCTGTAGCCCCGGCTAGCCTGGAACTCACTATGTAGAGCAGGCTGGCCTTAAACTCACAGAGATTCGCCTGCCTCTGCCTCTCCAGTGCTGAGGTGAAAGGCGTGCGCCACCACGCCCGGCTTGTTGTTGTCTTTTTGAGAGAGGGTCTCCCTGAGCCCCAGCTGAAACTCACAAAGATTTGCCTGCCTTTGCTTCCCAAGTGCTGAGACTAAAGATGTGTGCCACCACACCAGACTTCTTTGAGGTTCTTGTTGTTGTTTTATAGTAGTGAGGACTGAACCCAGAGTTTTGCTCATACTAGGCAAGCACTCTACCACTGAGTTATAGCTCCAACTTTCTTTTTTTTTTTTTTTGGGTCTTTTTGAGACAGGGTCTCCCTGTAGCCCCAGCTGTCCTGGAACTCACTATATAGACCAGGCTGGCCTTGAACTCACAGAGATCTACCTGCCTCTCCCTCCCAAGTGCTGGGATTAAAGGCATGCGCCACCACACCGAGCTCCAACTTTCTTTTCACTTTTCATTTCAAGATAGGATCTCACTAAATTGTCCAGGAGACTTTAAACTCACTGTGTAGCCCAGGCAAGTCTTTAACTTGTAATTCTGCCTGTTTCCAAGTAGCTGGGTTGACAGGTGGGAGCAGCAGATGAGGGTCTTTAACATAAACAGCACCAGAGATTTTCTCAATCAGCTGTGTGTTTCCATAACCTTACCCTTCATCTAGTTCCTTTTTTTGAAAACTCCGTTTAGCAGCAGCGCAGTGAACAGCTCTTGATTTCTCCTACCAAAGCGTAGACCCAGTGTACAAAGCGTAGACCCAGACCTGGATTCCTGCCCAATCCATCACAGGCCGTGCTCCGACCTTTGCCATGGCCCAGATTCCTTATCTGTAGGAAGAAGGAATTCCACTCCTGGCCTGTTTCACAGAGCTGTAGTTGGATTCAAAGGAGCAGGCGCATGGGGCATTTCCAAATGCGCTTGTAATCGCCTCTGTAAATCCCTCAGGGAGGCAAACCAGATCTGACCCCTGTCTTACAGCTGAGAAAACTGGGCTTACAAGCAATGGAACTGGCCCCAGTCCCCACCTAGTACATGGCACAGCAGGCCTGCACCCCCAGGCTATGGAAACTGTCACTGATTACAGAAACTTCACTGACATGGAAATTGTCACCTACTCATTTTCAAAGTGTGTGTGTGTGTGTGTGTGTGTGTGTTCTTGCCAAACTTATGGGGCTGAAGATGTAAATCAAAGCTACCAGACAGTCAAAAAGGGTGAATGTGTCAACAGAGGAGGTCAGGGAAGCAGTCCCACAGTTTATCACTGGAGTATAGCTGGTACCTACCAAAATCCAAAAGGAGCTCACCTGTGGGTCCACAGGCTCCATGACCAAGAATCCACACTGTGGAAGTGTCTGTGGGCACACACAGAGGGTACGTGTTCTCTGTAGGCAGTGACTAATGAAATTGCTAGTCAACAGAGGACTGGTAAATAAAGGAATATCATGTAGTGATTAAAAAGATGTGATAGGTTGACATGTTCTGTCTGACATGCAATAATCTCCCAGCAGGACTGGGGTGATGGCTCAGGGGGGCAAAGTGCTTGTTGTGCAACATGAGGACCTGAGTTCTGATTCTTAGAATCCAAATGAAAGCTGGGCATGGTACCATACTTCTGTAACCCCAGCACTGGGGTAGGTAGAGATAAGCAGATCACAGGGCCTCACTGGCCAACTAGTCTAGTGGAAAAGGTGAACTCCAGATTCAGTGAGGGAGCCTGACTCAAAAAATAAGGTGGAGAATGATGGAGGAAGACACCCAATGTCACATTCTGGTCTCTACATGTGCACACAAAGGCAAGCACACCCACATAAGTGTGCATACACACACACACACACACACACAGTCTTTGAGCAGTATCACTGAACAGAATACAAATCACAGAACACGTACTACAGTTCATGTTTCTGTAAAAGATCCTCATCAAGGCTGGGAGATGGCCCAAGTTTGAATGTTAAAAGCCAAGGTTGAACACACGTGCCTGGAGCCCGAAGCACTGTGGGGAGTGGACACAGGAGGACAGCTGGGGCTTTTTGCTGGCTACCAGCCTAGCTCCAGGTTCAGT
Organism: Nannospalax galili; assembly: GCF_000622305.1. Taxonomy (NCBI): domain Eukaryota; kingdom Metazoa; phylum Chordata; class Mammalia; order Rodentia; family Spalacidae; genus Nannospalax; species Nannospalax galili. The sequence goes on along the minus strand of NW_008343207.1, from coordinate 685,258 downwards.
GAGAGACCATCTTAAGGGAATAAGGCAGTGGAAAGTGATAAAGCAGGACACCCAGTGTCATCCTCTGGCCTCTGCACACCTCCCCACACACATTATATATTCATTTGTGATTGTATATACATACATAAAGGCCGAAAAAGATAGATACCTATGATAATAACATCTGGAGAAGAAAATAAAATAGAGAACTCTCTCCTTTTTCTACTACTTGAACTGCACGTGTGTGTGTGTGTGTGTGTGTGTGTGTGTGTATGTGTGTGTGTGTGTGTACAGCCTCTTGTGCAAGAGGTGCTGGGGATGGAACCCTGGGTCTCCTAAATGCTGGGCAAATGTTCTACCACTGAGCAATACCCCCACTCTTCAAATATTGTTTTACGACCAAGTATCCCTGTCTTTTATATATAAACTTATTTAAATAACAAAAAAAAAAGCACACAAAATGAAAATCAAAGCACAAAGCCCCTATTCAAGTTGCACAGGGCAAGAGTGGCCAAAGACAACTCTAGGGAACTCCCTCCACCCTTCGCCCAGCCCCTCAACACCAGCTTTCTTCTCTCACAGGAGGCTCTCGGGTTGGCTTCAGCCTGGGCATCTAAGCAGCGGCTGCTTGAGGCTGGGCGTGTCTTCCTGTCTTCCTTCCTTCACGCCACTCAGCCCCCAACCAATCGCCTTGGGGATTTTCATACGTAGGGTGCTGGAAACTCTCACTGAAACTTTAAGCCCCAAGCACCTAGCTGTGGACAACTCAGGCTGAGGTGGTTTTCCTTTCTGGAAACCCAGAGCAGATGGGGCCAACAGTTGGGGCAGACATGGGAGGGTGGAACCCAGACACCCCCACAGACACTCTCAGCCTCTATGCCAACACAAGAAAGAAAACACCCTGCAAAGAGACTGAGAATGGGCTGAGAGTCTGTTTCACCCCATGCAGCCCTCACTCCTGAACAGGAGAGCAGGGCTCACAGCTGGGACACTTGCCCACACTACCCGAAACAGGCTGCTTGAGGAACCGGCATCATGCCCCCTTGCTGGGTACGCCCACCATGTACACATAGCCCTGTCCTGGCACTATTGAGACCATAGGCTGCCACTAAGATAAAGTTGGAACTGCTACTTTGACAATTCCAACGTAGAGGCCCAGGCAGTGCAACAACACCTACCCACAACCCCAGAGACAGAACTGCCACACAGGACTTCAATGCAACCAGAACTTCAAGGAACCAGGCCTAACAATCCAAAGCCCTAAAAATGAAGGCAGTGTGGCCAAGAGGACTCAGAAATGCCCAGCAGGACCTCCAGGAAACCACCTACAGCTTCATCTTGAAGTCCAGTTGGGACTTGAGAGGTGGGTATCAGACCTAAGTTGGTGTGGCCTTCACTCATTCCCTCCTCCATTCACCCTGTGCTGGGGCACAGTCTGCAACATGGACACAGGTTCCCATTCTTAAATGAGGTGTAAACAAACCAGCTGAAGGGAGAAATGTCAACCCATGTGACATTGTCCCCTTCACCCCAGTCCCACCTTTAGCTAAAATGTTCAAAACAGGCAGGCCTCAATTTCCCCTCCAGGGGCTGACTGGTCAGGGACTCTAAGGCACTCTTAGCTGGCAAGTAATAACTCTGTAATCTCCTGACCTTCATGAGCTCCAGACTCATTGCGAGGCTCTGGGGGCAGAGTCTGTGGCTTGAACGTCACCGCCTGCCTAATGTGGGTCCCTGGTTGAAAGGGCAACAGGGCCTGAGGCTGCGGATCAGGAGAGGCCCGGCTGTGTGCACTCGGCAGACTTGGCCAGAGCCTGCCTCTGCCTGAGCGTCGGGAGGAAAGCAGCTTAGCCCTCAGGGCTGGCGCAGGCAGTGTGGGGGCGAGCCAGGGCATCGCTGGGGCATTTGGGCGGGAGGAGCCTGGTGGAGCACCCACTGGGGGCTGGGTACCCGTGGGAGTCACAAAGAGCGCAGCCCCGGGGTCACCAGACACTGCCACGGTCCGCGGTGTAGAGACGGGCTGGAGGTCAGAGTCACCCACAGCCAGGCCACACTCCGGCCCGGGGGAGGGTCAAGCCCCTGGGGCCGGGTGACTTAGGCCTCCCTCCTTCCTCCAAGCCCCTGAAGTCAGCTCCGAACGCGAAGTCGCTGGACAGGGGCGACCTCCCGGGATGGTGGGATGGTGGCTCTGGTCCCCGGGCGCCACGCTCCTCCGAGGGACGCGTCACTCACCTTGAGCACCTGCTGCTCGATGAGCGAAGGGACCTTGACGATCATGACAGCGCCGAGCACAGCGCACAGCAGTCCCAGGGCGCCCAGCCCCAAGACCACCCAGCGGGCCCTGGAGCTGCCGCCCATCTCCGCGTGCTTCGCCGGGGCTCGCGGGACTCCGGGCCTGCGACAGTGACGATCTAGGCCTCGGAGGCCACAGAGATGAAAGAGTCGACAGAGGTGGGGGCTCCCGCAGCGGCACGAGGAGTCCCGGGTGGCGGCGGGCGAAGCGGCAGCCCGGCAGGTGGCCAGAGGCTTTATGCGCCATGGCCCGGGCCGCACCGCCCCTGGCTCAGAGCGGGATTCGGGTGAGATAGGGGCGGGGCGGGACGGGGCGGGGCTCCGGGCGGGTTGCTTGGGGCGTGGCCTTATTCTGGACACACCCCTCCCTGCTTGGGCAGGGCGCTGGCGGGGCGGTCTAGGCACGTGCCATAGGTGCCAGCATGTCCGCCGTCCACGCCCTTCTGCCCTTCCTTGTCCCACTATGGCCCCGATCGTGCGAGATCTGTGTGAGCAGAAGCGCCTTGCACCGTCTAACCCCACGCCTGGGACCTCTCCTCTCTCCTTCACTGCCTAGGTGTCCTCAGAGCAGCTGCAGCCGGCTGAGGCCTGCCTCAGGACCTTTGCTCTACCTCCTCTGAGAACACCCGCAGGGTGTCTCCATTCAGAAAGAAGTTTTATGTTCCTTATCAGCTGCCTCCCCCGAGGCCAAGCTCTCGGCAGCTTTCTTATCACACAGCACCACCGCTCAGTTGTGCACTCTTTTGCCATCAGCAGAACTGGGGATGCCAGTCCCAAGGTGAAGACTCGGCATCCTGGCCCTGCTCAGTACGCAGCTAGTTCATGCCGGTCCAGCAGCAAGAGCTGCTCAACATAAGGGCTGCTAAGTAAGCGAAGCTTATAATGGCTCCGTGTCACAGGCAAGGAAACTGAGGCACAGGGCAGTTTCACTCAGCCAGTCCAAGCCTGCCTTGCAGTCAGGAAACCGCATGGTGGATAAACCCCACCTCCAAAATACAGCACCGCACCTGTCTGCACAACAGCACCTTGCCCTGGGGCGACGCCTGCAGGCCAGGCCCTTGGCTTTTCAGAACAGACTCTGGGTCAAACAGGGATGATGATGGCACAGCAGCTAGGATCCTTGACACTAAGTAGGCAAACCAATGCTCCTGAGAATGGGGTCTCCTCCAGCTCCCTGTAACCCCCAGGATGCCTCTACGGGACCACTTCAGTAACGTGTCCTCAAATCAAGATTTACAGGGCAATAGCCAGGCCGTGGTGCAGGTCTTTAATCCTAGCACTCGAGAGGCAGAAGCAGGCAGACCTCTGTGAGATTTGAGGCCTGCCTGGTCTACATAGTGAGTTCCAGGCTAGCTGGAACTACAGAGAGACTCAGTCTCAAAAAAATGTGTGTGTGTGTGTGTGTGTGTGTGTAAAGATTTACAGAGTACCGGGGCTGGAGAGATGGCTCAACAGTTTAGAGCCTGTACTGCTCTTGCAGAAGACCCAAGTTGAGATCCCAGCATGGAGTGGCTCACAGTGGCCTGTAACTCCAGTTTTATGGGATTTGACACCTCTGACCTCCTCAGGCATCCCCACACATGTGCACATGTGCACATAATTTAAAAATGAATTTTTGTAAAGTATTTACTAAGCACCAAGTAGATCCTGGCCAGACAGCCCTGTGGCTCAGCTCATGTGATAGATACCTTCTACCTTTGTCAGGGACATCGGGGGCTGGACAGGTTCAAAGGAACCCAGGCTGTGGAGACTCCCACCCCAGAGTCCTGGGGTCCTCCACCTCATCCTCATCTGTGACATGTATGTGGTAAGACTGCTGTCCTCAGGTTGACAGAGCCAGGTGGGAAAGTGCCAGGCTCAGAGCCTGAAATGTACAGGTGTGACACAGTTACAGTTCCAAGAGTCCACCCACCTCTCTCAGCCCCAGCTGCCCCCTTGTCCACTCCCAGCCTCTGTCTTTCTTGTGTGTATATGTGTGTGTCTATATTTGTTTCTGAGTGCACACATCTGCTTTTTGAGGCAAAATCTCCCACTGGGACCTAGGGCACACTGGTTAGATAAGTCTGACTGGGCAGCAAGCCCCAGAGATCCTCCTGTCTTTGCCTCCCAGCACTGCAGTGGCAAGCACATGGTATGACTTTTCATGGGGGTGCCAGGAATCCATCTCTGGTCCTCAGGTTCCTGTGGCAAGTGCTTTACAGACTGAGCCCTTTCCCCATCCCTCCCCGCTGTTCTTCTGTGACTTGAACACCTCCAACTCTTGACACAGGACTACTGCACTTGTTGTTTTTGAAACAGGGTCTTCCTGTAGCCCTAGCTGGTCTGGGACTCACTATGTAGATCAGGCTGGCCTCCATCTCACAGAGATCTGCCTGCCTCTGCGTCCTGGCTAATTGCTGTTTTTTTTAAATTATTTGTTATTTTTATTTTATGTGTATGGGTGTTTTGCCTGCATGTATGTAAATACACCCACGTCATGCAATGCCCAAGGAGGTCAGAACAGCACATCAGGTCCCCTGGACCTCGAGTTACAGATGGTTCTTAATCATCATATGGGAGCTAGGAACCAAACCCCAGTCCTCTGCAAGAGCAGCCAGTGCTCTTAATCACTGAGCCATCTCTCCAGCCCCCTAATTGCTGTTCTTGATGCCATCTGGCTCTTTCTCTAGGTCCTTCGGTAGCTGAATCTTTTTCTTCCAGGTCTCAGCTCAAAGTCCACACATCAGAGAAGACATTACATTTAATTTATTGAAAATAGGTGACCTTCCAGGTGTGAGTGTACTCACTAGTAATCCCAGTACTTGGGAGATAGAGGCAAGAGGATCAGGAGTTCAAGGTCCTACATTGTTTATACAGGAAGTTCAAGGCCATCCTGACTTACAGGAAACCTTGTCTCAAAAAAAAAGAGAAAAGCTGGACCTCGTGGGCACACCTTAAATCCCAGCACTTAGGAGGCAGAGGCAGGTAGATCTCGGTGATCAAAGCCAACCTGGTCTATGTAGGGAGTTCCAGAGCAATTGAGGCTATAAGGAGACACTGTCTAACAAAAAAATCAAAACAAAATAAAATGGGGGGGGTGTCTGGTGAGATGGCTCATCAAGTAAAGAAAGGCACTTGGCACTCAACCCTGATCCTAACAACTGATCTTGATTCCCAGAACCCACAGTAGGAGAGAACCAACTCCATAAGGCTGTCCTCTGACCTCCACCTGGGAGGTGACATGCACACCCTCCTACACACACACACACACACACACACACACACACACACACACACACAATAATAATAATAATAATAAATAAAATTAAGGGAAAGAAAGAAAAGAAAATCGGTATTCAATTCCATTCATCTGAAATGAGAGAAAGAAGTTGGTCTTTGGGGTAGTCAGTGTATCTCTGGCACCTGAAACTACACACCTAGCGAACCACCAAGCAGGAATGGATAAAAAGTTTAAGCAGCCAGGTGTGGTGGTGCTCGCCTTTAATCCCAGCACTCAGGAGGAAGAAGCAGGCAGATCTTTGTGAGTTCAAGGCCAGCCTGATCTACATAATGAGTTCCAGCTCAGCTGGAGCTACAGGGAGACCCTGTCTCAAAAAAAAAAGAAAAGAAAAAGTTTAAGCAATCTGGATGGTGAGATGGCTCAGTGGGTAAAGGTGTTTGCACAAAGCCTGATATTCTGAGTTCAATCCCTGGGGACCCCATGGTGGAAGACGAGAACCAACTCTTGCAAGTTGTCCTCTGACCTCCACTGCACATACATACAAAATAAATGTTGTTTTTTTTTTATTTAAGCCATCCATTAGGGAATTCATTCATTAACCAAGGGACTCATAGACCATTTAACCAATGAAATCCCACTGAAGGGGACTGGAGAGATGGCTCAGTGGTTAAAAGCACTTACTGTTCTTCCAGAGAATACAAGTTCAGTTCCTAGCACCCATGTTGAGTGGTTCACAAACACTTGCAACTCCAGTTCCAGGGAATCCAACACTTCTGGCCTCAACAGACACCAACGCTTGAGTGTACATACTCATACACAGACACACACATACACATAATTAAAAATAAAATTAATCTTTTAAAATGAAATAAAATTTCACTAAATTCCTTAAGGCCTTCAACAGCCTTTAGCTCTGGGATTGTTTTTATTTCTAATGACGTCAACGGTTCTTGGAAATTTGCCAGCCAGCTTAATGCTCAGGTCTGCGTGGCCCTGACACCCCTCTTCTTTGATACCCACTTGCCTTGAGCAACTCATGCAATCCAACCTGTCACCGCATCTTCAAGGTCCAGATGTGCGTGGTGCTTACTGCAGAGAGCCCAAGGCCAGGGCCACAGCACAGGGACACGACAAACTGCCATTTGATGACAGACGAGACAGCAGAGATGAAAGGATGCCCAGCACATGTGACCAGCCCAACCTTGAGGGGAGTTGGGGAGATGACACAGGGCGTCCTAGGAAGGAAGAGCAAGAAGGGTATGACAGGTACAGCGGTAGGCCTGCAGGGGAGGTGCATGGAGGAAAAGGTCAGAGAGTGTGAGGGAGACTTGTGCTGAAGAGCCGAGCAGAGAAGCCCTCCTCAACAGAGCCTTGCATGATCAAAAGACAGCAAGAAGCCAGGCCTGACACCCCAGCTTTGGGAGGTTGAGGCAGGAGGATCACAAGCTCAAGGCCTGTGACTGATCAAGGCCAGCAACTTAGTGAGACCCTGTCCCTAAAAGCAACTTGAGGATGTTGGTCGGTAGAGTGCTTGCCTAGCACACATGAGGCTCTGGGGGTCCATCTCCAGTACAGAGGAGGAAAAGAAGGCAGCCAGAGATGCTGAGACCCAGGCCCCACACACTGGTGCACACCTATTAAATAGTACAGCTTCCAATGCTGGGCCTTGAGTCCCCACAGGCCCTGGCTCTGCTTCAAGGTCTCTGCCCCACAAAGACGATGCATGAGTTCACAGCAACACCTGCGTATGAATGTTCCAGTCTTCCTCTCCACAGCAGCCCATTCACCCAACAGCTGAGGAGTGGATACATAAAATATGGTCTGTCAGAGGAGGGAATTCTGCTCAACAGAAAATTGGTGAGACCATGTGAATGAATGTGGAAGACACAGGCCACAACCCTGATACCAAATGTGCATGAACTGCCCAGAGAGGTGAATCTACAGTTAGAAAAATGCTTAGGAACTGCCAGGGGCTTCTGGAGAGCAGGAATGGAATGCAAACAAGGCTTATTTTTTTACAGTAGTAGCCTGACACCGATGAGGTGATGGTGACTGCTGCTCAGAGCCACTGAATCTTCATTTTAAAACATTTTATTTATTGTTTTTATTTTATGTGTATGCATGTATTGCCTGCATGTAGGTAAATGCACCCATGTCGTGCAATGCCCAAGGAGCACAGAAGAGGCTGTCGGATCCCCTGGGACTGGAGTTATGGACAGTTGTTAGCTGCCATGTGGGTGCTGGGATTCGAACCTGGGTCTTTTGCAAGAACAACCAGTGTTCTTAACCACTGAGCCATCTCTCCAGCCCCCACTGAATCTTAAATTTTAAATGGGAGAATTTACTATATGCAAGTTATGAGTCAATAAAAGCTGTGTCTGTGTGTGTGTGTGTGTGTGTGATATATATACAGCCCTGGGTTTGATCCCCAGTATCTCTCACACACACACACACACACACCACTAAGTAAATTAAAATATAATACATAGTTAAATGTAGCTAGGAGCTGGATTCCTGTGATCCCAGCATGTGAGAGGCAGAGTGAAGGATTTCAAGTTCCAGGCCAGCCTGGGTTACATAGCAAGACCCTGTCCCCTCCTAAATGTGGAGAAAAGCAAGAGGATGGGCACAGTGGAGTGGGAGCTGCAGCTTAAATGGAGTGACCGAGGACATGCCTCTGAGGTAACATAGGAAGGAAGTGCAGGAACAAGGCATTTACAGACAGAGGGAACAGCCATCCAAAGGTCCTGGGGCAGGAGATAAGGGGATGGATTTGAACAAAAGTGCTTATTTCTTCTGTTGAGTCCTTAGGCCTTGTCTCCAGGGTCATCACTGCCTGTGGAATTGTCCAGAGCCCCTAGCCCCTCAGGCGACCTGGACTCTGCCCCTGCCTCTGGCCCCTATTCGCACCCATGAAATGGTCTGAGTATTTGTGCTGCCCAGGTTCAAACACTGAAACCTACTCTTGGTGTAATGGCATCAGAAGACAGGGCTAGCAAGGTCATGAGGTCAGAAGGGGACAATTATCCTTATAAAAGGGACCTCAGATAGCTGCCAGGCCCTCAACCAAGTGGGAACACAGTGGTAAGGCACTATGGCCAGTAAGCTGCTTCCACCTGATACCCCTCTGCTGGTACCTTGGCAGGGAACCCCACCCCACCCCTCAGCCACCAGAGTGGAAGCCCAATCTCAGTGCTCTGTTACATTCCAAACTGCAGAGACACCCTGTGGGTCCCTGTCAGGGCCTCTCTCAGGGATTCCCCTCTCCCTGGGCTGCCAGCCACACTTTACCTTTGTTCTATCTCAGGACCTTCACTATCACCTCTAGGTGAGGCCAATGTCCATAAGAACTGTCCCAGACAAAGGCTCCTGTGCAGCAAAGCCCCACTGACTGCTGAGCTACACTCCCAGCTCTGGACATATCACAATGGAGAGCTACTGTACCACAGGGACGAAGCAGGAGCCACGGGAAGTAACAGGAGACGGGAGAATGCTGCCTGGCCTCCCTGCCTGGGAAGGGGCTGGGGGAGGCATGAGCAAAAAGAGTAAAAGGAAACTGGCTGATCACCCACTGTGTGCCTGGCCTACTGTGTGCCAAGGGGTGGGTACAGAATGGTAAACCAGGCAGACAGGGCCTCTCTGTCCTGGCTTTATTTCTTAGAGGCAGAAAGAGATTTAAAGAGTAAAAACTAGGCTAGGGCTGGGGTTTAATGATGAGTACTTGCCTGGCATATATAAAGCCCTGAGTTTGATCCCCAGTATCACAAAAACAAAAGGTGGGGCTGGAGAGATGTCTCAACAGTTAAGAGCACTGGCTGCTCTTGCAGAGGACCTGGGTTCAGTTCCCAGCACTCACATGGTGGCTAACAACCATCTGTAACTCCAGTTCCAGATGATCTGATGTCCTCTTCTGGCCTCTGTAGGTATTGTATGCATGGGGTGTACTTACATACATGCAGGTAAAACAGTCATACACATAAAGTAAAACAAATCTTTAAAAAAACAAAAAGCCCACAATAAGTAAGGATTTTCAGTGCTACTGGGTGGTAATGGATGATTCCTAAGCTGGGACAGCACTGGAAGTGGTGGGAGAGCTAGACCTGGGAGTTACATAAGATTCTCCCAATACTCCTTAAGCAGAACCAAGAACAGCCTCCAATCTCCAGCCACCTTCGAGATAAAAATGGGATATAGAGAAAGACAGCCCTGTGCAGTGCACATCCTCCAAGGAACGCACTCCCTGCTGGAGCAAGAAGGCTCGTGAGACAAGGAGACGAGGAAACTACCCAGGTTCAGGAAGCCCAGAACCTACATGACTCCTGCAGCCCTTCCCAAGGTTAAACAAACAGGAACGACTACGGGGGACAGAGGACTCTTCTATGGAGCTGCCCACAAGTCCTACTGGGAGCTCCAGGGGCTCAGCTTGCATGAGTTGTCACACACACTGGGGTGGGCTATTCAGTAATACATAAGCCTTTGAGTCACTCATGTAAGGAACCCCTCACCCATGCTCCTGTGAGAAACCCAAAGCTTCCCCAAACTGGACTTGGGAGGGATTTATTTGGTCCATCATTGGTTTCCCACCTGGAATGAATAGACATTTGGTCACGTGTCCCCAGGGAAAGTCATACAGGGAACATCCCCACCTGCCACTGACCCTTCTGTGCATCCATAAACACCCTGGTTCCTGCTTTGCTTAGATTCTGTCTATAAATTTCATGTATGGGCTGACAAGGTTTGCTAAACAGGTAAAGGCACTTGATGTCAAGTCCCACAACCTCCATTTAATCCCCAGGAGCCACATGGTAGAAGGAGAGAATCATTTCATGAGAGTTGTCCTCTAACCTCCACATGCATGCTGTGACGTGTATGTGCCCCGCACACCCCTATATATACATACATACATACATACATACATACATATGTACATATATGCAATTTTTTTGACACGGCCTCCGGTAGAAGGAGAGAATCATTTCATGAGAGTTGTCCTCTAACCTCCACATGCATGCTGTGACGTGTATGTGCCCCGCACACCCCTATATATACATACATACATACATACATACATACATACATATGTACATATATGCAATTTTTTTGAGGCAGGGTCTCCCTGTAGCCCCAGCTGTCCTGGAACTCACTATGTAGACCAGGCTGGCCTTGAACTCACAGAGATCTGCCTGCCTCTGCCTCCAGAGCGCTGGGATTAAAGGTGTGTGCCACCACACCTGACATACAAGTTTTTAAATGTTAGTGACACCTCCTCCTCTACAGAACCTGTCATTCAAGATAGCTCAGAACCCTTCTGCAAGCCATGATTATGACAGTGCCATAATGAGAGGGCACTGTTGCTCTAGAAGAGCATGTTTCTGTCTCCTTCCTGGGGAGGAATCCGCTGTCCACCTGCTGATGACTGTTCAGAGGTAATCCCTCCCCTGCCACACAGAGATCACAACAGGGGAGAGAATCTCAGAGACAAGAGCCACCCGGCTACCTGGACAGGACTGGACAGTTGGTTCTCTTGCTCTGATTTTCTCAAAAGAGGGATCTTCTGTATTATCACATTCATCTAAGGACAAAGTGAACCTCAATGGCAAGTGGAAACTTCTAGAAAGTCTTGCAGTGGGGGGTACTGTTCAAGGATCAGCCCTACCCCCTACACTCTGCAGCCTCCAGGCCCTCTGGTTTCCTACTGGACGTGTGGTCCAGAGGAATTGAAGGGACAGTAGGCTCTAGCTCCCTCCCTTTGTGGTGTTTCCTGAATCACAAGATGAAGGACAGCTACCTTGTCTCCTTCCCTACCAGAAAAACATTGTGACCATTGTTTCAACCAATAGGCTTTCAACCGCACTGCCTCCAAGAAATGGCAGGTTCCACCATCAGCCTTGCCCACAGTCCCACGCCCCTGCCAGGAGTCCATCCCAGGCCCCCACACAACTCCAGCTGGGTTGTTTGACTGGTTTGAGCTCCATTGTTGTTTTTTCTATTTATTTAATTATTTATTTATGTGTGTGTGAGTGTATGAGTGTGAAAGTGTTCGGACACGAGTACAGGTACCTGCAGAAGCCAGAGGTACCCTGGGGCTGGAGTTGCAGGCAGTCGTGAGCCACCTGACATGGGTGCTGGGAACTGAACACAGCTCCTCTGGAAGGACAATGAGTGCTCTTTAACCACTGACCCATCTCTCCGGATGGGTTTTGGTTTTTTGAGACAGGGTCTTGCTCTGCAGCCTAGGCTGGTCTCTGATTCACAGCTGTCCTCCTGCCTCAGCCTCCAAAGTGCTAGCATGACAAATGTAGACCACTGTTCTCAGCTGCTTGTTTTGAGTCAGGAGCTCACTCTGTAGCCCGGGATAGCCTCCACTTGAGAGCATCAGGCCTTCACCCCAAGTGTAGAATTACAGTGGCCAGTTGTTGGAATGCTACCCACCTCCCACTCAGAGGCAGACCAATATAGGAACAGAATCTGGGTAGAAGGGTTCAGTCTGGGAAGAAGGCAATGTCTGGGGCAGAAGGAGCTGAGGCATGAGATTAGAGCACCTGATGGCTACAGAAAGCAGGGTGTAGGCAGCCCAGCTGGATTCCTCAATGGCCCATCTGTAGAATGGATTGGCACCTACTCAGAGGGTGTTGCTGGAGCCCCTGAATGGATTCTTAGTAACTAAAGCAGACCAAAAGCTGCAGGGGTAGAGTCACTGTGAGACATGAGTGGACCCCAAACTCTGTGCCCTGGTCCAGAGTGTACTCTGGTCATTTGGGGGACCTCCCTGGGTTCCAGCCACTTAAACTGTAACAGTAAACTCAGCTAAGTCTCTGTCATAGAAATACCCAGGACATAAGCCTGAGGTCATCTGGGAGGGACTGTCTCCTTAGCTTAGCCTCTGGGCTTGCCTGCCAGAGATTATCTTGATTAGATTCACTGAGGTGGGTAGACCTGTCCTGATTATGGGTGATACCATTTCCTGGGATTGAAGGGTGGACTCCATAAATCAGAGAAAATGAGCTGAGCGCCAGCTCAATTTGGCTATTTCCTGACTTAAGTCTAAAAGACCAGCTGTCTTAGCTCCTTCCATCAAGACTCCCCACCATGATGGACCGGCTCAAACTATGAGCCAGAATAGGCCTTTCCTTAAATTGCTGTTAACATGGTTTTTAATCCCAGCAACAGGAAAATAAACTAAGACATCACTGACACCCAGCCAGACTCAGTTCCAAGGGCTCCAGATGGAACGCGGCACCCTCACATCCCCAGTCCCCAGTCCTGTTCCACAGACAGCAGTCACTCCCTGTTTACAGTACAGCCCCGGGCCTGTGCAGGAGGTGCCATGTGAGGGGTGAACAAAACAAGATTCCACCACAGCATTAACAGTCACAAGAGATGTGGCATGAGAGCGTGTAGCTCAACTCTGTGACAGCTACTGTGGGCAAGATGGCTCAGGATACAGGACTTAGCACTAGACACCACTGTGAGATAGCTTATACACCCCAGGATGACTCTGGAGGATGCATAAGCATGCACCACAGCCATAATTGGTGGCTCCCCAAGTTCTCCTTCACCCTCTCTTTTCCCCAGCAGGGCTGGGGATAGAACCCAGGGCCTCATTCATGCCAGGCGAGCACGCTGCCACCTAACTACATCCCCAGCTTTCTTTCAATCTTCCCTTTTTTGTTTTTGTTGTACTTTTTTCTAGTTTAAGACAGGGCCTTGCTGTGCAAACCAGGCTGATTTTGAACTCATGACGATCCTCCTGCCTCAGCTTCCAGAGTGCTGGGGTTACAAGCATGTTCCACTGCTTCCCAGGGCTTCTTTCTTTGAGGCAGAGGTTTAGTTCCTCCCGCCACCCCCGCACTCC